>NC_092631.1:48921011-49276118 GCF_039555335.1 Amphiura filiformis | reverse complement strand
TTAAGTTAATCGTTTAACCGTATAAACCAAGTTAACACGTGCCAAGTCTTAGAAATTTTTGACCACATCAATTAGGCCTATAAGAAAACATGCCAAATTTAATTTTGACCCATTTACCTCAAATTGCAAAAATATTGAAATGTGACTAATAGCTACTAATATTAGGGATTTGACGTTTAGAACTAACATTAGGATTTAGCTATATATGTTTCATTTGGCACAACAGGATAATAGTTTTTGAATTCCAAAAAAATAGGGAACTATTTTTGGGGCCGGACCTTATTAGGCCCGGTGCAGTAGGCTACGGTATTTTTCTGGAATGGAGTAATGAAAAGCCTGATATTGCACTGAGTTCTTTCAAATTTTCATTGAAGTCCCATTCAGTGATCCCAGCGAAATTGGAAAATTAAGATTATTTATAACTTGCTTGAAAGTGTAGGCCTACATTCAAAAAGTCATTCAAAAGTCATTTTGGTAGGCCCACTGTTTTTGAAAAGAAAATTAGTTCGGCAAAAAACAAAGAAAACAGCAGATGCCTGATGAAGCCCCATCCCATTCAATGTGTAGGCCTACCCTGGGGGGGCACTCAACTTTGAAGTGACGGTATGTGCCTGTCAATAGGCCCCTCTTTGAAGTCGACTATACCCGATGACCCCTTTTTTAAAAGCCATACCCGATGACCCCCTTTTTTTAGTTGCGGCTACCCAATGACCCCTTTTTTCTAGAATAGCATCATCAAAATGCAACAAAAAAATGCCGAAACTGTCAAATTTTGCTCCATTTTTTCAAAATTATGCCGAAATTTTCAAAATTTTGCTCCATTTTTTCAAAATTTTCTACCCGATGACCCTTTTTTTAAAATCTTATACTCGATGACCCCTTTTTTCAAAAATATTGTACCCAATGACCCCTTTTTTATTTTGTCTGTACCCAATGACCCCCTTTTTTATATTAACGCTTTGTACCCGATAGGCCCCTACTTCACGACTCCGGTTGGCACATACCCGTCACTTCCAAAGTTGAGTGCCCCCTCGGGAGGCCTACATCATGTATGCGCCTATAGTCCTTTAAATTACAGATGTAAAATGCCTTATTTTGTCTTAAATACACGGTTTTCGGCTGTTTTCGGCTATGCAGGGCCGTTCCTACGGATTTTCTGAATTTTTGCCGCCCTAGGCAAAGCCTCTCCTGGCCGCACCACCAAAGCATACCAAAAAAGTGTTAAGGGGGATTACACCCTTGAAAACTCATCAGTTTTGACCTATTTGTATATTGCCCTTTTTTATCCGCCCTTATTTTTTCTTCTCTTTTCTTTCTCCATTCCCGTTTTTTCTTTTTTCGCCCCTTTTTGGCGCCCTCTGCGTTTACCGCCCTAGGCGGCCGCCTTACCTGGCCTAATGGTCGGAACGGCACTGGCCACTGAGGCTATGTTATCACATCTATGAGCCTACCAATTAATAAAAAAAAAATCTGAATTTTGATGATTTTGTTACCATCGTAAAACTGTAAACATGGTAAAACGACCTCGAGGTAAAACGACTTATATTGAAGACTAACAGAAATCTGTAACCTCATGTGTAGCGTAGCAGTTCACAATTTACATTACACGGTATGGTACAAAATAAACTGCGAAGTATTGTATGAGTAATTTGTTTGCGATATTTCTGTTTTGGTTAAATGACGGGATTTCCGTGTTGGAAAGTCGCCTCTCTTTATCAGGTTTGTTTTACCAAATAACGTTACTGATTTAGTTATTGAATATTACGAGACTATACTGTATGTAATAAAGACGAACTCTGTACAGAAAACGAGTGCATCTGTTTAACAGTCCGTATATATCGTGATCAAATAAAATGTCAATTTTGGTAAGCTTACAAATTTACAAGAATTCATGACGAAGTTACGTTTTTAAAATTCAGGCATGCGTGATAATGCATGACATTCGTGACACTCCATGCTCCACTGCACTCAGGCCCTGTACTGCAGCACTGCGCTATTCATAAAACATTGACTATTGTTGACATCAAGGTAGTTCTACTTTTTATTGAATTTTATTTTAAACCGTGAATAACCTCCTTCGCATCGTATACCACCTTGCCATGCCATGGCATGCCATGGGTGCAGGTCCAATCATGACCATGTCCGGGCCTGTGCTGTGACGCATAGTGTCATCGCCCCGATATCTTCATGGCAGCAATCGCCATGGTAGATTGAATCCACCGCCACACATGGCCATTATACATATCGACCTGTTAAATAATAAAATATAATACTATAGGCCGAAGGACATCTGACTAAGGCTACTGACAATAGCCCCGATTAGCTCGGTGTCCGGTGACTCACCTCGCTGTGTCAGTCAAGCATGGTATGCCATATGTCATTTTCTTTTAGACAACCTTCACGATTGGCCTATACACTGCGCTATATATCTAGGTAACCCAGGCAAACCTTAGTTAACACATGTGCTAGACAGCCAAATTCGCCAACAAAGGCAATGCATTTTTACATAGAAATTTAAAACAAGTGCCCGAAGAAAGAAACCTACATAAATATGTTTTCTATACTTCACTTGACCCAAATATATGATTTTTATGGTGATAAGTCACCCGCAGATGGCATGTGTGATGTTGATAGCAGTTCCATTAAAAAAGGCTGCTATCATAATGAGACTAAGATCTAGAAACACCCCGAAATGCCGCTTTGGGGAATTTTGCTAGCTGAAACTTTTTGATGAAAGTCAATCTTTGACAAGATGTAACTTTGCTACGGAAAGTGCTATGAAAAAATGGTTTTCAGTTTTGGCTTTGTTTACTCAAGGGCTTTAATTTGATATATAAAATGATGCAGTTTGATGGCAAATTTAAATTCACCTAGGCTACCTACTATATAATTCGGCACATATAAATCAGAATTATTGCAGAATTATTGTCAGGTTTTGACTCAAGACGCAAGCTACTGTCTCAAAGCGCAAGCTAACGACTATCATATCTGTTCAAAATATATATTCATGTGCAAGGAACCACATCTGGTTTCTTTATACAAAATCATTTACGGGAGATATTCATCATTTTCTAACACGGTATCCGAAGATTTTCGCCTGATATCAAAACCGTGCATAGCAATTCATGTGTATCGATCCGGTGTATTCATTTTAGTGTCTCTGCTGCACCAAATAGTTATTAGCCAGGCGATGTAAGTGTGGAATGTTAACTATCAATTGATAGTTTTTTATATTTGTTCTTAAATGTGAGAGAAAAGCATTTCAATTTGATTTAAGAATTTGGCCAAAATTTAGTACTGGGCTTATAGCCGAGTGCACCCTTGTTCCCAGAATGTTTTGAAAAATAGGGGGTGGGCTTATACCTGAAGGTGGGCTTATACCCGGGTGGTTACGGTAATTGAATCACATCATCATCACATTAGGACCTCATAATTGGCTCATTCGCTGGTCAAATTGCGTAGTATCGCGTGACTAACCTAGTTCTTTTTACGCAATAATCAGACAGAGCAGACGGACACCGCTGAAGTAATTTCCCGGCCCCGCACTCCGTGCATCCGCGGGTATTCATGCTCATCGAAAATTTCGCGAAATAAGGGGTGTATTCAGATGATGAAACGCGATTCGAGAAACACAAAAAAAAGGGGTGTTTTTTTTCAAACCACGTGTTCGCGAAATTGAAAAAAAAGGGTATTCCATCGAGCATCCGACACGTTTCTGCCAGAAAAGAGTATATTAGAAATATCATTCGTGTTTTAGCGAAAATAGGGGTATTGTCGAAGGGCAATTAATTCGCGAAATCGCTAAAAAAGGGGTGTTTTCCCTAAAAACTTCGCTAAATGAGATGCAAAAGGGGTGTTTTTAAAGTTCACCGACAAGCATGAATACCCGCGGATGCACGGAGTGCGGGGACCGGGAGTAATTTGCTGGAAATAGTACTATAGTGAGGAACACCCCACCATCGCGTCCTTTAATCATATGGGTGTCTATCCTGACTATGAGCAGTATTTTTTTAAAGAAATGTCAGTATGATAACAGTCAATGTCTGTGCTGACGAAACAAAGTTGGACGTGGGCAACTATATACACCCATCGAATGTGTGAGTTTCAGATTGGGGCGAAGATGGTTTTATATACCGGCTCCATAAATTTGATGTATATGTGTAGTTTGTGTACGAGTATGTAGGCCTACACTGCAAGATTCTCATCTGTGTGGCGCCGATGTCACCAGAATGTCACTCCATCGGAAACTACACCTCGGTTTTCCATATCGCCGATCCGAAATAGCCGGGTAGCCAGCCTCCTAGGTTTCTACAGAGTGACTTCGCGGCGCGGTGACTTCGCAGGAGAGTCACACTGGTGTGACTACGCGACTGGGCCTGGGTGCTCAGTACCGGTGTTTTGGGTTGCCAGTTTTGCTTTTATTGCCATATTTTTTAGATTCTCTTGATTTATTCAAATAATATTCTTTATTTCTTGCTTTTTTAGGGGATTAGGGAGGGGGAAATTGCAAACTGGGCTTTTAAAATAAGGGAAATATTAGATGAAATAAATTTGTTAGTAAAAGAAATAAACATGATCAGTAAACAAAGTATAATTCAATAAACTAATATGATGAATAAAATACATTTTTGTTAATTGGTGGTTATTTGAATAACTAAATAAATAAAAATTAAGAAATAAATAAACAGGAAGAAACCAATAAACGAAGAATGGAAGAAACAAAGAAACAACTTGAGAAAAATTGCAAAGAAGTTAAAAGTAGGAATATTATAAGAAGCATGTAGGCCTATTGAAGCTTTTTGATGAATTAAAATATTAAATGTGTAAAATAAATAAATAATTATATAAGAATAATAATTCATAACAAGCATTAATATTTGCGTGATAAAAATAAGACACAATTTCAAACAAACACTGCAATAGGCCTATATTGATGTGACACCGATTTATATTTTATAGGCATTATTTGATAACGTAAAAAAAATCAACATGAAAAACGAATCAAACTAATAAGCCTATAAAACACCATTTTGAAAAACGGAAAAAGAAAAAAGCACAAGCCAAAGTTTTCCATAAACTTACGGCAGTAAAAGTATGAATTTGCAGTAGACCTTTCAGGAAAGTGACAAGAAGTAAAACAAAATGCATGCTAGGCCTATAAATCAATTTTAAATATAACAGACAAATTCTTGCTTCAAAATAAGTAAAGTTTAGGCAAATCAAAATGTATAAATTGAAAATGCTAGGCCTATAATAGGCTAGTCTTTGTCAAAGACGACTCACAATCCTTGCCGAGGGGGAGCGGCGGTTGCGACAGCTCGCCCAAGCGGCGAGAACCAGGTCGCCATGCGAGGGGCGACCAGCGATGCCGCTGGCGGCGAAGCCTTGAACGATCGCCATGCGGCGACCGTGAGTCGTCTTTGCCAATGTGCAGTGTTTTCAGATCGCAACTAAGTCACGTTACCTGTCAAAGTCGGGCCGCCCTTTCACTAATAATCGCTGATTAATAGACCCAAAATATAACCTCGTCTATCATCATCTAATTATCTAGATTGCATCATACTGTGCACACCGACCGCAAATCAGTCATAGCGTAACATGACCCATCACAAAAGGTCGGGTCAACCCCATCGGAGAGCTGACCTGGTGACCTTCATGTTTGGTACAATCGAACATCCAGGGAAGCTGATCCCGAAACTGATAAAACTAGTGATATAAATGCTTGAAGTTGAGTTTAGAATTCCAATATTTAGCTATAAATATTGGAATATTTAATATTGGAGTATAGGCCTATAGTATAAAACAAACCAGAAAATCATCTCTGACATAAAATTATTAATTATATTTGAAACGTGATGAACCAATCACTTTACTGGGACCTTCAACCTGCGGCCCTTATGGCCTTTCAAACATCCGCGAGGAACAACAGTAGGCCTACCAGGAACAATGAGCTAAATTAATAGGGCCCTAGTTATTTAATCAAATTAAGTATATAGTATGTCCATGATCAAATTCACACACAAAAACATTTTGTAAAGTTTGTTTTGATAGTCGGAATATTAAACTTAATAATTTAATGACAAATTACTGAAGTAGGCCTATATGCAAGTTGGCGTTATTGCATACAATCAAGCAATGTTCTGGTGAAACAAAATTTTAAAAAGAGGCATGGCTAGGCTAAACAAGCACAAAATCAATTTTTACCGCATTTTGTTGTTTTGGTTTTGGGGGATTGTTTTGGTTGAAGAAATTCAGCAAACACGTCATTTTGAAGTAAATGATGACAAAATATTTTTTGTTTTTTTTTTTACTTTAATTTTGTTCATAAGCAATATGAAATCATCTGGTATGAAATCTAGTCATGTAGTATTAATAAATAGGCTTAGAACTGATTTGACAGTAAATTAGAAGCATATTATTACACGTGATTTTACACCCCAACTCAGACCACATAGGCCTACATACAGGAAAACAAACCTGTCTTGATGTGATTTTTTTACTCCAAGAGTAGAATACAGTCAACAAACTCTTAATTTGATTATTGTGACCCATCGTTATTATTTGATTATTGCGAGCTGTCTAGAGAGCAATGCTGCAAAGCCAGCTAGCTGCATGCAGCCACAGATATTGTGATGCAGCTATGCAGGTCTGGTCCAAACACTTGGTCCGACTCTAAAACCGCAACTAATTACCACCTGTTGTCCAAGCAGCGGGGTGTCATGATGGTCATGAGTGAATTTCTTGGCTGGCGTGATTGATATAAGTAAGTCGCACCTCTAATACCATATAAGGATGGAGAAATGCCAAATAAGGCTGGAGAAACTTTGGAGAAACTGGGGAAACTCTTATTGTTAAGCGTCTTATGGCAGTGCGATACTGAAAAGTTTCATGTTGACACAGACTGGGAAACCAACTCAATTTTAACCATGCTATACTCCTACACATGTTGGTAGCTCGCGGGTAGTAATCAGTTTTCCAGTCTGTAACACAGACTAATAATAGGCATACTTTGCGAACTTCGGCTGAAAATTAATATAGCTTTTAAAACACAATTCGTTTTAAATAAAAAAAAGTTTCAATAGGCCTATATAACGTTATCATGCAAAATATGAAAAATAGGCCTAATTTGATAGCAAAACATGTCATCTAACCACTGAAGTAAACAAAGCAATGATATAAGTTTTGTGAGAAAACAAGCAAACAAATAAACAAAATAAAAACGTTTGAAATGAAACAAACAAATAAACCAAGAACAAGAACTGAAAATAAAACAAACACAGTTGATGAGATTATTAAACAGGCAGCACGAAAAGAATTAAAATATTATAAAAGAGAACAATAAAATGAATCGGAAGTCTCACAGTTGAAATATAAATGATAAAAAATGCAAAAGCACGATAAAAAACAAACAAACACGGCAGTAGAACCACACACAGACCCACTGTACAGCATGCATCAATCAATTAATTATAAAACCAACTCATTCCATTCATGAGCGTATACAAGCAGTAAACAAGCATGATACGCGTATTTGTCATCATCAGCGCGTATTTGGTAGATACATGTATATGCGCGTGTCCCCAGAGTGTTCGAACTCATAACAGGGTTCGGTCAACTACCTTTCGGCAGCGTAGTCACCTTGAAGTTCGCCGACTGGGCACCAAGCAGGCGACGCATGGGCACGGGCTACGGAAGTCACTTTGATGTGACTACAAGATGTGGACCACTGTCGAATTCTTGTCGGTGGTGTACATCATGAGTCGCCGATGCGGCATCGAGCAGGTAACACATCGGAGGCCAGCAGTTGTAGTCACTACGTGATGACACTGCTGCATAGTAACCTACTGCCTTGTTTCCGATGTAGTCACTCTCCTGTAGTGACTCTGTCGGCCACCATAGGGTAGGTCAGACAGGGTCTAATTCTGCATAAAACCGGGCAACGTTATTTCTATAGATCTGGTGCGCATTCAAATTGCATTGTATTGCATCGTAATTTCATTTGTGTCTATGCTAATTATGTTTACACAACATGAACTCACGTGTTTTCAAGCAAATTCGCCGATAATAGGTGATCAAAAGCGATCGGAATGTTACAAAAGTACAGATCGCATTCAGCTTACTTCATATGAGATGATCTTTGAAAAAAAAGGCATAATTTGTCCTGGTGTTTGCGGAATGCCATGCAGTACAATATTCATACGGCGCGGCAATTCATGATTGACAACTAACAATCGGCGTGTCCTTCAGTATCCTCCACTGTCAATTTCTTATCCACTCACTAATCCTCACAAAAGCTTTGTGTTGATTACGTAATGTGTGGAGGCAAATTGCAATAAGTACAATGAAATAATGAGTAGGGCGGGCTCCGAGGCGGGTTTCTTCTTCATCTTACGTAACAGTATTGTTCTCCAAAAAAAACCCGGAAGCTTGTCGTTTGGAGCTCTAGCTGAAATACAGCAAGATAATGTAAGATAGTAAATGTAAACCTGTATTTTAGCTAGAGTATCTCGAGCTAGGGTAGGTTATTCTGGAGTGACGGCGGTAGTGACTTCAGAGTTCCAATGCGATGTAGTCACTCTGTCGCCAGGAATTTTGCAGTGTATTTGTACCTTATTGGTCAAATGCGAATCGCTTGTTGCTCAGCGATAGAGTATAAATTCAGCTAGCCAAATAACTAAGTTAGGGGTTCTTTCTTTCATATATTTTCTGACTAAACTGTTGTTTATGATCAATGGGTCGCTTGTGGCCCGGGTTTAGTCATGAAAATATATGAATTTAAAATAATGAACCCCTTTCATACAGAATATTTAATTGTGATTCTTATTTACGGTATTTCATCAAAATAATAGCAAATAATAACAAGTTACATCATTGTAAAATGTGAATTTCTTTTGTTTAAAATAGCCCCTCAGATATCATTACTTTTCAGGTGGACGAAATAGCCCCATTTTTGTCCCGCCTGATAAGGCAGGAGACTGTAATCACTTTTCCGTATATGTACCTTATTCGTTCCAATAAGCGCCCATACCCCAATAAACGCCCAGCCAGGGTATTTTCAATTTGCTCTCAGGCTATGTATTTCGCCATGCTTTGACGTATCAAGCTGCAATTTTGTGATAGGGGCAAGTGTGTCGAGCTGCTCAATGATGGGGGAAAGGGCAGGATGGGCAGTACAGGGAGGAGGAAGGGGGTAAGGCAGCTAAGATAACAAGCAAAATACCCTGTGAAAAAAATATCTGGAGATATGGGGTACAGTGACATAAGTTGGTGGGGAGCAGGGCGACCAAAGGTTCTCGACCTGATTAGATTTTCAGGTCATTTTGGGGTCATGCGGGGTCACCCAGGGGTGATCTGAGGTCAAAGTACTTAAAACTGTCGTATGGGCATGAAACTTGGTGGGTACAGTCAACATTTAGAGCCAAATTTTTAGCAGGTCATTTCAGGGTCATCCAGGTCACCCAGGGGTCATCTGAGGTCAAATTACTAGAAACTGTCATATGGGAACAAAACTTGGTGGGTACAGTGACATTTAGAGTCATTTTTGGAAGGTCATTTTGGGGTCATCCAAGGTCACCCAGGGGTCATCTGAGGTCAAATTACTAAAAACTATAGTACACTAGCGGGACACCCGCGCTACGCGGGGGTCCCCGCTAGATGAGTAAATGGGAGCGTTCACTAAAACAGGAGGAATTACTGAACAGGTAGAATCATTGAAAAGGTAAATTTTATTTATCTGAACCTGACCATCTTTAAGCCTACGTTTCCATTTTAACTTCTTTCTTTCTTTTTAGTTTTTTCTACATGGGCCAATTTTGTTCCATTAAAAAAAAAGTTCTGCTGCTAAGCTTCCGATTTTCCGTTACCATGTTTTTTTATTTATTCAACCCCGTTCCCGTTATTTTCTAAATCTGTCCTTTCTTACATTTCCATTTTAGCTTCTATTTTATTTGCTGCATAGCTTGTGATTTTCCGTTTTCATGTTATTTATTTAATTCTGTCCTCAGTTTAATAGCTTTTTTATTTAAACTTCCTGATTTTATTATAGCTTTTTTTTTTTTACATTTCCTGAAGAGTTTTTTTTTCCTTCTTTAGCCTATTTTATTCCGGTTTCATTTTGTGACTTAGTATAACCCACATACTCGTACAGCCTGTTTGTCCTCATTTTGTTTTCTTTTTTATTTATAGTAGGCCTACCTCTTCATGTTGTTTGTACTTTTTAACACACATCTGTTTCCCGTATTTATTACGCTTACGCTCGTGCGTTCACCCGTAATAGCATCCATTACGTGACTCTGCGTCGTTTCCGCGTGCCATGGCGTAGTGCTGCGTTACCAGCAGGGTATCGCTGCGCTTCACGCGAGCTGACTTGGCATTAGATACGCCCGTGCGACGCCAAGCAGGCCTAGCTTAGTAACTGACTCCTCTTTTGTTTACCTTGGATAGCAACGGACCACATTTTCACTGATTTTGAGGCCAATTCTTGACCGTTTTCAACCAAATAAAGTTTAAACACGTTCCCGTATATTCCTCGATCTCCCGTATGAATTTGGCGACATTTGGATCGAAACTGACGGAGCCTTTATAGCGATACATACATAGATAGATACATACATAGATACAACATTCCCCTATTTATAGTAAGACTAGATTTCGCGGTTCTCGGATTGGGTGGTTCTCGGGTTGGGTGGTTCTCGTGATAGGACTTTCTCTAATTACGCAACACCCGTTACCCATAGGCCTACCTGCCCTGACCTTTTAAACTAACTATGATATACGCTCTCAATGATGAAGACTCAATTTGACACAATAATCAACTTAGTAGTTTTGTAGCTGTGACGCTTTACTTGGCCGTAATCTGAAACCCATCGTTCGCCTCTTCCAAGCCCTGTCCTGCTACCACATATGAGCCCCCCAAAAGAATACCCTGGAAATAGCCATGTTCTGAGTAATAGGCCTCTGCACGTGTGTGTTGAAAATAGGCCTATTGATCCGATCAGATGCACCTGCACGATTAGCCACACTGTAATGCTTTCTGATGCTCGCTTTTCGCCCGTTGGTACTCTGCGAACTACGTGATAGCGCGCGCTGGACGCCGCGATGCCGCATGGGACGCCATGATACGCACCGCGAAAGCACGCGTTAGTGAGCCGCGCAAGCACGGGATAGCGCCAGCGGACAGAGGACGACGGACGGACGGACACGCCATAATTAGTATTAAGATGTATGGGCATGAAACTTGGTGGGTACATTTTGGAGTCATCCAAGGTCACCCAGGGGTCATCTGAGGTCAAATTACTAAAAACTGTTGTATGGGCATGAAACTTGGTGGGTATAGTCAACAGTTAAGCTGAATTTATACTCGATCGCCGAGCGATTGCGATGAAACGCTTTTGGAAAGCGATGGGCAATCGCCGAATTTTGCGATGCATCACTCGTCGCTTTTGCATTTATACTTATCACGGCGATGGCAATTGAAGACAACAATCAAAATATTCTAAATGCCACAAAATACATTTAATAATTATTGCTTTGAATTAATTCATCACCAAAAGTTAATAGAAAGTTAGAAAATAACAGATCCAGTTGGTTTCCGAACTCCTTGAAACAAGCTATTGTCACCCCTATCATAAAGAAAGCAACCCTGGATCCTAATGAACTTAAAAATTATAGGCCTGTCTCCAATATCAAATGTTTTTCAAAAATTATGGAAAAATGTGTTATGTCACAGATGTTTTCCCATATGTCTACAAATTGTTTGCTGGAGCCTTACCAATCTGCTTATAAGCCTAATCATGGAACAGAAACCGCTCTTCTGAAAGTGAAAAATGATATTCTATGTGCACTGGACAACAAAAAAGCTGTTTATCTTGTATTATTAGATCTAAGTGCAGCTTTCGACACTATTGATTTTGATATTTTGAATGATAGACTTGAAAAATCTCTTGGCATTAATGGAGCCGTGCGATCCTGGATACTCTCCTACCTCAAAGGACGCAATAGCCAAGTTGGTATAGGTGGTGATTTTTCTAAAACTCAAACAATGGAATTTGGCCTACCCCAGGGATCAGTGGTAGGTCCTGGGATGTTTAGCTACTACACATACCCACTTGGAAAAATTATCCAGAAACACAGATTGAACTATCACATATACGCAGATGATACACAAATATATACAGAATTTAAGCCCCGCATACCTGGAGATAGTGTAACTGCTCTTTTCAAATTGGAATCATGTATTGCTGAAATCAAGAATTGGATGAATGTAAATAAGCTTAAACTGAATGAAGATAAAACCGAATTCTTTGTTGCTAGCTCTGCATATAATTTGAAATATATATGAACCAACTCTTAACGTATGTGGAACAATTATCAAACCATCTGATTCTGTACACAACCTTGGAGTTCTTTTTGATTCAACCATGTCTATGTCATCTCAAATATCTGCTGTCTCTCGCTCTTTAAATTATCATCTTCGTAATATAGGACGCATTCGTTGTTATATTGATAAAGATACTTGCAACCATGCTGTCCGCTCACTTGTTATTTCACGAATTGATTATTGTAACTCTTTATTATATGGTACAACTGTAAAAAACACACAAAAACTACAAAAAATACAAAACAGAGCTGCCAGACTTGTTTTCAAGGCAAACCGTATGGAACACACCACTCCTCTGCTGAAAGAGCTTCACTGGCTTCCAGTAAAAGAGCGTATACCTACAAACTACTCACATTAAACATAAAAGTAGACATGAAACAACACCACTGTGTACATACAAAATCTCCTAAAATCTCACACATTTTCTGATGGTATGTTCCTACGATCACATGCTGATGGCAGTCTGCTTGAATGTAAAAGAACTCACACATCATATGGGAATAATGCCTTCTGCAATTCTGTGCCAGCTCTCTGGAACAAATTACCAGTAAAACTTCGTACTTCACATAGTCTGGCCACTTTTAAATCTAATCTGAAAACCTATTTGTTTCCAAACTAAGTTTTTTTTTTTTTTAATTAAGTTGTACATTTTAATGTAGCCTAAGATGTAGTGTAAGTTGTACTTTTAAGATCATTGTAGACAAGCGCTTTGTTCATACTTATGCTAAGGCGCTATATAAATTCCGTTTATTGTATTGTATTGTATTGTATATGATTGGTTGACGCATTCACGTGTCAACCGATATCGCTGGGAAGTTGAGATTTCTTCAACTTGCAAAAGCGACGTCATTTTTGCCTTGAACGATTTGAATCGATTGATCGACTTGACGCTCTGAAAATGTAAGTAAACACTGAGCATGCGTGAGAATCGCTTTTCTGCAAAAGCGATCGAGTATAAATTCAGCTTTAGAGTCACATTTTTGGAAGGTCATTTTGGAGTCATCTGAGGTCACCCAGAGGTCATCTGAGGTAAAATTACTAAAAACTGTCGTATGGGCATGAAACTTGGTGGGTACAGTCAACATTTAGAGCCAAATTTTTGAAAGGTCATTTTGGGGTCATTCAAGGTCACCCAGGGATCATCTGAGGTAAAATTACTAAAAACTGTTGTATGGGCATGAAACTTGGTGGGTACAGGCAACATTTAGCAGGTCATTTAGGGGTCATCCAAGGTCATCCAGGGGTCAGTTGAGGTCAAGTTACTAAAAACTATCGTATGGGCATGAAACTTGTCACCATGGGTTGTTGCAAGTTCATTTACTAATACCAAAAGTGATCGCGAAAGCAGGCGGTCGCGAAAGCAGGTGAGACTTGCGGTTTGAGAACTCAGGAAAGTATTTTTGTAACTTAATAATTGTTTTCATTTATCAGCCAAAATAAACTAAAACTTTTCATAACAACAGCGTTGTTCAGGAAAACATTAAAACCTGTGTTTCTGTGTTGCTGCTATTTTACACCCACTACTGCAACAAAATCACCCAAGAAGCCCGCGAGCACAGTGCCAGCGCTTGCTTTTAGCCGGCAATGGAAAAAAATGGAAAAAAATTGATGTAGGGCAAATTTGCAATTAAAAAGAAATCTTATGTTACACATTAGTCTGTTTTAACATAAAATGGAGAACAAAAGAATCTAGTGTACATAAAATACAACGGACTATGTAAAAAAAAGTCGTCAAATATTTGTTATGATCAAGTGGTCAAATTTATGGGTCAGTTTACTTAGATGGTCGGTCACCTTGGATATATTTTGACCAGAGTTAACAAAACAAATTTATTTCCCTGTTAGTATATCAGAATTTCATAAATTAATTGTATTGAATCATGTCATTTGCTTGATTAATCATTAGGCAAAGCTGTAGGAGGAAGTAGTACATGTAGTACATTCAATTTATTTTTTACAGGTTTTTACTTTTCCACACAAAATAATGTGCACTACCTTCCTCCTCCCAAATGCATGCAGAGAAGAAAATTGAACATTTTTAATTTCAAAACATGCTGGGATTTCAAGAACTGTACATAAGTACTTTGTATTGCTGCAATAATATGCTCAAGTGTGATGATTCAGTAAAGGTATTATAAATAAAATAATAACCCTGTATCAGACCATTATGATCATGATGGAATTTGGGATTTTCCCACATGATGTTTTATATAACCTGTAATTTTGCAAAAGCAAATTTATGTAAAATACCTAAATGTGTAATCCTTTTGATTATTTTCTGATTAACAAAGGTCAGATGGTACAACATGTACACACCCTTAGCATGAGAAAGATGCATACATGTATCATAATTAATGAGTTCTAACAACTCCTAAATATTTATATAGTTGAAAATTAATTTGCTAAGGTGAGTTATAAATAGAATTTACTAACCCGCCTACATTGTTGTTTGTTGTTGAACAGGTTGGCCATTGATCCGTAATGAGTTGGCAATAGTCTGAGTCATCAGTGAAGGGAAGTCAACAAGCCATGGCAAGTAATACAGGATACTATGGGAGCAGTGACACAAATACTCGTGCTAAGGTCATGGAGCAATCCACTAATGCCAATCAGCTAGGAATGATGACATCAGTGCCTATATGTAGCTGCAGCGGTGGTATATCAACAAAGGGAAATCCAACGTGTGATTTAGTATGTGGAAAACCTGTGTGTGATAAACAGTGCAGTTTGGTGGATCCTGGAAAGAAAGTGTTCTGTAGTTGTGAAATGCTAGGTGTATCAGACTATCGCCATCAACGCAACTCTGTCGGCATTATATGTGCGCGCCAAAAACGATCTAATTATCAGCGTAGCCTTAGCTTGCCGGGGTCTAGGAAAGGCTTGTATGATATAGTCGTTAGCGACGACTTGCTGTGTGTGTCAGGACATATTTATGATGCGTCTTTGCAAAAAGAAGTAAAGACCAATCAACTCAGTACAAATAAACATGGCTACTGTAAGCAACCTGTAAAACAGTCGATGAGTTACCAAGATCGAGATTTGGTCAAAATGGAGATTGAGTTGGAGCTCGCTAATAGTGTACCACTTGAGTTACAAAATCCAAAAACAGGTGGCTTGAGAGTGGACAATAATAGAGAACGGTACCTTGATTCTGATCACAATGCAACAATGAGCCTTTCATCTAAAAAAGATTCAGAAGCGGTAAGACGTAATGGTATGACACAAGAGGGCGGTAGCACAAGTAGTTCGCCAACTAGCGAAACTTCAGAATGGAGCCTTGATTTTGCCCCAAATGCACTGTACGATGACGTCCACAACAGAAAACGAGTGGGTAGGTCACACTCGTGGACGTTCCGCACCAACTTCATGGATCTCGATTCTGATAGCTCTTCTAGTCAAGATAGTATAAACAGTGTGCGGCATTGTAAAACTAAAAAACTGACCACTGGTGCTGTGGGTGGGGATTTTGATAGCAATGGAGTCGCCAGAACAAGACGGAGGTGTAGAAATGTGCATGCGACTCTATCATTGAATGAGCAGGAGATACAAGCGTTAGAGGAACATTTAGAACAAAATGTCTATGTACCTGTTCAATTGCTGATTGGAAGTCGTGGCTCAAGACGTAGACCCCCAAATGAATTTCCCAAACCACTTTTTGTTCTAGCAGAAATTGTTACCGATGAGTGTTGTGTGTGCCTTTCTATGACTCTTGTTCGCCAACGCGATTGTTGCAGTGCCTTTGTGTGCGACAGTTGCTTCAAGACGTATTGAAACACGATGGTCAACCAGCGACTGGTCACAATGCAGTGTCCAAGTTACGCATGCAAAAAGTACCTTTCACGTGAAGAAATCGCGTATCATCTAGATCACGCCTCACGCGATAAATTCTATCGCTTCATATTAGAGGCAAACTGCGAACCGCACATGAAGACGTGTCCTCGTTGTAATTTCGTCGCAACAGTAGACAAAGAGTTGGTGGGTAAGAAGACATTGTCTCCATTGGAAGCGAAGGTGATTTGCGAGCAGTGTGATTTGGACTGGTGCTTCCCTTGCCATGCTCCGTGGCATGATGGGCTGACGTGTAAAGAGTTCTGGAAAGGGGACAGACTTCTGAAAGACTGGGCCAAGGAAAGACATCTAGGCATAGTCAATGCCCATAAATGTCCCAAGTGCAGGGTAAGAATATTTTAATGAGTTAATCAAAAATTAGTTTTATTGTTGCAGATATTGTCAAGAAACAGTTCTATGACCAGTGTTCGAAATATGCCTCAAAAAGTTACAGGCCAGCCGGGCTTGACCTTAAAAAGTTACCGGCCAGCCGGGCCGGCAACTATATGCCAGTCAGAAAAGTTACCGGCCAGGCCAAAAAGTTACAGGCCAATGGCCGGCTGACCGGCCCTATTTCGAACGCTGTATATGACATTGTGTAAAGATGAGGTAAGTGTTGACTTGATGCCAGGGGGCAGTGCCATGGTAAATTCAGTGATTATGTATGGAACATTTTAATATGGTAGGGCAGAGTTTTGAGGCCCACATAAGTATCCATAAAAGGGTCACTCCCATTGACAAAAAATTGTGGCTATAATTGAAGACAGAATTAAAAAGACTAGTTTGCGTATGACGTCCGGTCAACAACACCAAAACTGCCATACTGTGCAGGTCAGCAACCAATCATGCCGCGCTTTTGCCCTGATGTCAGACGCGAAGTAGTCTTTTAACTCGGTCTTCAGTTTATATTACTTTGGTTCACCTCAAGTTTGGTAGTGATGTCAATGGCGGCTGCACCGCAAACGTACCAACAAACCACCCATGTACGATTGTACGTGGGGGTGTGTGTGTGTGTTCACTCTGCGCAATTAACTTTATGTGAGTGATTCGATAATATCACCAGGTGAAATTCACACCTACATCGCTACCGAAATTGAGATGAACCAAAGTTTATTTTTAAGGAGGCACACAGTATCACTGAAGTGTTACATGACCAAAATTGAGTTTTCATCACTAATGTCATCTTTAAACTATATTTTATCTTGTCATTAATAGATTTTAAAGAAATCTTAAAATTTTAACCATATGAAAAGCTATTTTCAAGACCCGTTTTTCTGTAAAAAAATCGTCAAAATACAAAAAAAGCAAGTAAATCATTGTTTTCCCGCAATAGATCGCGTTCTTGTATCGCGTATGCGGCGTACAGCTAGCAAAGAGACGCACACATGGTAAACTTATCGGGGTGCGGATTGCTGATTGAGACGCTAGGGTCGTCAATCGCGATCACTACCATATTTTATCGTATTGATCTGCCTCCAAGGTAGGTAGGCCTACGAAACTGTGGGCCAGCCCTCGAATTAACCCAAGGCACCCATGGCATTTTGCCGTGGGTGCCCAACCCCACTGCCGTAATGCCCTCAAAATATGTCCTTTACCCAAGGCAGTCACTTGTCGTGCCCTCTAATGAAGTTGCCGACGTGCCCCAGCCCTGCCCCTTCATTACAAAATCATCTTATCTATGTTTGTGTGTGTTTTCTTCACTTTTGAAAAATTGCCTTGGTGCCCTTCTCAAATTTTCAACAGTTGCCATAATGCCCTCTTGAAAAATAACAAACTGCTGTGCTGCCTTGCCTTTTCAGTGAAAATCCAAGGCAATTATCAACTTGCCCTAAAAAAGTTGCTGTGCCCCTTCAGATCCTTAATTCGAGGGCTGCTGTGGGCCGACAGACCACCACCGCCCGGCACCACCGTCCCCGGCTCAAAATCTGACAAATCTCGGAGCCCAGTACTCGATAAATTACGACTAAAAAAAGTGCTGGTATAAATTGTAGTCATTTTGTATTAACAGAAGAGTGAGTTTTTGTTTTTTTGTTTGTTTTTGTTTTTCAAGTTTCATTCTGAAATTAAAAAGATGAAATTTTATCTGTAAGAAGTATAGTTAAACCATAAGAAGCCCTGTAATGATGACGCAGCCTGATATAGGTACGATAGAAAACGTATACCCTATTCTGTCAGTAGGCTAGTTTTAGCCCGTATAGTACGTCACTAGGCCTATTATTTTATGTTTAAATATTTGTTTTATTTCATTCATTCATTCATTCATTCATTGTTATTATTTGATTTACTTTTATGGTTTTTACCCATTAGTTGGTATAAATTTCAAAAGAAACGATAGGCCTATTGGTTGTTGGAACATTTTTATGAGCTTTTATGCAGTCCTGGCCCTTGGTTCGGGAGCATCTGCGGTCGTTCAGTCTTTTCATTTTGGAGACCATAAAAATAGGCTATAAGCAGTTAAATACCTAGGCCCTGAATAATGTTTCAAAGTGTTTTTAAAACACAGATTTATGATTTGTTTTCAACTCCTGATCGACCGTTAACCAATGTAAAAAACGTCGACATTTCAAAACATAGGCCTACTCTGATCGGCCATCTAGGAATAGGCCTACAACTCGATGTCAAAAATGTCGATATTCAAGCACATGTTTATGAAAGCATTGTCGTGAATGTCTTAATGCCAAATAATTTCAAACGAGATATGTACATGTATAATCGAAAACGCAAATTCGTGCCATTTTCATAACCCATTTTAAAAACTTTTCCATTAATTAGTATTAGGCCTACCATGATTACGATAAAAGCTTTTAAGGTTTTACAACACCTTTTACGAATGTTTTGGCCGAATGCCTTTATTTTTTATTTGCAACGTTTGGCCTACAAGTTGACGTTTATAATGTTTTCTGCAAACTTTAAAAGATAGGCCTAAACTGCCAATAAAGCATTTTTAGTGAATGTTTTGATGCAATGTTTTTAAACGCTCTTTGTAGCATGATGTATGCTTATCATGTCTATTATAGGCCTACAATCATGCAGGGTCGTATAAAACCACATTCTAATTTAAAGCCATAAGTTTTCCGTTTTCTACTTTGAAATTGTGTTTAATAGACCTTACTACTACTTTCCGTGTTTTCCGCTTTTCTTGTGGGCTTTCCGTGTTTTGCCCGCTTTTAACATACTTTTTTTCGCTTTTACAAGAAGTTTAATCAAGATATATTACAAACTTTACCCACTTTTTACACGTTTATTTGATTGAAAACAACAACAGACACAATTTTTTGAATTTTTATGCGGTACAAAATGTTTTACAACTTTTGTGGCTTTATAGGCCTATGAGGTGTTCGATAGGCCTATTCAGTAAAATAAAATTAGAATAAAATATAATAACAACAAACAATTCATGAATTACAATAACAAAAACGGAATATTGAGTAATGCGACACATCAGAATCTTTTAAAATTGACTTGGGATTCCTGTGGTGTAGGCCTATAACTCGCGTCGGGATATATGACTAACTTTGGCGGGCGGGGCGCTGTGGTGGCTCTCAAACACCTCATGCAAAAAAGCCATTCTAGAAAGTTTATTACAAAAAAAGAAAAAGCTACTAACGATATCATGTTTGCGGTTCAGAAAAGGACAAGGTTGAACATAAAAATATTTGTCAATACAAAAAAAAATCACCAAAAACGTAAAACGATAAATTAAAAACATTGCATTTAGAGCAAAATCATGAAAAGTGGGCCAAAACAGAATACGCAATTAGGCCTATCATGATTATGTCTCAATTTAGTCTTCATTTCATAAATCTGTTAAAATAATTGCTTGTCAGTTATTCTATGCTATTTTTAATGTTCTGATGTCCGCAAAGTTTGAGACAGCATTTTTATTTAGCCGTAACAGGACAAAATAATTGTGCTCAAACACGGTTTCGTGTTTCGCGGCAACACGCCCACTGTGCAATGTATGAATTCACGCATGCACGTAATTTTGAAAACCTCAGTGTCTGCGCGCCTGCTCGTTCAGCGCTTCTAACACCGGCGCGATATCATGGCCCTGCCGGTCGCGTTGCACCATGGAAACAAGACTGAAGTAAATAAAATGGCTACACCATGTGGATAAACAGATGTCGAATGTGCCGGATAATTTTGTAATATTGTCAGTTTTACCTTCTAAATCCACCAAAAAACTGACAATCTGCTGCAGTTGGACGCCCTTTCTCATTTTCTAACTTGACCAAACGTCACAAGTCACCGGATTATATATTTATGGAATAATCTTCAAAAATGGACTTAAAATCCGCTGTATTTTTCTAAATCGCGATTTTCGGCAAGTTCAATTTTGACCACTTTTAACCATTTTTGGTCCGTCATAGCGTCTAAATGAAGCATCACTGAGGTAAGTTTTTAAGTCAAACGTTTAGATATGGCCAAAATCTAGATAGTGTTTTTTAATTTTTTTTAATTAGGGCCTAGAACTTTTTTTATCACCCATGATCCAAAAATTTGAACACGGGTCTCACGTTTTTACTGATTTTTTGTCTATATTTTAAAAACTAGGCAAAATTTAAAAAAAATAAAAAAACACTTTCTAGATTTATTTGTCTAAATTAATAAAATTCATGTTTTACAGTTTTTGGTTTTCAAATTAATTTTTATGGCGGACCAAAATTTTTGGTCAAAAAAGCCGCTTTTTGGGATTTTTTTCAAAATGATACTTTTTGGCCCAAAACTGACATTTTAATTGGATTTATGAGCTCATTTCCATTCAAAAAATGTATACTTTTATATACTTTCCACAAATAGTTTTTGAGTTATGATGTGAAAAAAAATGGATAATTAGTGATCCTGTGTGCCACCTTAAAGGATCTTATGTGACAAGATCTGGTCCATGGGGGCCAAAGGAGGCATTTTTGAAAATTGAGTTACTGTAAATACTACATTACAATAGGCTATCATTTACTGAAAACACCAAAGGTCTAGCATACTTGGTTCTAAAGTTATGAAGTTTTTTTGATGTTTATTTTTGTATGTATTTTATTGTTTTTTACTCCATATTTGTACCTTTATCTCAGTTTCAAATTTGCCGCCTTTGGCCCCCATGATAGACCAGATCGTGTCACAGAGGGGCGCGAAAAAAGAAAGAAAAAAGGCGAAAAAAGAAAAAACGGGAATGGAGAAAGAAAAGGGAAGAAAAAATGAGGGCGGATAAAAAATGGGCAGTATGTATACAAATAGGTCAAAACTGATGAGTTTTCAAGGGGGTAACCCCCCTTAACACTTTTTGGTATACTTTGGTGGGGCGGCAGGGAGAGGTTTTGCCTAGGGCGGCAAAATCCCTAGGAACGGCCCTGCCCTTGTCGGCAGCATTGCAAAAGATGTTTTATTAGCCTAAAAACCAAGGTAGCTGAAGCTCCACTTTCAGAAAATATTATAATTACTGAAGCTCTACTATCATAAACCAGGGATACTAAAGTAAAGTAGCTGAAGCTCCACTTTTTATAATTGCTGAAGCTCCACTATCCTAGGGAGCGAGCCTAGCAAGCGAAGCGTCACAGCATGTGGTCCCACTTCAGGATCCCTGGTGGGCGTTTTACATACATTGGTTAAAATTGCAAATTAACCATACATATGTTGCTTTTACATGGCATATAAACAGTTATGGTTAATGATCAATGGAAAATAATTAACAAAACTGAACTTACCACCATGACCACTGGCAATTAGTGACTGAAGTTACATTTCCCTGATCGTGCTATCTTTCAATTACTTTATTTTTTTAGATTTTATTTTGTTTTTCAAGCGCCACTTGGCTTGCGTTGATGCACCACAAGTGGCCCACGTGGCGCCAGTTAAGAATCCCTGCTATAAACCCATTCTTTTTCAGAGAAGCCCTAAATTGAACGATTGGGTTTATGTATTCCATTGAATTCCATGGTAGAATCTGAATTAGAACTAGACATGCTCTGAAACTAAAATTTTTAAAATATTCCTAAAATCATGAAGAAAAAAAAGTCCTGGTATTTTTTCGGAACCCAAATGTATGTCGACACACTGTCGACGTCAAGATACGAAATATGTTGACATGTCGACATCAAAAAATGGTGCCGACGCCGGCCCTATACAAATGTAGGTTAGCAACCACACTTTAATCATTAGTTTAAAAAATTATGTCCAAGTTGACAAATTGCAATTGTTTAAATAAAAAAATGATTTATAATATTGAAAATAATCTGTTCTGTGAAAACATCAACTAATAAGACCAATAAATTTATTACTTAAATATTTATTTAAGACCTAATAATATTACATTATAAAGTTTTCAGATATTCTATTCATGTGCCAATTGCTGTATAATCAATCAGTATGACTTCCACAAAGAGAAAGTATAACTGTTTATATTCCATATCTTTTGTGTAATATCTACATGTAATCAGAGTTGTGTAAAGATGATAAAGGGTAGGTAAATAAATGATTAAAATAGAACTGCTTTTGATGTTTGGATAGAGTTTTAGTAACCTCACTAACATGTGTGATATGTTATTCAGAATGTAATATAATTCCCAAAATGTATCATTATGTAGTAAACAGGATATATTATCTTTGTGGTTCATTTCCACAGGTTTTCATCCAACGATCATCAGGCTGCGATCACATGACATGCTCACGGTGTGGTACAGAATTCTGCTACCAATGCGGGGGTCGTTTCCGTGGTATCCGTTACTTTGGCAACCACTACTCACGCTACAGTATCTTTGGATGCAAATATCGGTTCAAGCCAGAGGACCCGGTGGAACGGAAGGTCATACGTGGAGCTATATTTGGTAAGTACATGAGATAATGAGTTTACAGTCAGTCTACTCTGAAATACAAAGTACAGACACGGACGCACACATTGTGCCGACTTTGAAGGCACGCATACCTGCAGCAGAGATGCAGCACTACGCACTATTAACGCGTTGTCACTTTGTACTTCAGAGTGGACAAACTGTATGTGTTTGTTTCTTCATAGTTGAATCAATACCAATACGATGTACAGTAAAATGAAGTATTTCTTTGCCAAACTGGAACATGCGCGTTGCGTCCATGTAGCGTACTAAGCGTGTATGCAATGTAAAACAAGACTTGCACGCAACTTTTGTTGCATGTCGTGCATCTGGCAAATAATAAAAAATGTTGACATTTATATAGCGCCTTTCACATGTATCAAAGCGCTTTACATTTATTCCGCCGTCGTTAGAATATGTCAGCTGCCATACAATGCTCAAGGCATGCTCATACCTTTGGGCGGCGCTCAATGGACAATATCCCTAACAGCTCCCCATTTCACTCCTGGGTAAAGAGAGGCAAGTGAGGTAAAGTGCCTTGCCCAAGTCCACAACACGATGGCACCGCCGGGGTTCGAACTCGCAACCCTCCGATTGCGAGGTAGAGTAAATTATGCACATTGCGACTGTTTTATTTGTGTTGGGATTATGCACAATTATGAGGCCCACCTGTTTGGTACTGATTCAACTATTATAGAAGTGACCATGTAAGTTCAACTCTCTAGCTGTGATTCAGGTTTTTTTGAAATAAAAAATACATTTCACTCTTTCACAAAGTAGCATAATCACTAAGCAACCAATCGTATCTAAATCTTGTTTTAACCACACTATAAGCATCAAGCTGAGTGATGCTTAGGGTGAACACCAAACTTATATGGTTTTCTCAACTAAACTTAGACATGCAGTCCTCCTGTGAAAAAAAACAAATTTTAATAGCTCTCTATATAGATAAATATTTAAATTTAAACAAAAGGACAAAAGGAAGGAAAGACAATTTGGCTGAAGCATGATTCAAACTGGTGACCAGTGCTCTATCATCTTGAGCTAGATTCTCAGATTGGTGAGCACCAAGCACGTGACACTCAGGACGACAGAAAATGTGACTTGTGCTGGTCTCCTGCACAACCGGTTAATTATCCTGGCGGTTATGAACAATGAGTGTCAGGACCACATAATTAGCTGGTTGTGTAGGAGACTAGCACGAGAGTCACATTTTCTGTCCTCACATCGGGAAAGGCCGTTTGCACGTTAATTGTACGTGTGTCTTATCTCATTGTATAAGATCTTTGAGAGGACCTTCCCCTTCTTTATTTCCTCCTTGTTAGTTTCTCTTTATAAATTGTTTACCATTGAAAATGTAATTAAAACAGATGTTATTTATAAATAAATGAATAGAAATGATACGGATATGTACAAGACCCCCAGATAGAGAAATCCTTCAAAGCAGCTGAAATGAATACATACATTAGACTTCATTATTAGCCATTGTTGCCTTCATTATTAGCCATTGTCAGGGAACTCACTGTGCCTGTAGGTCTTCCTTTACAAGTAAATTGCCTACAACATTTCTAAAAATGTTTAAAGAAACTAAAACATCAGTCCTGATGAAGTCAGAGCCACATCTGACGAAAGCTTGACCAATTTCACACAGTGACTGGCTGCACCAGTACTGTATTTTTCACACATTGACCGGCTGCACCGGTAATGTGATATCCGACGGCGCACCTGAATAAAAATCAGTTGTTTAAAACATCCTTGGTCCATTTCAAATGCATGTAGTTTACTGACAGTTCTCTGTGTACTAACTTTAGATATTCCACTTTGTTTCCAATTTAAGCTTAGCTATATACCACTCTGTAACCCTTCCTCATTGTACTCATATCATCAGCTTTCATCTGTAGGTGCAAAGTACAGTGTAGGATGGAAATGATTAACATCATTCGGCCAAAAAATTGTCTTGTCTTGTCCTTTTCCAAAAAAAAAAAAAATTAAAAGATCTAGGGTCGCAGTTTTTTTTTTTCATATTGACATAAAATGTTTTTCAGGTTTGTAATTTGTACTGCATACATTCCAAAAAAAAGGATGACAAATGGTATCAATCATCGTTGCCTGTGGATAAATATTAAAATAAGAAAGAAAGACAAAAATGACCGACTGACCCTGACTTTGGCGATTTTAAGGGCAATTCAACTTTTTTTTGCCGTAAAAGAGAAAGACACTGTTCTCATGTGTTTACTTTTTGTGGTAACAGTAGCTTGTCATGTTTGCACATTCTCATTTTATCACTAGTATCATATTGCCCAAATTTAGTACTTACATTGCATTTTCTTTTTTCAAAGGTGCATCTAAGCATCTGTACTAAAGTGCAGTGAGCCTTTATACTACCATGCATTGAGCCTTGTGTATTCACTCTAATTGTTCCCTGCTTCCTTCCTTGCACACATACAGGTGCCCGTGTTCTTGCTACCCCATTTTGTGCAGGTCTGGTTGTAGCGGCAGGATGCGTCGTCGCCCCCGTTGCACTTGTCACTTTTGTGACCTACCTCGGAGTCTCCTCGGCGAAACGACATCATCACAATCGCAAATGGCGCAAAAGACGTGCCCAGATTGAAAGAGAAGACAGAGAACTGGGCGATCCGTCTGTTTTGAAGCGCTACTCAGCACGTAATACCTACCACACCGGGGAGCTAGAATTAGAAGTGTCCTACCCATAGCGATCATTTTTTTCATGTGTGAATTCATGTTGTGTCACAATGCACATTCGCATGAAATAAACCACTGACAAAATGATAAACTTTATAACAGGCATCATGTGGATGTGTTTGTGATGCACAGAGTGTTATTGTCGAGCCTGTTCGAATATATGTGATTTGATTGATGAATGATCACTAGCCTGTTACATTCTCGGCACATGCATGTGCATCTGCATTTTAAATAAACATTGTAATTGTTGATGTTGATGAAACTTTGCACATTGCACTATGGGATTTAAACTGACTTGCATCTTTCAAATACCTATATCATTGGTATGACAATTCTGATGTACAACTAGTGTGTGGGAAAATAATAGAGAACATGCGACTCTCGGATATCTACTTGATATTTTGTTGTTTACCATGCTTCTTGCCAACATGTGTATCATATTGTAAATACTGCTTGCTGGTCAATGCAACCATACCACATGGCCTAAAGCGGGCCACCATAACTTCTTTTGAAATCACCTTCCAGTACAAAGATATTGAAATGATGTACATTTTACAGCAGACTTTCATAATTGCATAAATATGTGTGTACAGGCTGAAGATGAAGAATTATAGCTGGGAGCTAGTGTTGGTATTTTGTGTACTGATATTACTACGGGGGAAAACTTAATTAATGACAGTTTCTGGCTTACGTTAAGCTGTACAATCCAGAAGTGTGCAAGCTTGGCATGAGCATATATTCAACAGGCTTATGTTGACGTTTGGAGAAATTCCTTAATTTTGTTGATGCTAAAAAATTTCAAGACATTTTGAAAGAAAAATATGTGTAGTTATTATTCAGAAACATGATATATATTTGCTTTACTGGTTAATACAATATTTGTAATACCATATTTTAAATGATTTCAATGTAATTTTGTTCATAATAGTTCATAACTATTACTTTACATAGTAGATTCCTATGTGTGCTGGAATTTGTTCTTGTATATTATCTTAAATGATATATTGTAGATTTTTTTTCATTTGCTTTGTAATTAAATCATTCAAAAGTCAATATACAAAAGTTGAAACTACTGTCAAAGTTCATAACAGATATACACAATATTAGCACTGGCTTTACCAATAGTTAGAGACCATATTTATAAAAGTTTTTATACACGTGACAAAATTTAAGAGTTCTGAAGAGTTCTGACACCTGTATCTATCCTATACCTATGAGGCACATTCTTGGACACATTTCAATACATATACATAATGAAGTAATGGAATTATAAACATGTACCGTAACCACCCGGGTATAAGCCCACCTTCGGCTATAAGCCCACCCCCTATTTTTCAAAACATTCTGGGAACAAGGGTGCACTCAGGTATAAGCCCAGTACTAAATTTTGGCCAAGTCGATGCTTTGCTCTCATATTTAAGAACAAATTAAAAACATATCAGTTGATAATTAACATTCCACACTTACAATTTTAAGAAATTGACATAAAAGATAGAAATTACTGGTACATTGGGCATATACAGATGAGGGATAATTGTTCTTATTTTAAAATTCCAGCACTAGCCCTTCCCCGGTTATAAGCCCACCCCCATTTTTGAAGTGAAATCTGCCATCTAGTGGGGTGGGCTTATACCCGAGTGGTTACGGTAATTACAACATCAGCGTGATGTTTGTTATGTAATATATTATGTAACAGTTGTTTGTTTAACTAGTATAAAATGTTTTATTTTTGTTATACTTTGTTGAGAGACTACAAAAAATTGTGATATTCCTCCCAATTCCTTTGTGGTGAATTAGATTGCTTGTTTTTTACTCTGTTATATTACTCTACATATATGAAAATAAGTGTTTTATGGACAAAAATTTCTACCATATTTTGTGTATTTATTAATATTTTTGTGTTTGTATTAAATTTTTAACAAAGTTAAATATTTTTTCATGTATTTGAAAATCTAGTTAAAATAGGATTTCGATGAAGTATTTTATTATTTATTAAAAGTGTTTAATTATTGTAATGACACAGAAATGTCAAATTCAAGCAATAATTAGGGATTTAGTGGAAAAAAAGCATGAAACATTTCTGTGAACAAAACAATATATTGTTTATTATAAGATATTATATTTATCAACTCATAAAGATAGATTTATATTTTTACATTTGTAGCTTACATGGATGGACTAGATGGAATTTGCTTGTGTTTTTTAGTTTGTTAAAGAGGATGTCCCGCCAGAGCAGTTCTTCTGGGGTGAACCAAAACCTGCCTGGTTATCAAATTAATGAGTGACAAGGTTATCTCTAAATTTGACAGATGCTAATTGATGCAATAACATTAAAACATCAATTAGCACACTGTTAAATTCAGAGATAACATTCTCACAGATTAATTTGATAACCAGGCAGGTTTGGTTTAACCCAGAAGAACTGCTCTGGCGGGCTTCCTCTTTAATGGGGAGTGGAAGAATTAATCAATTCTTGAAATAAAAAAAAACAATAAAGCTTGATAATGATATCTACATTGTTGGAATATCCCTGCACCAAATAAGAAGGCTGGTGTCATTTATTGATTTAGTACTTGGAGCTTGTCCCAATTAAAAATGTTGTTCTCTATTCTTGCTCATTAGATATCTTAATTTTACACTTGTACTATACATATTGGTTAGGAAACAAAAATTGTCCAAAAATATCTTTCGTCAGTTTTCGTTCCCGTTTCAGCGAAACCTGCCCAAGAGACGCTCGATTTCTTGTGTTCAACAGAGAATGTAATTTTGTTTTAAAGATGGAAAAATATTATTGGGGTTGTCATTTTCCTCGGAAGGGGGTCCCAAGTAGTCGGAGTCAATTTTATGACCCTCCCCTCTTATCTTGGTTTGAAACATTATATAGGCACCCCCCCCCCCCACACACACACAGACCCAAAACAAAATTATTAAAAAAGGTCAGTAAATGTGATATGAGCTCCCTAATTTATTTGGAAAAGATGCATGCTACACAAGTGAAAGATTTGATTTTGTAACTGCATACACTGTACATGTTGCCAATATTGTAAATGACAGGTAGTCCATGCCCTAAATTTATAACATCCTCTCTATTTTTGGTGTAAAAACTTATCCTCAAGTATTTTGGAACACCCATCTTTACACCCACCTGTAAAGTGTGCTGAGGCTTGTGAATCAACGTCTAGGCGTTGTGCCTGTGCGTAGCGCACTATAAATCACTGCGCTTTTCTTTCTTTTTTTTAAAGAAAATGACAGCTCCTAACCTATATTATTGAAGAGTTAAAATATTGCTCTCATTTTTCAAACATTTCAGTGTATCACTTTTATTGGGACAAGCTATAGTATTTTTGAACAAAAATTCTCTTTTTATTTCATGATCATCTCTATTGTGATCCGATCAAGGAGAACAGTTTATGTTTTCGCATTCAGGATGAAGAACTTTTCAGCTCTTTTCATCAGCTTTATATGATGTAAATTTTGAAGTGCAAAAAACAATAAAGAACATAAAGCATTTGAATGGCAAATTGAAAACATGATTTTTTGGAGACATGGTTTTCATTTTGCCTGACTGGGTCACAATTTCTCCTATTTGTATCATCAGAATTTCATCTGCAGGGTTTTCCGTTATACATTGTAGGCTATTCCAGTTGAAATCCTGGCCCCTTGAATATAAGATATGACCTTAATCTTCCACACAGGGAGTGTGAATGTCAAATGGGGTTACCTAAATGGGTGACTGCATTTGAAATGTATGTGTGGGAGATTAAGGTCATGTCTTCTATAGGGGGTGTATGAATTTCAACTGGAACAGCCCATTTTGCTGTAAGATTAGGCCTAAAAACGTTGTTGTGTTGCCCTCAATCGACTGACCCTAAATCCTGAAAAATCAGGGTCACATTTTTTTTTGAATGATGATTTTTACAGATTTGTTCAAAAAATCAATGTTTTTCACTTAAAATTAATATTTTATTGAAAGACTAGTCTTAAATTGATTATCTAACATGTCTAACAAGTATCCATAAGTCAATATTGACAAATGTCCCTTAATTGGAAGAAGCATTATATAATATTTGGGTGTTTTTTTAAAACTTAGGTTAAAAAAAAAAGAGAAAAAAAAGAAATCCGACCAACCGACCCAACTTTCCCACTTGAGGGCAACACAGCAATATTTTTTTGGGGCCTTATCATAAATTTGTTTTATCAGTTAAGAATTACTACACCTGCTCAATTTTATGCCTATTTTGCATTTTTTCTCAAAATTATAGAGCATTGGTGACAAGTAAGATATGTATATTATAGGGCAAGGACTGCAACTACTGCACTGGAAATTTTATTTCAACACAGACAACAGTTGTGGAGTTACAGTCAAAAATGAGGGAAAACCAATATTTGATCAATAAATCAATAACTACTTGCCTTGAGTTGCTGATTTTTCAGTGCAGTAGTTGTAGTCCTTGCCCCTATAATATACATATCTTACTTGTCACCAATGCGCTATAATTTGTGAGTAAAATGCAAAAATAAGCCCAAAATTGGCCAGGGGTGTAGTACCACCTTAAGGATTGGGATCATTACTGAAATACAACAAAACAAGAATTTATTTTCTCAAAACTAATTTAACCCAAAAACTTGATATATATTTTGATGTGATGGAAATAAAAAGTTTGAAAAGAATAATTTAGTTTTTTGAAGTGTTATTTAAATTTGTTTTATGTAATTTTTAATATGGAAATTGAAATAGTGAATGTCTCTTTTCTTGAGTGCAGTGTAGAACAAACAGAACTGTTAAGTCATGCATAACAGGAAATCCTAAAATGTAGCTATAGGAAGCTGTTATCCTTGTTGGTGTCAACAACTACATGTACATTACACATTAATATTGTTGATGTATGCCAAAGAAACAGTATGTCTCAGTTTGCAACAAATTTTAAATCCAACACAGAATGTGGTACCCCCTCCCCTTTTGTTTCCCTGGCTCAAACTTAGTCAAGATATGCTTGAGATGTTCAGAACTTTTAAAACTTGCAAAACTAACCTTGTTAGTCATGAGCGGTCTTTCATTCCATCTACAGCCCGCACATGGAATGCACTCCGCCTCACATTCCTGGAATTGTGAAACGGAACAGCTTCAAAAAGGAGGTTAATAGCTATCTAGGCGCCAACCCGTCAGCTTTATCGTAATGATAACAGCTGTTAATGTCTTGATATGTCTTGACATAAAAAAAATAAAAAAATATACATAATGAATTATTTTCTAATTTACAGTTTTAATCGCACAATTCTATCAAGAAATACCTTTAAAAACATATTTTTACCGATATTTTGGGGCATTTTTTTACAAAAAATTTGGAATAAAAATATTTGAGACATACTTTTTTGTTTGTTTTAGCTGTGTTACTGTCACATTTACATGTAGGGGTGATAATTCACTTGCTGTGTCCCACTGCATGCTACCATACAACAAACGTGACCCATTACCATAAAACCAGGCACATGGTTAAATGCGTTTTTGATGCGATTAAAAAGAACACTTTTAATTTGGCACCCAAATAGACCCCACCGATTAAAATAATTTGAATGGTTTAACCTGTTTGAATCATGTCTGATGTATTGTTCTCTGAAGCCATGTTGGTGGAAAGTGTTTTGATGACATTATTTGATAGGCAAAGGTTTTTGGCAGGCCAAATGGGGGGGGGGGGAGGGAAGCTTATTTGGCAGGTCAAAAGGGGGAGGCAAGAGATTTTCGGCATGGATATTTGGGCACTTTTTCGATATTATGCCCAAAAGTGTAAAAATATGTTAAGAAAACATTCAAATATACAACATGTTCTGCTTGATGTACTCTATCTTCAAAATCTGGCATGTGTATTAAACAGGGGGAGGGAGAGGCAAAATATTTTTGGCACAGACAAATAGATGAGGGGAGAGTTCAACTCTCCATTTTGAGAATTCACCACCTAGGGTACACATACTTATTGCACAGCCCCTTAATATGCAAGTGTGTTGGATACCTCAAAACCAAACAATGTGCAAGATACATGTATGAAGCATAATTTGTCAGCCTACTACGCTAATTGCTACGCTAACAAGTCATTTTTTGTTATTTTGTGAACAAAGTACAAAATATTGCTCAAACATGAATTTAAACATATCTATTTACCAATCTTTGCAGAAGAACACATGATAATAAGTCCAATTAAAGGGAATAATTTGAAATAATATTAGGGTGATTACGACACTGATGCATGCTTGAACCATATTTTTGTATTTTGTTTACAAAAAACGACTTGGGTAATTAGCATAGTAGGCTGGCAATATTTTATACAAATTAAAGTTGTCTGCCCTTGAAACACTATAGCTGTGTGAGCTACGATCTTTTTATCCCACCTCAATATTACCCACAATGCATGCTGTTCTTAATTAAGTATCCCTTGACCAGTAGCTAAAATGAGTTCCTGGTCCCAAAGATGGCTTCTGGTCCTATAGTTTGTAGTGTAAACTATTTGACACACCAGGAGCCAAAACAGGGCAATCATGAGGTAAAAAAAGCCTGGGTGCCTGCTTAATATAAGCCTTGATTATATCACTTATTAAATGTTTTGTTTTTATTCAAACACTTCATCTGAAAAAAAAAAGAACAAAAAGGAAAGTTGCAAAAGACACCACACATTGCAAAAGCATGGAGCATTTGATAAGGAAATAATAGGCAACAAAATTGAAAATGTTTTAATGAAAATAATTGTATTGCACATTGCGGCGTATTAGGTTAAATCAACTCGAAAGCTTGTTTTATTGTTATTATTTTGTATATCATTTCATCTTGCTAAAGTATGATATCCAGTCAAACCAGGAAGTAAAACTAATTTTCCTTTTGAACAAGCACACCACCTGTATAAATTGTTAATAGAGAGTAATTCATTCTTTCATACAACTGTTTCTATAGCTTTGCCTAGATTCAACAACAAAACACTGACGAATAGTAACCTGTCATGTTCTGTAATGGAATCAATGTGTTATTTCAACTTATATATTGCTCGGTATTTCAGAATCAACAACTTTTTCTTCATGAAGCAAAAATTAGGGATTTGTTGGCTATTATTTCAAAAAATGTGGTCAAAAAAGTGGTTCAGTTTATGTTGTGATATGTATTGTATATAGGTTGTGTATTGTGAGAGTGAGTGCAAGAAAGTTGTTCTATACAATAGCTGCCTTTAGTTATTTACACTTTGTAGCACTGGTAAGGTCTCAGGGTAGTAGGACCATGGAAGAAAAAGATAACAGACCTGTCACAACCAGTCAAAGTCTCAGCATCACCCGATAATGAGGGCAGATTGTTCCATGAAATGCGACAGACGAAACTGCTACGCGCGTACTGCATAGTTTTACGGTCTTTCACGCGAAGTTTTATTGTGTATACGCGAAGGCACACAAATGCTGGCATGATTGTTAGACACGGCATGATGGAACAATCGGCCCTCATGAATATGCGAGAATTCACAACATACAAAACATGGGGACTTTGACTGGTTGCGATTGGTCTGTAGTAGTCTGTGAGTAGAATTTGAGATGCTTCCTGGAGCAACTTGAACCACCTCATGAACAATCTTAAAACAATACCTCATGAGATAAACATTTGTCAAGTTTTTGGATTCCTCTGTGAATATAATTTTAAAATCTAACTCGAGGCAGCCATTACACATACGAATTTCTTACACTTGCCCTATGATAGTTTTCTGCCATATGAACTTTTAGCAAAATGTTTTAGGAAAACATTTAAATGCTGGGGTTATATAAAGTTAAGGTATAACATGTTTTAATAACATTCAGCCAATATTTTTGATAACTTGATGCAAAACATTATAACATAATGTTTTTAAAGTGTTGACAAAATATTTTGCAAAAGCATTTGCCAAAAATAGTTTGCAATAGCATTTTGACAACATTTTAAAATGTTTTTTCGTATAAAATGTTTAAAACTGTTTGCATGACCTTTCTATAATCCAACATTCAAATGTTATTAAAACGTTCTGCCCAAAAAAGGCTTTTATGACATGTTTATAACGTTTTAAAAACATTTTTGTGTTTGCTGTGTATCTCCTGTTATGAGCAACAATAATACCATATGAAACTCATAACATTGGTATACAACAAATGCCGATGTGGGCAGACATCAAAACATGTCTTCTCAACATCCTTGATAGAGGTGTACCTTCCAAAGTTGCCACTACAAGATACAATCAACCTTGGATCACAAAGCAGGTTAAAAGACTCACCCGGCAGAAGAAGCGTAGCTTTAATAAAGCTCGCACTCTAAGAAACCAAAAGATTTTGAGAGATACAAGGTTCTTAAGACTACATGCAGATCAGCTTGTAAGAAAGCATACAATGATTATGTGACTAATATCATCTCTCCAGAATCTTCCTCAAATCCCAAGCGCTTTTGGAGCTTTATTAACAGTAAAAATGTGACAATGCCGGAGTTTCCCCATTGAAAGCTTCCAACGGTATCAGCTACTCTGATAGTACAACCAAGGCAAATATTTTGAATGATCAGTTCTCGTCTGTATTTAACATGAATGAGGATGAAACCACCATAAAAGACAAAGGATCTAGTCCTCACTCAGTCATGGATCCAATCATCATCCATCCTGATGGTATCCATAAACTGCTCGCTGGTCTCCAAATCCATAAAGCGTGTGGACCAGACGAGATCCCTACTAGACTGTTGAAGGTGCTGGCAGACGAGCTTACTCCCGTCATCTCTTTGTTCTTCCAAGCTTCTCTCAACCAAGGGATCATCCCAGAAGATTGGAAGAAAGCCAATGTTGTGCCAGTTTTCAAAAAGGTGACAGGAACAAAGCTGAAAACTACCGTCCCATATCGCTGACATCTGTCACATGTAAACTTCTAGAACATGTCATCTGCAGCAGTATCATGCGCCACCTCGATAAGCATAACATTCTCAACGATGCCCAGCATGGCTTTCGCAAAAGACGATCATGTGCGACACAGCTTATACAAACCATCCAAGATCTGGCAAAGAGCATCGAGAGTCGAGACCAAGTGGACGCCATCCTGCTCGATTTCTCAAAGCATTTGATAGAGTTCCACATTTGAGACTTCTTCACAAACTTAAGTTTTATGGCATTGAGAACAGCACATATGCCTGGATTGCTGATTTCCTGAACCATCGCTCTCAGCAAGTGATCCTGGATGGAGCCACATCTAGATCATCTCCTGTCCACTCCGGGTCCCACAAGGCAGCGTGCTTGGGCCATTGCTCTTTCTCCTCTTCATCAATGACTTGCCTGATGTTATATCACCTCAATCCACGGTCAAGTTATTTGCAGATGACTGCATCCTCTACCGCAAAATCCAGAAGGAGGAAGATGCAGCTGGTCTTCAGCATGATCTCGATCAACTGCAGAAGTGGGAGAAAGATTGGTTGATGGAGTTTCATCCCCAAAAATGTCAAGTGCTCCACGTCACCAACAAAAAGAAGATCTACAAGATACCATATAACATTCATGGCCATACACTTGAAGAGGCAGACTCTGCTAAATACTTGGGCATCAATATCCACCAAAATCTCACCTGGAACCCCCACATTCAGAAAGTTGCTTCAAAAGCCAACTCTACCCGTGCATTCCTGCAAAGAAACATCAATCAGTGCCCTAGGGAGACCAAAGTCCTCTGCTACAAGACACTTCTGCGCCCTGTAATGGAATATGCCGGTGTTGTCTGGGATTCGCACTCCACTACTTACATCAGGAAACTGGAAATGGTACAACGTGATACGCCCGCTTCGTCTTCCACGACTACAGAACTACCAGTAGTGTCTCAGCCATGCTTTACCAACTGCAATGGCCAACCCTACAGGAAAGGCGTGCCCAGGCTAAAGTGGAAATGATGTACCGCATTGCTTACGGACTTGTTGATATTCCACAGTCCTACCTTGTTCCAACTGTGATGCTACGTGGGCACTCAATGAAATATCATGTGCCATTTGCCAGGACAAATGTTTACCAACATTCATTCTTCCCAGATGGAATCAGGCTCTGGAATGCACTTCCCCAGCAGCTTGTTGACAGCACCTCCCTGGAATGCTTCAGAGGGCAGGTGCAGTCCGTCCAGCTCCGCTAGACGACTTCCAGTTTTTATCGCACCTTAGATGTAGTCAGCACTGTAAATTTCCTGCACCCACCATGCAAAAAGTACGAATATACGCTATGTGCGGACTGTACTATATTGGAAGAAGAAGAAGAAGAAATGACTACTCCTTTAGCTAAATCATGTCATCTTACCTTTGTTATGATTTGGCTACATACATGTATTTAGTCAGAGGTTACAATGTTACTATGTCAGGTTGTTGGTTAATGGTACTACAGTATGAATCTGCACGTATGTTGTATGTTTGCCAAATTCATGATGTATAAAGCAAAATATCACTTGGCTTATTTACTTCTGGCATTTGTGATGTAATCAGGCAAAATGAGTAGTTAGTTGCAAAATTGAGTTAAATAAGAAGTGGCCAAAATAAGTAATCACATTCTTTTGTATAATTTTTTTCAGCAGTATTGATGATTATAAGTTAGGAATTTAAACTCTAATTGTGAGCCGCCACATCAAAACATACCTCTATTGGAGGCTTTTTTCAAAAGTTTTAAAATCAAGCTTTAAAATGATACCTCATTACTGAATGTTTGCCTTGCACATCACATGATGTTATAAAGACAAGGTTCAAATTTTGTTTATATTTTCATAGACATTTTACTTCATTTCTTGAAACTATAAAAGCCTTGAAGAGGTATGTTTTGATGTGACGGCTCACAATTGTGCTAAATATTTAGTATATTACAAAAATAAGCAGGAATTTGAAAGAAAAAAGAAAGAAAAGTGATATTTATCAAAAGATTAATTTTGCTTTAACAATTTTAAAATTCAGGGTTTAGTGCGAGAAGGTCCTATCAGCAATTCGCTGTAAAAGTATTGATGTAACAGGATTAATTACTATAGCGATAGGTGAATACAATTTTTGAATGTACTCTGTAACTCTACATTGCATCATTGATTATCAAATAAAGACCTAGATCGTAATTCTATGAAAATTTCACATCATGCAGAGTCCATGTACGTTTCACTCGCACCTGTACGATTATATTAGTGTCTTTGAAAAGAGCGGTATTGTATTCAATCTATGATTGCACACATACATAGACATAACAGGTGATGAGTGTAGCCTACTTGTAGTGCAGGGCAATACATTCAAAAATGATTTTACCTATAGCTGTGGTAATTAATCCTGTTGTTACATCACTACTTCTACAGCGAATAGTTTCACTATAGACAATTTGACAATTTCTGCATTCTATATTGTACACATGACAGCCTTCAAACACTAAACCCTCAAAATTTTAATATTCTGGGAAACCAATGATCAGAAAATAATTTTCAAAATCTTTGAAAAGAGCAGTATTATATTCAATCTATGATTGCACACATACACAGACATGACAGGTGATGAGTGCAGCCTACTTATAGGGCAAGGCAATACATTCAAAAAAGGTTTTTACCTTTAGCTATGGTAATCCTGTTACTTCACTACTTCTACGGTGAATACATGTATAGCTTCAATATAGAGTGTATGCAATAAACCAACCGGAACGGTACTAATTGACATGGCAGCCATGCTGGAGGACAGTTCTCTAAGATAACTTAAGATGACAGAGGGACAGGTCTCTAGATCGTTTCCACAACCATTCATACCTATCACACGTTTTATTGTATTATCATGCGAATTTTTCCGTGGTACCTTATGGAGGACAGAATTTTATTCAGTTAAATGAGGATGACTCTGTTATGAGTGATGTCTCTATAGCCATTTGACAATTTCTGCATATTCTATATTGTACACATAAGCATGTACATCCTTAAGGTCCATTCATACTATACAATTGCGATGCGATACAATGTCTTGCCGCACTGCATTGTACCGCAGAATACTGCATTGCGGTATCATAAAAGTTAAATACATTTTAACTTGGAAATGCGATGAGTTGCGGCAAAAAGTAATCAATATATATCGGCAGTGCACCGCATCGCAAAGCAATTGCGGCATAGTATGAACGGACCTTTACACACTAAACCCTCAAAATCCTTGTTTAATATTCTGGGAAACCAATGATCAGGAAATAATTTGGAGTTCATGAAAGTTCTTCTGTGTTTGTAAATTAATGACTGATGTTTAAAACTAACCAAACACAAAATTTAGTCCTACCTCAGAATTTTCAGATGGTATTCCATCTTTCATCAGCAAGAGCATGGAAGTAAGAAATGACTTCCATGGTGAGAGCGAGGCAGATCATCAGGTCTACAAGACCGATCAATGCATATATCTAAGATCAAAAAGGTAATGACTTGATGATACATATCACAAAGGTGTTTTAGTGGGAGCAGATACATAGCCGTATAAATTCTGTGCGGTCCCAAATTATTTTGAAATTCCTCACTATAAACACCAGCCGTGTTGGGAATGTACCATACATGGTCTCGTCCTGCCTCTTGTCCCAGCCGGCTTGTGCTCTTTTGTCATATGTTCATGACAAAGGAGCACAAGCTGGTTATAATATGGTATACAATGTATTTACTATAAACGTTTAATAAGTCCAACCCCTGTTGGTGATGAAAGATGCCAGTAGTACCATCTGAATACTTTGAGGCAGGAATAATTTTATGTGCGTGTTATATTAAAAGGCCTACCGATTATGAGCTGATCAAACTGTTGGCTATTTAATGGTGAAAATTAATATTGTTTATTCTCTCAAAATCGTGGCACTCTTTACATCTGAAATCATTTAGCAACACCTGGTGATCTTCTGCAACTCTGAAGCACATACTCTATAGCTATTTCCAAGCCACAAGCTCAAAAGTTTGTATCAAATATATGCTCCCTGAATATCGTAAGAATAATATACCAGGACAACCAGCAGAGACTTTTTTTGCAGAGAATGTCATGCTATACCATCTTTCACCCTGGTGTTACAGCTTCAAATTTCCAGCATTCTCAACACTTACAGATGCCGCATAAAAATACAAAACAGCTGCCTCAACGTGTTAACATCACTGCCACATCAGGGCAAAAAATGCTATAGTATATTAAATACTGCAGGGACTTGCATAAGAGGAGCACCAAGAAATTCAGATGTCAGCTCCATATACCAGTCATGCTAACAAGATCTTTGCTCTGTGTATATCGCAATAGCCCATTGGGTATATTGATGATAGCGAACATGATGTGTGCTGGGAATGAAAAGGGCTCAAATCTGCCGTTGTGAGTGCCGAATTTAATATCTTTTAAGCCCTTTTCATTCCCAGCATACCTATAGATTGCTATCAGCAATATATGTTATGCTTCTATTTGGCATGTTTCAGCTGTAGATGGGGTATTAAAAATAGCCTTGACATCAAAAATCACATGATTATAACAAAGGAAACCGAACTCAAAAATGTATTGCGTCACACAACCACATATGAGTGAAACAAGTGAAAGTGAGTTCAAAAAGGATATCACATATTTTTCTAATCACATGATATCTTTTTTTTAATGCTACCATCTATATACCGAGATCTGAATTTTATAACAATGAAGAGCCTGCCAATCCTCATCTATGCGCCATAGTAAAAGGGAAGTTGTTATGACGTAAAAACAACAGTCATCTATTGTATTGTTTTTCACTTGGTTGTGTATGAAAGTTTTATCAGGTTATTATGAAAGCATCATATCAATATTATTACATCTTACATGTCCGTTTGAATGCGAGCAATACCAATAGGTCTAAAATTGTGAAAATGTTGCAATAACATAAGCCTATAGAACTTTCTTATGTAACCAATATCAGGAATATTAAAAATGTAAAAGTGATTTTTGGAAATTTACATAAACAGATCACCTCAGGGTATTTTATGGATGTGAAAAAATGTTCTGGGCGGAATTTGGCCTCTGTGGACATTGCAACAACAAACGATCAAATCACAGACCACAGAGCAGTTGATAAAGGTTTAATCTGAAAGGAAGCAATGATGGAAAACCCCAATCTGGAGTGCATGTATATGGTGACATACTGTACGTGCTTGATCAAGAACATAATTTATTACTGCAATCTGAATCTAATCTGAATCAATGTGAATTATCTCATCTGTGATGTATTATATTACTTTTTCCAGGATGCAAAGTTCTGGCTGCACCATTGTGCCTTGGGCTTGCAGTAGGGGCTGGCAGTCTCATCCTTACTTTTGGAGCTATCGCTTTACCCATATATGGAGGTTACAAGCTACATAAACGTCTCACCAACCAACCCCCACAACAGCCGATACGGACAATTCATTATGCTCAACCATTCCACGGAGGATTTGATCCAATGGATTTAGAAGGGTACACGCTGGATGCAACAGGTCTGGTTCCCAGAGAAGCTACTATATTGAGATAACACTATGAGGTAATGACCCAAACTGGTCTCAACTCCAATGGTACAGTTCATAGCGCTGTTCATACAGCGCCAGTGAACTACACATATCTGACTACAACTCAAATTTTGACCTCACTTTGTGGAGAATGAGTTTGGTACCCAACAAATCCAAAGGTCATTCTTGTGAATGTACAAACATATTAGGGTCATGGAACTGTGTATTGACAGTTGAGCATGTGTGATTAATTATCTTTGTGTAAGGATTCATAAGGAAAATCATGATGGCATTATCTTAGAAACTGGGTGTGTCAGGGACTGTCTTTTGGAATTTGCAGGAGAGCATTAAATAGCTCTTCTGGAACTTCAAAGAGAGCTTTCAGAAGAGCTGTTTACAATGAAATGTAAGGAGAGAATGGTCAACTAGGGAAAGCTAAAAATCACTCTCCTATATCAGGTCTTCTCAAATGGCAGTCCCTGGCTTAGAAAATCTATAAGCATTTCACTGGGGATCAGGCCATCCAAGGCATGTTTTCTGCAAGGGAATATCATGTATACAGGGTGTATCAAAATGATTGGTACCCGTCAGTATCCAGTAGAACATGGCCAAGACTGCCACATCAAAACGCATCACAACAGCCACCTAAATAGCAGTCATTTCAAGAAGATCTAATGTTAAATGTTGGAGAAGCAGGCGATTTATTAGACAAGAAGCTACAAGAAAGCTTATGGGTACCAATCATTTCGATACACCCTGTACTCCTTAATTGGTTGAATGATAGAACTACAATCATCGAAAAAAGTCTTGGAACTCTTGCGTGTAAATAACGGAAAACTCTCGCCCCCTCTCCCCCGTTCAATGTTGAGAAATGCCAATTTCTTCAATGGTTTCCCAATGTGTTCCAACATTGATCGATGGGGAGAGGGGAAGGGTAAATCATTGTTGTAGATGTCATGCTTGTTCCCAGGCAAAATATACGTCATTTCCATGATCATATGAAATTCTGCACAGAATTTCGACAGAGTGTACCAAGCGGTCCAAGCACTAATTTTGTAGATTGTAGACCTGAAAAGTTGGATACTGACACCTGGGCAATGCCATGTTGCTTACAAATAACCAGATTGTTCTGCCAATTGCACATCCAATGGTGATTTTAAAGTGTGTGCTTGTTAAATATGTATTGTAATATGCCCACGATGCAGTAAGTAAGTAAACCCAGTGTTGAAAATAAGATGGGCCTTTATAGGGGGCCAAAAGCCTGTATAATCAAATTTGGGCCAACCATTACATGTTTTGTCACCAAAGTCGGTAATATGGACTCAATGCTGACTTCCACATGAATCAATAACCTGTTGTTGATTTCCTAGTATGAAGTCTAACAGAGTGTCACACAGATGTGGACCAGTGTGACATATTTGAAACCCAAATTTCGAATTATTTTGAACACTGTTTAAACCTGTAATTTGGTCTTGGGGGTGGTGCAATAATCATGTGTACCCTCGTGTGGTCAATCATAGGGGAAAAACATTTTTTGGAAGGTCAAAAGGGGGGACAAGCAATTTTTGGCAGATCAAAGGGCGGGGGGAAGTAATTTTTGACACAAACGTTTTGGGCACACTTTCTATATTATACTCTAAAACAGTGTAGGAAACATTGGGAAAATGTCCTGCTCGCTGCACACACATTGTATGATAAAACGATTTAAAAAATCTTGCATGTGTAAAGGGGGGGGGACAAAGATATTTTGGCACGTCAAAAGGAGGGCAAAGTTTTTTTAGCACATCAAAAGTAGAAGGGGGGGGGGGCAAAGATTTTTTGGGAAGGCCAAAGCAGGGGTGGGGGGAAGCAATTCTTGGCAGACCATTTTGAGAATTGGCCACCGTGGGGTACAAATAGTTATTGCACTACCCCTGAGTTTGAAAACTTGGTGAATTGAAAGATGTACCCAAATATCTTACCAATTAATGGAACAAACCAAAAGACAGATGACACCCTATAAACATGACCCCTTTTTCAAAGCCTATTTTGGTATATGAATGGGTCCTTTTTTCAAAATTTTCTCAATTTTTTCGAAAAGCAGCCCATTTTTTCCTTAATCTAGCAAAGATTTTCAAAATTTTTGACTTTTGGTATATTAATGGGTCCAAATTTCTTGAAAAATTGGTATATTTATGGGTCCACTTCCAAAATCTCAGCGACACGTCCTACCAAAACCAAACTTGAGTACCCCGGGCTCACCCCCCATCTGTTATGAAACTGGAAGTGGGTCCAAATAACATGAATGTTTTATGATAGCATAGGAGAAACATAATCAATATTTTTAACCCCCTCCCTCTCTAACAAAACTAGTTTCGTTTATAGGACATTATCGGTCTTTTTGTTTAATTCCCTTATGTATTGTGTGTAAATATTCCAATAATATTTATGTGTGTGAACATAACTAATGGCATGAAGATTGTACAGCCCTAGTTTGATATAAAAATTGGATGGTTTGAACCCACAGCAGCTGAAAGGAGTATCCCATCATGCATTGCAGTCTATCTGCTTGCTCCATAGCAAATGTATACAAAATATAAACAAGAGCCGCTTAGATATTGAGAGCTATGGATAGTTTCACAATAATTTAGGGGTCATATTTTTTCAAACAAAAGTCTGAGCTTCCCTGATTTAAGCAAGTAATTGAAAGTTGAAGTGAGGGATTTTGTGTACATTTTCTATGGCACATTCAGTTCTCTAATGGTACCGCAAAGCATAATGGGATACTCCCTTCAGCTGCTGTGGTTTAAACCCAATACACAAATTTATTGGTCGAGCTATGAGTTTTAAAATAGAGACCAATAAATTTTGTATTGGGTGAAAAAAACCATCCAATTTTATCATTATTATGTTTTCAGAATCTTTTCTTGGTCAAAACATGACTTTTGGTAAAAAATGTGATTTTTGGTAAAAAATGTGATTATTTGGTCAAAAATGTGATTTTTGGTCAAAAATGTGATTTTGGTCAAAAATGAGCAAGTCAAAAATGAGTTTTGGTCAAAAAATTGTAGAAAACTAAATTTTTTGGGAAAAAGTGAGCCTATCCAACACAGTCCAAGTTTTGAGTCCAAGTGTTGATTATATTGGACTCTTCAACTCTGTACAAAGTATAGGAAGGAAGATTCTAAGAACATAATAATTAACCATATTGATCTGTTCTGTGACATCAAGAGTCTCCCCAACCTTAAACCTGTACTAACTTAACCAACATGTTGATGCTATCATGAATATTTATACATCCAGTTTTATGAAACATTTGTAAATTGTGGCTTATGATATCCAAAGTTTAATATGGTTGAATTCTGTTTTATTCATATAATTTCTGAAAGTTGCTATCTTGGAGAATTGTTTTCTCAGAATGATGCCTTTCTTGATGACCTGATGATGTTCTCACAAGGTCCCATTTTTGATATAAAATTGGATAGCTTGCACCCAATACACAAATTTATTGGTTTCACTATGAGTTTCAAAATATTGGACAAGACATAGTTGGATCCAATATTTTAAAACTCATAGCGAGATCAATAAATTTTGTTTTGGGTGAAAAATCCATCAATTTTATCATCATGTTTTCAGAATCTTTTCTTGGTCAAATATATGTTTTTTGGTCAAAATGTGATATTTGGGTTAAAATATAACTTTTGATCAAGAATTAGTTTTGGTCAAATAAAATTTTGCGGGAAAAAAGTGAGCCATAGAACACAGTCCCAAGTGTTAGTATAAGAGTTGATTATATTGGACAATGTATATAGGAAGATTCTGAGAACATAATATTAATAATGGTCATTATTATCTTTTGATGAATCCCAAGTGTGTGTAAATATTGGATCCAAACACATAATAATGATAAATAAAAATGGGATGCTTTATGCCCAATATGGTCTCGCTATATGAGTTTTCAAATATTGGAGTTGACGGATCATTTTGAAACTCATAGCTTGACAAATAAATATGGGCTCAATCAATTTTATATCATAATTGATATAAATATGCAACTTCTATTCCAGTCCCTATCTAAATCAAGTTTAGAGTACCCCTCTCCAGGCTTTTGTACCCATTAATAATAAGAATGTTATTATTTTTGAGCACATCGTTGAAGACATTTTTTATATATACTAGTCTTCGTTTGTGCTCCTCCTTCACTAAACATATAATGATAATCAGTGAGAGTGATGAGGATGCGAGACTTTATAGTAAATATACAGAAGACAGTTTGATATACAAGTCTCGGTCCCAGCCAGCATATGCACCTTCGTCTCTAAACATAAAATGACGAAGGAACACAAGCTGGCTGTGACCGAGAGTATGTACATTCCCGACAGAAGTTTCCAGACAATTTGTGACCGCACATAATTTATACTCCAAAATACTGTACATCTACTCCCACAATAAACATGCTTAATGTGAAGCTGATTTGGCATAGAAACGTAGTCTTGTTTTAATATAATTTAAGACATTCTTATGCTAGAAATATGTGTATCCTGGGTTTCTACCGGAAGTCAGTTTGACCGAAATCCCTTTCCCACAATACAATATGCATATAGACAATTTTCGTAATTGACCACTTGGCTCTGCCAACTCCAATTTAGCGGAGCAGAAAACTGAAAGCGAGGCCACTGGATTTAATTACATACTCCCAATTACTCCCAAAGTTAATTTGCTAAGTAACTATAAGGACAATCTGAGACTTGGTAGGCCTACATATAGTACAAGTAAAATAGAAGTATATTACGTTTATCAGTTTGCTCATTTTAATCTGCATAATCAATTAGGATTAATTTCTTGAAAAAATAAAAATGAACTCTAATAGCCTGTAATTAATTATGCAGATTAAAATTAGAAAAATGCTAAACGTAATATACTTCTATTTTACTTGTACTACATATGTACCAAGTCTCAGATTGTCCTTATAGTTACTTAGCAAATTAACTTTGCATAATTGGGAGTATGTAATTAAATCCAGTGGCCTCGCTTTCAGTTTGCTGCGCCGCTAAATTTGAGTTAGCAGAGCCAAACGCTGCCAACGGCGACAAAGTGGTCAATTACGAAAATTGTCTATATGCATAACGAAGGAGATGGATTATCCTCTCAGCTGTATCTATTGTTATGCAATATTTTTTTTCAAAACTTCCGGTATAGAAACCCAAGATCCATGTATAGGTGTGTCTTTATTTAATTTTGATTGTTTGGGCCTAGGGTTAAGGTCTGTTCATACTACGCCGCAATTGCGGTGCGGTGTGGTGCGTTGCCGATTACTTTTTGCCGCACCTCAATGCAACTTGTCGCATTTCCAACTTAAAATGTATTTATTGCAATATCGCAATGCAGTAGTTAACAGTGCAGCAACGTACCGCACCGCAAAGCAATTGCGGCGTAGTATGAACGGACCTTTAGGCCTTTGTGCACAACAGGGTATTTTGATGTTTTCCTCCTTGAATAAGATATAGATGTACTAAATTAAGGTCAGATTTGCCCTTCATTTGATATGTGTGATACAGCCATGTAAATTATATTGTTTATATATTTGATATGTAGTAAAGAAAATCATGTATAACTGTAGCGCTATGTAAAGTGAATAATGTGTATATTTTGAAATATAAAACCATACAAAATTATAATTTTTGAAATAATGAATTTTGTGAATTAATTCCCATGCATGCATCTACAGTAAGCCAAAAAATTAAGGTACCAGTTATGTTCACCTGCTGTAAATCCTAAATAAAGAAAAATATGTCATAATTGGAACCAGCAGCCAATAACTGTATGTTTTAGCTGGAATTTAAGACCTCATTCGTTGAAATTGTTCAAGAAATAAAGACACAGCGATCCCAAAACCCAAGGGAGATTCCAATTTAAAAGTTGCAGTTTGCTGCATTAAATGCCCTATTGATTTATACACAAAGCGTTCGTGAACAAGAGAACTAGCGCTGCGCTTCCATTGATTAGCACGTTAAAATCAGCGTCATTCTTTCATTGATTAGAACACAAAAGTGCAACTTTTGATTTCGTTTCTTCATTAGGTTATAGATCACCGTTTCTTTAATTCTCAACCAATTTCAACAAATAAGGTCTTAAATCAGAGCAAAAGAGTACAGGTATTGACTGTTTGCTTTAATTTGGACATATATCTGTCTTCATTTAGGATATACAGGGGTGAACATAACTGGTACCTTAATTTTTTGGCTTACTGTATTCAGGTATAAGATACTAAGATAAATGGACATTTTAAGGCAGGTTGGAAGGTAGTGTGACCTAGCTCAAATATTGAAACAAGTAAAGATGACACTCAAGAAGAAAGGTATGGGTGCCATAAAAGGGATCCTAGAGGCTTGATATATTAAGGGGGTACTACAACCCTCGATAAATTTGTGCCTATTTTTGTGTTTTCTCAAAACTAATAACACAGTGGTAACAAAAGTTATGTATATTATAGGGCAAGGATCAATTACTACACTGAAATTTCAGTGACCCAAGACAAGTGGTTTGTTATTTATGATAAGAAATGAGGTACAGCTAGCATGTACCTCGTTTCCTATCATATATACTAAACCGCTTGTCTTGAGTCACTGAAATTTCAGTGTAGTAATTGGATTCCTTGCCCCAATAATATACATACTTTTGATTACCAGTGTGTTATTATTTTTTGAGAAAAATGCAAAAATAGTCACAAATTTACCACAGGGGTGTAGTACCCCCTTAATGTAAGTCATTTCTACTCCATATCTATGAAATTCCTTGGGATGGAGAAAATATCAAAAACTTTTGCCAATAATATATAAAATTATAAGGGAGCAGCATGTCACACTGGTTAAAGCCTTTGCCTTTGGTGCGATAGGTCCCGGGTTCAATTCCCCACAGGACGAAAAAGTTAAATCTGCTCTCCTTGTGGCTCAACTGGTAAAGGCAGGGCAGATGACCCATGATAAAAGACCTTGTTACAGTCGGTTCCGATCAGGGTAATAAGCCTGATTGTTGGCTACACTTGCCCGTCCTGTAAAAATGCCTCGACCAGCTATTTATGGCAACCTCCCTTCACCAGGTCACTTGTGCCTGGCCCAAAGTTTTGTCAGTGTGTCTCCTAGATTTCAGGTTATATGCCCCTCTCAAGAAAAATCATGCACATGCACATGAAGTGGGAATTTGTCTCCGTATACGTATTTAAGTGCAAACACTGGTACCGTATTCATTCCAATAACCGCCCAGTGCGCTTAACAAAGTAATTTTGGGTGGGCACTTATTTTTTTATATTCTTTTAGTCATCAATCAATTTTGAAGTTAGAATCACCTCAAATTTGGCCTTTTAAAGGCATTTGCAGGTAAGTTAATGAAAGTATTTTGACAACATTGGATGGGCGGTTAATAGTTTCACATTTTGCTTGTTGTAAAGTCGTTGGGTGGGCGCTTATAGGGGCAAGGGCGGTTAATGGAACAAATATGGTAGGTCAGGCTTCCCTTCAGCCCATCTCAAGAAGAACATTCTGTTGTATTTCATATTCCTTTTTAAAAGTAGCATTATATTGCAATTTATTTTGTGACCCAAATATTTCTAAACTCATGTCTGCAACACATAAATGTAAATCCACTTCTATGTTTTTATTGAAAAATATCATACCACTTCAATACAACTGAAAAAAGGGTCATGTCGTGTAACTAATAATTGACCTTTTCGGTAAATCCCTTGCATTAGACCACAGATGTCATCATTTGACCTCACGCTGACTTGCAATGCGCAATAGCGATGCTCGCTAAATGATGTGCACATCGGCGTAATGTCAAAATGACAACATCTGGGGTCTTTCCTGCAAGGAATTATGGGATTTACCGAAAACGTCAATTATTGGAAATGATCAGTGTAACTTATAGTGAAATAGCTACAGGGTGACTTCCAATATCTTGTGCTTATAATGGAGAATAAAGATTTAATGTCAAGATTGTATTATATTTATACAGAGTAAAATGCTTTATTTCTGTCTTTTGATGGTTGTAGAGTGCTTATTTGTGATGTGGTATATGAAAAAGAGACACTTTTGGGCAGGTTATCAATTTTTTTCACATATCTTAGATTTAGAGATATTTTGCTCCACAATGCCGTTTCCCCCAATGAAATCAGACATTCCTAAGAGAAGATATTGAGTTCATAAGTTATGGTATTATAAAATTGGAAATCGGCCTTTAAAAACATTATTGACAATGTTGAGAATAGGAAGGAATGACCTTGAAAAATGTCTAAAAAAATACAAGATGCCAGTTGTATTTCAGTCTGAAACTATCAGACAAAATTTTAAACATTATTAACACTTCAAATTTGCAACAAACCCAAATTGTGAAAATATCACCCCGGGCAGATTTTTTGCTATTTCTCCATTTACGATCCTGCCCAAAAGTGTCTCCTTTCGATATACCACGTCACATTTATTCCAGGACAAACACTTTTCAATATGTAGTAAAGGGTAGCATCCAAGCAGCAAACTTCATGTTCCATTGAAAAGTTTTTGCCCATGAGTATGCACTTGGCTGTAAGTATAATGGGAATAAACCAAAAGTTTGATGATGTCCTATTAAACAAACGTTGATCAATTACATGTTATTAAATTTGCGATATGTTCGATATTGATGCACCACAATGGTTAAGATTTGAAATCAAATCAATAGTCTCAATAACTGAAGGGCATGATGTGAAGAAAAATATGAATTATATTTGATGAGTATCAGAAAAATTAATATACACTATACTGTGTCTCGTCTCAAGTTGAGAGTAACGCCATGTTGGATTTTGTAGTAGCAGACTTGAAACAGTGCATTTACGCAGTTGCGTCACCAGGGTACGGACAAATCACCCTTCTACACGTGTGTACGCCCCCACGGGATTAGGTTAGCGTGCATGATTTGAATCGGCAACTCACGAAATCCAACATGGCGTTACTCTCAACTTGAGATAAGACATAGTATATATGAGTAGGGTAGACAAGTTTTCCATTGTAGTTTAAATGTGATAAATGTCCTAGAAATACTTTGAATTCTCAACACTTCACACTGAATTTCATTGAGGTCAGCCTCCTAAAGAACAGACTTACGTTTGTAGGATGTCATCATCAACTTTTTGTCCCCTGATATGAAACCTATTTTATGTACAATTAACCACAAATCAAACAAAGCTGAATTCATTGCAAGTTAAATTTATTAATGAAGCTTCAAAAACAATCACCAATAATTAAAATTAAGTTAATACTGCACATGCAAAGTTGATACTTAAATATCCATCCACATAATTAGGAATATGATTGATGTGCATCTTAAAAACATGACTGACAAAAAATATTTTCTTCCAACACCAGCGTCGCAATATAAGCGACCAATTTGGAACTCCCAACAAAACGAAATGAGTCCATACTATAAAATTGCAATTTTTTGCGCTACATTTATTTTTATGTTCCAAGCAGCTACCGTATAAATTACACACAAATACCATAAAAGATTCACCTAATGGCGCATATGGGCTCTGACATACCTGAAATTTTAGGCACAAACTAAAAGTGTCTTCCTGTAAAAATCCCACCAGAAAATATGGGCACAGACTTCAATTCTTGCTGGGGGGTTTCCAGAGGAGAGAGCTCTCTATTTGTACTTGAAATTTAGTTATTACAAAGAAGCCTGTGCGCACCATTCGGTGAATCTTTACTGTATATTCCCTTTGTGTCCTTTGTGTACAGGTCAATGCCGGGAAGCTTAGAATCATAAATTTAAAAATAAGTGAAACCATTTGTAATTTGCGAAGCTGCATGCAAATATTCTCTTTCACAGTACTCAATTATGACTTTTGGCCAGGCTTTGTCGACGTTCATCGTTTCTGGGATATGAAGATGTTTCCGACAGATGGTAACGCAAAGATGACACGACCTATCTTCTTGTCATGACCGTTAGTTTGCCAATAAGCATGGTTATTTATCACTTTAAGCATACGTTTATGCTTGTACATGCTTGACACACACAGCACATACCATCAGGGAAGAATTCAAAATTACTTTACATTACTACTTTATGTGACATGATCTGGTCTATGGGGGACAAAGGCGGCAAATTTGAAATTGAGATAAAGGCAAAAATATGGAGCAAAAAACAATAAAATACATAAGAAAATACATAAGAAAAACTTAAGATTAAAACTAAGAATTAAATATGGTGTTTTCAGTATATGATAGCTTAATGTTTGTATAAAGTAATAACCACAGTAACTCAGTTCTCAAAAATGCCTCCTTTGGCCCCCATGGACCAGATCGTGACATTTCACATGAAATACAAATAAAACCATTTTACCCCTGGACAGTGGACACCTACAATGACCAAATGGGACAACTTGATTATCACAAGGATAATGAAAAAAACTGATTATACCATTTTTCACCCCGATGTGACAGCTGTTTCACTCGCACATTTATGCGGCTTCTTTAAGCGTGTGCATGTGTACACTAGCGCTAGCGATTTGAGGCACTGACATCACTGCCACATCAGGGTGAAGAATGGTATAGTCAGCATTGACTTGGATATCATCATGCAAATCAAAATAAAGGCTTTGGATTTAGCTTATGGTTTTGGAAATGGGCATTTCAGATGTTATGTAGGGTAGATATCCAAGGTGATAACTCATTTTGGCAAAAAATATCAGTTGTGCTCTATTGTTGTGGTAGAGCACAACACTTCCAGAGGTGTTATATCCAGGCTTTTATCCCTTTGGTCATTGTTTGAATGGAGTTTCTTACAAGACACAAAATTGACCACAGACTTACCCCACTGCTGGCAGAAATACCTGGGGGAACAAGTGCCCGGGTAACCAAGGATGTTCCAAGAGTTCTGAGGGTGACCCTATACATCCAGGACCAGAAATAGGTCAAATGATGTCATATATGAGACCACCTCTGTGTATAAAGTTACTTCATGTGACACCCAGCTGTAAGTGCTGCATGGGTATCCTATATGTGAGACTAAAATGTCTCTTTCTTCCTCCCCCCCCCCCAATTTTCAGTGACTGAATTTGAGAGCCTATACAAGACCTCTGAAATCACTTTGTGATTTTGATATCCTAATATTGTAAGTCCCGGCCGGGACCTTGGCTGGTCACACATTTCTTGAAACAAGCTTGGTTACTCTACCAGTATACCAAGTTACCCCCTTGGGCAGAATACCATCTGTAATGATGTTGCATGCCACACTGATACTATTCCCCATTCCAGAAAAATACAGACCTGATTTTTTTGGATTAAAAAAATATTATCCTGTTCTGCCAAATGAAACATAGCTAATTCCAATTTTTGGAAATAAGGGCCAAAAACATGAGTTTTTAGGGTGTTTTTCGTATGCTGTGACAATCAAGCCCAAAGACTTGTACTAAGACTAATTTCAGTTTATGCATTCTAATTTTTGGAAAAGACATATTTCATTCTTATAACCAACCATTTAACTAAAGCAACACAAAAAGTGAAAATTAGAGCAAAATTTCGTCAGATACTCAAGATTTTGAATGCTTAGACTTGTTCCAAGTCTGTGATTTTTGTGACTCGATTGTCAGAAAACATGCCGAAAATGCATGTTTTTGGCTCTTTTTTCAAGAAATTAGTGAAATAGTGAATTTTTTCTTTTATCTCCAGTTAGGACTAAATGAATGATTAGGATTGTGCTATGTTTCATTTGGCAAAACAGGATAATATTTTTTTAATCCAAAAAAATTAATTCTGTAGTTTTCTGGAATGGGAGTAGAGTTCAGTATAGCCTTGATCAAGGCAACCTCCTGTTAAGCCAACAGAAGACCATTGGTCTGTAAAGCAAATTTCTCCCAATGAATGTGGCTGTCAGAGCAGGGAAGTGCCCTGGTCAGAAGACAAACAGGGTGTCACAGGGAATGCTTCGACTGACTCGGTGATCCCTCGACCCGGGGGGGGGGGGTACTCAGTACAAATGACTATACGGCGACGTGCCGCAAATATGGGTAGCATTTTCGGCCTTTTGGTATATCAATGACCCCTTTTTCAAAGCCTATTTTGGTATATGAATGGGTCCTTTTTTCAAAATTTTCTCAATTTTTTTCGGAAAATAGCCCAATTTTTCCTTAATGTAGCCAATATTTTGGGTTAAATTTGGCCGAAAATTTTGACTTTTGGTATATCAATGGGTCCAAATTTGGTATATTTATGGGTCCACTTTCAAATTCTCAGTGGCACGTCCCTACCAAAACCAAACTTGAGCACCCCCCGGTCCCTCGACAGTTGCATTCGTCTGTTGCCATTGTGGACCATGGGATGGACTTTGCTTTAAAGACCAATGGTCCGCTGGCATTTGTAAAATTAAAAAATATTATTTTGTGCATTCATTTCACTGAATCGTAAGCGCCTTGGACAGGCTATAATAGTTCAGTACATACATAACATGAACATCATGCTCCACAGGAAATTTAAAGCCATAATGTACAATCTTATGAAATGAATTTGGTTATTTTTTCAAACCTGATTTTTTGCTATATTATTTTGTAATGTAAAAATATGTCCAAAATTAAACCTAAATGGAATCATCCCAATTATTTGTTTTAACAGGATAGCAATTTTGAACAAATGTCTTAATAAGATATTAAATCCCCCATGTAGCGCAGTATAATTAAGTGGCCAAGATAGTAATTGGGGCTTCTTTCATTCTACCTCATTATTTCGGCTTAAAATTGCCTGCAAATTTCCGTGACAGTCCCTACTATTAACTATTTTTGGCAACAAATAATTTTTTTAATTGGACTGAAATCGTACATTATGGCTTCAGCTTATATAATGAAATACAGTAAGCCAAACAATTAAGATACCAGTTGTATTCACCCCTATATATCCTAAAGAAAGAAAAAAGCTAATACCTGCACTCTTTAGTTCTGATTTAAGACCTCATTTGTTGAAATTGGTTGAGAATTAAAGAAACAGGTGTCTATAACCTAATAAAGAAATGAAATCAAATCAAAAGTTGCACTTTTGTGTTCTAATCAATGGAAGCACAGCTCTAGTTTTAGCGTGTTAATCAATGAAAGCACGGCGCAGGTTTACTTGTTCGTGAACGCTTTGTGTACAAATCAATAGGTTTTGGATCTTTATTTCTTTAACAATTTCAACAAATGAGGTCTTAAATTCAAGCTAAAAGATGCAGCTATTGGTTGCAGGTTCCAATTATGACAGATCTGTCTTTGTTTAGGATATACAAGGGATGAATATAACTGGTACCTTAATTTTTTGGCTTACTGTACATATGTATCAACCAGACATGTAAATAATGGTCTTCAATTTGAATACTTAATATAAATAAAACAAATGAATAAATGAAAGTTACACACACACACCACTGTAATTAATAATCACAGATAAAATAACATGAAAAGAAAAGGCTGATCACTTCAAAAAAATAAATATCCCTTTTAAGTAAAAACAAGCAAACCCATACCCAGCAAAAACTCTCGCCTTAATATATATATATATAAAGAAAATATATTACATACATTTTGTATAATTTCTTAACATTTTGTGTCACTTTCATAAAAATATTTAAAATAAAATGAAATCTATAATTGATTGCAAGCATTCAGGAAAGTTAGGTACATTACATGTTACTAAGATAGGTAACTACATTATTGACTGTACTGTGAGGCTGTTTAGCCTATAATCATTTTGCTTGAGCCTGGTCCCATCAGGACCCAAGTGTATCTCTGCACAGAGCTACCGTTTAATCAAATATCTTAGTTTGAGCCAGTCAAAATTAAAAAGGCCTGTAGATTTTCAGACCTAAGAGCCTGGATGGCCACAAAAATTTGGCCTTATTCTAACACTGTTTGCGATTTCAAATAACTTGATTTTTTGCTGTAATGATCAGGGAGGGAGGGAGAGAGAGAAATTCCCTTAACCAAAGATACAATCTGGGTTCATCTATAGGCAGACATTCTTACCATGTTCGGCAAGGACTTGCTGCATCTTTTACATGACTTGCACTCACAAAATGAGCATTAGGTTGACAAAATAACCTTCTGAGATATTTAGGATTTGAATTCTTTGTTAAAAGAAAATTTAAAAGCATACTAAACATGTTAGGATTGTTTCTTTCAGACATTCTTTCATTTTCTTTTTTAATTTGTCATATAAAATACACTAAAGTGTCATGGATACTTCAAGCTCAGGTTGTGGGCGCAGGTCATATAATGAATGCCATAGGCAGTGGAAGCAGGAGGGACACATCCCCCTAAAAATTCCAATAGAAGAAAAAGTAAAGTAATAATTGCCCTGTGCATCTTCCTTTTTCGCACCAAAACAACATGTTTTGGGCAAAAATAGGGTAAAATTGCAAAATTGTGTGCGCCCATCAAATAGCAAAACATAACTTCATTTATAGCCAAAAAAGGTCCTAATAAAACCTGAACAAAATATGCTTGTCCCTGACTGCCCCTAAATTTTCCTGTTTCCACTGCCACTGATGAATGCCGATTGTACATTTTACACAATTTCATAACCTAAATGTTTGGGTCAGTAAGGTTACACAAATCAAGCAATTTGTTTACAACTTACAATTAGTATTAGGATTAAGGTGAAGTTCCTCTATTGTATCCTCCTTTGCTCACTCACATCATTTACATAAAGGTTTGTTTCTTTTGAGTTTTGTAATTAACTGGAGTACAAAAGGTAACATATGTGACCTGCTCCCACAAAATGAACATAAAGTCGCAAGTTGATAGTTTTGAGACCCCTGGCTGCTGAATTGATGTTCTTTATTTGACGCACACCTGTACATGCCAGAAGTACATGTATCTCTTTGTGAATGGGAAATTCTATATGCCAGTAGTATAATGTCCTTTGTAAATGGGGCACAACATGCACAATAGGGTATTGACAAATGACAAACTACTGGCTTGTACATACCGTATTGTCTGTAATAAACGCCCCGGTGGCGTTGCATTTTTCCAAAAGGGGGGGGCATTTATTGGAAGTGAATTGTCAGTGAAAAAAGCTTAAAAATCGGGTTCAATTTCCCGATGGTGCTCCTGTTGAAAGGAGGGATCTACCACTATAATACTAATACTACATGATGGCGGCGCCCACAGAAAATGACATTTTTGTGGGAAATACAACAAAATTACACCTGTAAGTGCTTGGAATTAGGCAATGAAATCGCAAAATAGCGATTGACCACCGATCGTGACTGACATGACTGATGCAAGTTTTAAGCTTATCTAGACGTTATGGCATGGAAATGTTTGAATTTTTGACAATTTTTCATTGAAAGATTATTGAAAAATTGGAGGGGGGCATTTATTAGAGACAATACGGTAATATTAATGTGGACGCACCATCGGGCAGATGAGTGCCACTGTTGTAAAAGTGTAGTTCCAAATAAACTATCTATCATATCCATCTACATGTGTGCATCCAACAAAGAACATCGACCAGTCAGGTCTCGAAACTACCAATTTGCGACTTTACGCTCATTTTGTGGGAGCAGTTCACATTTTGCCTGCTTACTGCTCAAAATGTCAATCAACTACATGTACTACTCTTTATATTTGATAAGCAATTTGTACACACTCCATAATGTATGTTTTTGATTTAAATCAAAACTTATATAATCAAGGCCATTATTTTGAAAAGAAAATGATTTTTAAAAGGCGTATTTTTTAAATATTTACTGACATACTGTCATAATATATTATTAATCATTATTACATTCTATATACATGTACACAATTTTACTTACATTAAAGGCACTTTGGTGCTAAATATATAGGCAAATCTACACACAATTCTTATAAATGTCCGTCTCACAAAGAAAACAGTTAAAATAATGTATACATAAAATCTGAGTATTTACACGTTTGTAAGTTCAGTTGGTACTGAACTGCAAAATGAATCTAAAAAGGAATCAACTTCTATCTATACCATTACATAATAAGAAAAAAGTGAATCCCTGTTATAGTTGCATCATATAGGGTCCATTAAGTTATAAGTTCCCCTTAATAATTTTTTTTTTTTTATAATCGAAAAATATTTTACTTAAATGTAAGTGTAAAAGATATGTTTAGCCTTATTTGTTCTACACATATGGACCAAATTATAGCATCACACATCATTGCGTTCAGTCAAAATGGTTCGTTATGTAAAAAAAGGAGACTGTTTTTAATGTTTTTAACGTTGTTAATAGTGGCATCGAGTCCATAGGAGTCAACTCTCAAACAATACAGTAGATCAGGCCTATTCATGTGTTTGGTAAGGAAAACATGACTGATATGGACTCAGGTGCAACTTTTAAAACGGTCTTTCTTTACATAATTAACCATTGTGACTGAACACAATGATGTGTGACGCTGTAAATTGGTCCACATGTGTAAAACAAATAAGGTTACACCTAACTTTTAACATTTTTACATTTTGTAAAATATTTTTCTATTTATTTTAAAAAGTATTAGGGGGGAACTTAGGGGGCCCTATAGTTTTGACTGATATATTTTACAAGTCTTTGTCTTATTGATGATGAATTAGGTCATGACATAACTGTCAATATATCACGGTTGTTTGATGTATATAGAATTGGGTTCATTATTAACTAAATACAAACTATAGATGGCGCTATTTATCCTAAATCATATTTCTTAATTTGCAAGGGGTAGATGATTAATACTGCCTTTAAAGCAGATGGAATAGGTGAAACAAGCAGCGAAGAAATTTTATAAGCATAGTTCATCAAAAAATAAAAGAAATTGTTCGTATTAAAAGCTTAAAAGAGTAATTTTCAGTAACTAAACAGCGCCACAATTTTGTCATAAATAGGTACATTTTATATCCAAAAGCTTTAAAAATGATGCAAAAGTGAATAATTTGGTATCTAGGGGAAATGTAAAGTTGAAAATGACTCAAAAGCATCTGTATACATTAGCATTATATCGCTTTTAGCTGTTTAAGCCTAAAATTGGGTTGTACATGATATTTTATTTGAAAAACTAATAAATGATCACATCAAACAGCCATGATATGATTGCTATTCTAAATCCTGCTTTTGCCCATTGGTTTGACACTCCACTAGGGATGTAATGAAGACAATCAAATTAGCAATTTCACTTAACTACTTCAAGTTGAGTGTAGAACCACATATTAGATCCTATAGGTTATCAGATTTTACCTCATCTGCACGTGAACCCTTTCTAACTTAAATCTGCTGCATTTGTACATTTGTTAACAGTCTTGAGAATATCACCGGCTAATAATAATCCAACATGTAAGATTCAATGATTTAGACCTTTGTTCGACAGTTGCAGTCATGTTACAAACAAATTGCTGCTTTTGCTATTTTTAATTCTTGGACAAAAGTGTTCTTGCCGAGCCTCAGGAGCTCCGAGCTGCTTAATTAGTAACAACATTGCGTGGCGTGATCGGTTTAATCTGTTTTGAGCTGTGCATAGTTTACAATGTCTTATGTGTGTCAAATACTTGTGGATGCACTCTTTGCTGTCAAATTGTACATGTCGTAATGTAAATATACAAATGTAGCAGCGGTACTGATCAAATACCATTAGTGTCTGTACAACACTACCAGCTGCATAGAGTACCGAAGTGATGACATCACAGAAAACTTTTTTTTTGCATTTCAGTGTTTTGAATACCATGTATCGGTGGAGCATGATGAAAAACATCCACAGTCCAAATTTGGTGGGAATCGGATCATGAGGGCCCCGAGATATGGCTGCATGAATACCTAATTAGCCCCATTGAAATCAGTGTAAATTGGCCTGGTTCCAAACAGTTATGAATTCAAAAAAGAAGAAAATTTTATGACGTCACACTTCGGTATATAGAAGTCAACTGGTTGCTAGGCCTAGGCCATGCAAGGGACCGGGGCAAGGGATTTCTGATCAAAATATGATAATTATCGCTTAAAGTGATGGATATATCCAATCTCAAATTTCTTGGAAAGACAATTGAAAGAATTGTTTCTAACAGAATTTCAAACCATATCAATAAATTTTCCCTATCAGATCCCTATCAATCAGCTTATAAACACTACCATGGAACAGAAACTGCTCTTCTTCGAGTTAATAATGACATTCTCACATCACTTGACAATGGCCAAATCACAGCTTTGATTCTTCTCGATTTAAGTGCTGCATTTGACACTGTTGACCACAATATTCTTCTTTCCCGTCTTCACTATTATCTTGGCATTCAAGATCTTGCCCTGGACTGGTGTAAATCATACCTTACAAATAGGTCATAATATGTTCGCATTGGCAATGCTACTTCTCATTCTACCATTCTTGATTATTCTGTGCCTCAAGGCTCTGTACTTGGACCTCAGTGGTTTACCATTTACACCTACCCTGTACGGAATATCATTCTTCGCCATCAATTGAATTATCATGTTTATGCGGATCGACACGCAACTTTATTTATCATTTGAATCTTCTCAACATAGTGCTAATTCTGCAATTGCTTCTCTTGAAATTTGTATCAGTGAAATCCGTAATTGGATGAAATCAAACTTCTTGAAATTAAATGATGATAAAACAGAATTTCTTCTGTTTGGATCCCACCAACAGCTCTCTAAAATCAACATTGAAAATGTTTGCATCGGTGACTCTGCAATTGCCTTATCTTCCAAAGCACGCAATTTAGGTGCATTTTTTGACACTCACATGACCATGCAACCTCATATCTCTAATGTCATTTGTTGTTCAGCGCTCCAACTACGTAACATCAGCCGGATCCGCAAATACCTAAGTCGCGATGCTACTGAACAAATTATTCACTCATTCATCTCTTCTCGCTTGGATAACAACAATGCACTTCTTTATGGATTACCAGCAAACCAACTCTATCGCCTTCAGAAAATTCAAAACACTGCCGCTCAATTTTACTTTCACCAGAAAATATTGCCATATCACGCCAATCCTAAAGGAACTGCATTGGCTTCCTGTCACACAAAGAATTGTTTTTAAACTTATGTTGATTGTATATAAATGTATTAATGATATTGCTCGTTATATTTATATCTGAACTCCTTTTACATTATGTTCCCACCCGTGCACGCTTCGATCTGGAAACATGCAACTTCTTCAAGAAAGAAAATCCAACCGCACATGGGGTGACAGATCATTTGCAACCGCAGCTCCACGCCTATGGAATGAACTGCCTATTTATATCAGAACTGCTAAAAATGTAACTGTGTTTAAAAAGTTGTTAAAAACTCATCTTATGTCAGAGACATTCTGTAATTCTTAAGTTATGTTTCTTAATTTAGTTCCAGTTTTCTTTGTCTTGTTAGTTTTTGTTTGTTTGTTTTGTTTTAGTGCCTTGAGCGCTCTTAATTGAGTGGATATGTGCCTTGTCGCTATTATTATTATTATTATTATTATATTGACATAAAGAACTACTACACTCATTGCAACTGCTAAATTATTGGTAGAGGTTGCAATATTAGGAAAATCCCACAATAAGTTTTCATTACACAATTTTAATATTCCCCCCATTTCCCTATACAGCAGATTCTATTGTGAGCTGATTATTGTACCTTCACTGCATGCCCTGGTTGGATGAAGAAAAGGGTCCCATGTACACTATGCAATTGGGTATATTGTTCTTTCTTTGAAAGCAACAATAGGCTATTCCATTTGAAATTCACATACCCCCTGTGGAAGATATGACAGGGGTGTAGATTTCAAATAGAATCATCCATTCTAGTAAAACCTTTTGAAATTCACACTCCCTATGTAGGAGATTGAGGTCATGTCTTCCATAGGGGGTGTATGAATTTCAACTGGAACAGATCAATGCTGGAACACATGGTAACTTTACTGTCTTATAGCATCTTAAAAGTATTATAAACTTCTAACATACTTGAACTTCTGCTGAATTTCTCAACTGCAAGCCAAGCATGTATTTTGGAAGGTTCAAATCCTAATCTATACAAAAGAATACTGCAAAATAGAGACAACAAGAACCCGGTTATATGTGACCCGCTCTGACGAAACCTGCCATAAGTCGCACTCAGTCATTTTGAGATACAGCGAGTCAAAGTTGGGAAAGGGGTGAAAAACCTTGCAAATTTTGTTTTTCAGTTTTTGTTATTTTTTGATTCCTTAATATGTTTATTTTAACCTACCACTGAAAATAAAGTATTCTTTTACGTCTAAAGTACCCAAATCTAGCATCTTCTGAGCCAAACCAAGTCCTTTAACATGTCCGAGTCATTAAAGCCATTTAAAGCCATTTTCTTGCATTTGTCTTTCCTTTTTTGTGTCGCTTCCCCACTTCCTGTTGAAAGACCATAGAATGAAGACCACATGTCCAAGAAACATAATTTTGGTATAAAATGAAAGCTGAAGACCTATACTAAATGATGACATCAAAAACTCAATTTTCAAAAATAGTGACTTATGTCTGGTTTTGTGGGAGCAGGTCACATATATGGTCAGCTAATATTCACTTTTCTTTTTTGGGTATCCCTTAGGCATGTACAGATACAGATATAGAGTTTGATACATGTTAGATACAGAGTTCAACGCATGCATGCACACCTATATTCGTCCTTTGCACGGATCCGCCATCTTGCTACCAAAATGAGGTTCTCCCTACAATTTTGAGATGACTGTGCGATCGGCGAATATGGAGTGCCGATTCCAGTACTATCAAACCTAACCAGCAAGTCTCTCATCAAGTAATACCCATATATATTTTGAGCATGCAAAATAGAATTCAACGCTTGAATAAACATGTTGTCACATTTTGTACCATCAATTTGTTTTAAATTAATGACAATCAAACTTCAGTATTCCACAACAATTTTATATGAGTTCAATGGTAATGTGACCAGATCAGTCCAATCAGGCTAAAGTCGGCAATAATGAAACTGAGAAATATAAGCAAAAAGTGAGGAGGAAAAACCAACAATAACCCAAGTATTCAAGAGACCTGAAGATTCAACATCAATAATTCTATGTACTGAGCAAGTTAGTAATGGTAGTAACTCAATTTTCAACATTTCCGACTTTAGCCTGAGTGGATCAGACTGGGTCACAATTAAATATTTAAAAACAATTTTCATCACTTCATTTTTTATACAAAAGACAATACAATGTACAACTGTGATCTGATAAACAGATCAACTTTTTTGGTTTAACATTAATAAATTGTCAAGCATAGAATTATAGTGAAGATATACTTATTATTTGAAATATCACATTACATAGAGTATTTAATTTATAATCAGAAGTTCAAATCTTAATTAATTGCAACTCTATTTCAAACAATTAAAAGTGTTCAACTTCTATCATGAGCAAACTATAATTTGCAAATTCTGGTTTAATTAAGATATGTATATTTTTCAGCAAATTTATTCAGCAGTCTGCCGATTTGGCGCTGTTTATTGCGTAAACATGGAAGTGGGTTCTGATTGGCTAATTGAAATACATAATATTGGCACCTCATTCGCAAGTCAAGCTGCGCAGTATCACATGACCTAGTTCTTTTTTCACAATAATCAGAAAGAGCAGATGGGCACCCCTGAAGGAATTTGCTGAATACTGTAATTATTACCTGACAAGTTCCAAATAGGGCAGGCCTCAGAATGCCTTAACATATATCCAAGTCCTTTCCTTGGGTGCATGCTACATGACTTTGGATTGCCACAATTTTCAGCCCATTTAGCGGGCAATTACAGTTGAAATCCACACACCACCTTAGCCTCCCACACAGGGTGTAGATTTCAAATGGTATCATCTATTCAAGTAACTCTGTTTCCATACCCCGATGGAAGACACAACCTTAATCTTCCAGAGGAGTGTGAATTTCAAATGGGATTACCTGAATGGTGACTCTGTTTGAAATCTATAACCCCTATAGCATACAAAAAGTGGCTAGGTTGTTTATACTCTAGCTGTTAATTCACTGTTGTGTCTTCTGCATTTTTGCTATACTCCTGCACAATTGACAGAAATTTCTTTTAACATGTTGTGCTTCAGGAGCTTTACAGAATAAATGACACCTTACAAGTTAGCAAACAAACCATGCTCCAGGAGCACTGTGCGGAAGATATCTCATATATTTGTTATACTCCAGACCACATTATTTTGCTGAATGATAAAGTTATTAAACACTTGTTGCTCTGTATTCTATTACCAGTTGTGAATGCGACATTTCATCAAACCTGGCCAAAGAAGGCAATTCTGAAAATCCACGTACATCATCATCAACTTGCCAAGTAAAATTCCACTCAAAATATACATTGTCAGAAATTTCAGACAAAACTAGTCCAAAATTGTATAACTTCCTGTGGATTTCTTCCAAAAATCATCTTCTGAAATATCACAATTTGTTGTTTTTGCAGGAAAATAGGCCTAAAATCAATGTTTTTCTACTCAAGCTCAAAAGTAGTTGCAATCATGGAAGCAATTATCAAGTCGCGGAATGATAGTTAAAAGACGCCTAATTGGGCTACAAATTTGCAGGCTTGGCAAACCTCAACATCACCAATGTACTTCAAAAAGACATAATTCTATTGAAAGCATAACAGCTACACTACAAGATTCCTATTGGGGCTGCCTGTACAGGTGATACTGTGCAGTACTAGTGTAGTATCAGCGCAGTACCACTGCTGGTAGGTCCTGTGAAATACATGTAGCAACAGTGGTACTGTGTAGGTACTCTGTGTGTACCAGTCAGGTGGCAATGGTGTACCTGTGCAGGCAGCCCTCAATAGGTATCTAGGAGTGATCTAGTATTCACAAAAGATTGTATTACCTTTATGTAAGCATACTCAGAGTTAAGGTCCATTCATACTACCACCGCATTTGCGATGCTTTGCTTTGCGATGCCGATATATCGATTACTTTTTGCCGCAGCTTGTCGCATTTCCAAGTTAAAATGTATTTAACTTTATTGCGATATCGCAATTTAGTAGTATGCAGCACGATGCAGTGCGACAACACACAGCATGTAGTATGAATGGACCTTTAGCCTAGTATTAAGTTGACAAAGGTGCGACGACAATACATTTAAACTCTGTGGAGTGGAATTTCTTTGATGCATGTAATGGACATAAAATCTTACCAATATTGAACATATTATAGAAATACTGTCATCATACTACGGCAGCAGCACCCCCTGCCCTTGCCATGTTCATATTACTGACAAACGTCCAGCTATCCGTATGGGGATCGTACGCCTCGACGCTACGTAGCCGATCGGACCCATCAAAGCCGCCCATGACGTAGATTTTGTTATCAAATATAGCTACTGCGGGCCATGCTCTGGCTGTGTTCATGGAATGTATGGAAGACCATTGCTGAGTTTGGGTGTTGTATCTGTGGAATATAACAAATATAAATTAGTAGACTTTTGGCCTGCATTCATAATGCACAAAAGCAGATTAAGTTATATCATTAGTCTTATATTATCAGTATAAGTCTTGGATTAGAAGTGATGTCTAAAAACTAGTGGATCGAACAAGTACTTTGGAGTTGTCAGGGCCTTCCCACCTCAGTCTCACCACAACCAGACGTTTTGTAACTATATGATTATAAAAAGACACCATACAGATACACATGCAAAACAGCTGAGCTGCCTCAATGCATTAATGTTACTGATTGAAAATTATTTTAACTATGGTATTTTTACACTAGTGCAGTACCCATGGGCAGAGCTTCAAACCTTGCTTACTATTTCTCTAAATTGTAGTAATGTTTTTGCAGGCTACTGATAAGATTACAATATCCTGCCAGTTTCTGCAAGGAATAATGTACATGTAAATTTATATATCGTCACTGGGCGGGAAAAACCTCATATGTACTTTTGGCCCTTGAACATGGATTAAGCCTTGCAGGTGTAGACTTTATATTGAAGAGGTTGCTTCATCCATGTTCAAGAGCCAAAAGTACATGCAGAAAACACCTCGTATTTACTTTTGGCCCTTGAACATGGATAAAGCCTTGTAGGTGTAGACTTTATATTGAATGGTTTGCTTCATCCATGTTCAGGGGCAAAAAGTACATACAATGTTTTACCCACCCAGTGACGATATGAGGATCAAAAGTCCCATCTGGTCAGGGAAACCTGGTCTCTTTTAGTGGTTGTTGCAATGATGTATATGATAGCCATAAAATATTACTCAAACCAGACTGGCACTTTCAAAATGACCTTGTTGAAAGTACAAATATCTTGTTATGGAATATATTACATGTCTGTCTGTGAAAACAATTAATGATCTACAATGTATCTATCTAGGAGTTGCTTAATGAGGTGTAATTTATATCCCCGGAACATCTGTTAGATTTCAAATAAATGTAGGTCACTTCATCTTTTCACATTCACAATGATATATAAAAAAAAAAAAAAAAAAAAAAGTGCAGTGATTTATAGTGCGCTACGCACAGGCACAACGCCTAGACATTGATCCACAAGCCTCAGCACACTTTACACGTTGTCGCTGACCACTATGGCCCACATCATTCCATAAACCATTAAACAACAATTCAGGGACTTTGCTGCTTCAAGAGCGCACACCCTACACATACCACAAATAACCATCGCAACCAGGATCAGCTCCCCGCGTTTCGTACGGGTTACAACGAGACAAATTAGCAGTGAGTTCCTTGTCCAGGGAATTTCAAGCTAACTCAATTTTTCCACGAAAGCATACTAGGCACCACCAGGGTTCGAACCCGCAACCTCTCGCACCATATTGCGAACGCCTTAACGATTGTGCTAACTTGACTAACTTGATATACTCCAACAAACTTCAGGAAAATAAAGTTCTCTGACGTAAAACAGTATAAGGAAACATTTTTGACCCCACACGGAGACAATGCCGGGTCATGCACTGTCAGGTCAGGTTTCCCTGGGCGTTGCCATGGCCGTGTGGCGTCATCGCGGTTTCAGCTAATGAGAGCTGCCTTCTGCTTTCATTTGTTGGTCAGCAATTGGGATAGACAGAAAAGTTTATAGGGTTGAGTATTTTCGCTCTTGTCTTGGAATCCCCCTTTTTGTTTGATTTTCATGGACAATGCGCTAACCTTTGCTTTTAATGATATAATGGCTGGAATCTTAAGTGGAGTTTCCATGAAAATAAAATTATCATGTATCCTGATAGCCAATAAGTATAACTGAAATTTAATTGCATTCTTTGTGTTTCCTTGTCTCCGTTTGGAATTAATGTTCCAATATTACCATCTACATGGTGATAAAAGAAAGCAGACGACAAAATTGCTTTAATGTGACTTTTGGGGTTATATAATTCACATTGAAATTTGACCATTTGTAACTAATAAACTCGTTGGTAAGGTTGGAGATGATTATCATAAATCGTATCCTCTTTTCTGCTAATTCCACCAAAGAAGTGATCATGTTACACATCCTACCTTTCCGCAATGTTGAAGTACTGATCGGTGTGTCGTAGTCTGCCCCCAAATGCATAGATGTAGTGATCCATGGCAACCAGTCTTAGCCCTGAGCGAGCTTTCTCCATCTCTGCTATGAATGCCCATTCTTGAGTTTCTGGGTCAAAACATTCTACTGATGCTCTGTCTGTATGATAGCTCTTGTCATAGCCACCTGGAAGGAGAGAGGGAACAACAAATTAGCATAGATGTAGTGATCCATGGCAACCAGTCTTAGCCCTGAGCGGGCTTTCTCCATCTCCAGTTTCTGGGTCAAAACATTCTACTGATGCTCTGTCTGTATGATAGTTCTGTTCATAGCCACCTGGAAGGAGAGGGGGAATAACAAATTAGCATAGATGTAGTGATCCATGGCAATCAGTCTTAGCCCTGAGCGAGCTTTCTCCGTCTCCAGTTTCTGGGTCAAAACATTCTACTGATGCTGTGTCTGTATGATAGCTCTTGTCATAGCCACCTGGAAGGAGAGAAGGAACAACAAATTAGCATAGATGTAGTGATCCATGGCAATCAGTCTTAGCCCTGAGCGAGCTTTCTCCGTCTCCAATTTCTGGGTCAAAACATTCTACTGATGCTCTGTCTGTATGATAGCTCTTGTCATAGCCACCTGGAAGGAGAGGGGGAATAACAAATTAGCATAGATGTAGTGATCCATGGCAACCAGTCTTAGCCCTGAGCGAGCTTTCTCCGTCTCCAGTTTCTGGGTCAAAACATTCTACTGATGCTCTGTCTGTATGATAGTTCTGTTCATAGCCACCTGGAAGGAGAGGGGGAATAACAAATTAGCATAGATGTAGTGATCCATGGCAACCAGTCTTAGCCCCGAGCAAGCTTTCTCCATCTCCAGTTTCTGGGTCAAAACATTCTACTGATGCTCTGTCTGTATGATAGCTCTTGTCATAGCCACCTGGAAGGAGAGAGGGAATAACAAATTAGCATAGATGTAGTGATCAATGGCAACCAGTCTTAGCCCTGAGCGAGCTTTCTCCGTCTCCAGTTTCTGGGTCAAAACATTCTACTGATGCTCTGTCTGTATGATAGCTCTTGTCATAGCCACCTGGAAGGAGAGAGGGAATAACAAATTAGCATAGATGTAGTGATCCATGGCAACCAGCCCATGGAGTGCCATCTCCATCTCTGTTATGAATGCCAATTCACTGGTTTCTGGATAACCATTCTACTGCTGCTCTGTCTGTCTGTATGATTATGACTTACCATTTCCCATATTCATAATTGGAAATGCTAATGATTGTTATGTATTTCTTGTTTTGCAAGACACAGGCAAACAAAAGTTTATACAGAAGACTATTCCTTCTTATGATTTCTGACCTACAATCTTGGAAAAAAATCCTTGGAACGCTTGGTACACTCTGTCGAAATTGGGTGCAGAATTTAATATGATCATGGAAATGACGTATATTTTGCCTGGGAACAAGCATGACATCTACAACAATGATTTATCCTTCCCCTCTCCCCATCAATCAATGTTAGAACACATTGGGAAACCGCTGAAGACATTGGCATTTCTCAACATTGAACGGGGGAGAGGGGGTGAGAATTTGCCATTATTTACATGCAAGCGTTCCAAGATTTTTTCTATGATTGTAGCTCTATTAACTTATGATAATGAGCACAGAAGTAGCTTAACAAATAACCTGATGAACAATGTTTACCTACATATTACCATTCAATGAATATTGAAATATTAAGGAAATTATGAAAGATTATAATATTTCACTCTGGAAACACAGCTAAATAAACACTTGTACTGAAATACTGCCCTCTACTGACAACATTACCTCAATCTTGTATTACAATTAAGGGTGCTAAAAATAAAATCTGTTACATGCATAACCAAGATAAATTATTGTGTTACGCATCACACTGATTGGTGCAGCATTTACAAATGATGTTTATACAGATGACAACAAAGCTTTCAGTTTAATGACTGTTATCTTGGAAGTGAAATTCATTAATCATATACCCATGATTAAGACTCTACGTTCATCTTCACAAAACAACATTTATCATCGCTGAGAGCTTAAAAGATCTACAGAATAAGGGGTTTTACAAACAGAACTTTCCAAACATAGCATATCCTAATACCGCAGCAAATTTCCCATCTTGAAAAGGTGCTAATTAATCATACTTTTAAAAAGTACTCAGGCCGTAATGCGTGTCCCTCTGTCAATGGAGGGACTAGAGCCACCTCCTGGGTCCACCACAGATCAATACATGGATTCTTAGCTATTGGCTGTAGAAGTGATGATGTAACAGGATAGCAATAGATGAATACAATTTTTGAATATATGTGACACAGTCTGTTCCATGGGTCCAAAGGCGGTATTTTTGAAAATTGATGTATTTATGTATTTTATTGTTTTTACTCTGTATGTTTACCTTTATCTCAATTTAAAATTTGCCACCTTTGACCCCATGGACCAGATTGTGTCACGTATAGCCCTGCACTACAACGTTCACACAGTACTTATGTATTGAACAATAGATGTCAATGAAATGCTCATCACTGTACCTGCAAGATTAGTATCTTTGAAAAGAGCGGTATTGTATTCAATCTATAATTGCAGACATACACGGGTGATGAGTGCAACCTGCTTGTAGTGCAGGGCGATATATTCAAAAATTGCATTCCTCTATTGCTATGGTAGTTAATCCTGTTACATCACCACTTCTACAGTAAATAGCATGTTCATAATATTATCATATCATCAAGTAGTTTCCTGTGTTTTCATTGGATAAGCACCCTAATTTACTGACATGATATATCTCGTTATCATACCTACTGAGCGCATCAGATGCACATATCGACGCATTGTATCATGTTAGTAAGGACATACACATGCGCGGCTCTGCATGACAACTCGCACAGCAACGATTGTTTCATAACAATCATGGTGCTTCAATAATAGGCTACAAAGTCGGTGTATCTGTATTGAAACACAGATTTCACTGAGATTTGCCACTTTGAAAAAAAGAGAGCTTTTCTGATCGAAATTTGCAGCGAAAAGCGGGTTTCAGTGGTCTCACCAGAGTTGAGTTGGTGTGGAAGATGACCGTGCTGGTTAACTCTCAAACTTTACTGGAGAATTAGTCCTACTTTACGAGGATTATCGTGTAGATGGGTTTGAGTGAAATTGTTCCAGCCAAGAATTTACGCCCAAACCTCACCTAATAACTAATAGTATCTCACCTGCCACATAGAGTTTCCCATCGTATACGGCCACACCACATCCAGCTCTGCGTTGTTTCATACTTGGTGCAAAATGCCACTGGTCAGTGCGTGGATTATAACATTCCATTACATTGTGACTTGTATTGTTATCTTCTCCTCCTAATTAGAATAAAAAACAAGAAAAAAAGATGATTTAATTTTCTCTTTAGACTACAAAATTCTGTATTATCAATATGGTATTTGACCTAATTAACATCTGTCCCCTAGAAGCGCCCTCGCAAAGTTTTCGAGTGATAACCGTTTAAACGCCCCTTTTCAATGCATTCAAATCGTGGGGTGCATTACATAGGGACCGATCTATGCTTTACAGTAAAATCTATAGTGATGGATGTTGAGCTCTCAAAATTATTGCACAAGACATAGTGATGGATAACTTTGGCAATCTATTACATATGTCAGATGTACGATTATACTACATTTTAACGTTTTGAAGATATCTTTCAAGGGTCTACATTACTGGCAAGTTTATAATCTAGATGCCTAATATAATTCAACATTTTCCCGATGCCCATTTTTTGATTACTTTGCGATCAACGTCCGTCACTATGTAATGTACCCTGGGTTTGACATCCGTCACTATGTAATGTACCCGACAAAATGTCTCAATAAATTGACCTTCTAAACCTTCCAGGTTTTTATTTTATTTTATTTCTGAAATTAAACCTTGATTTTTATTTCTGTGTTAAAATAAATGCACCCTGAAGGTGCTGACTTAAGCACCCGGCGGCGCTTTGTGAGGGCGCTTCTAGGGGACAGATATTAAGTCAAATATGGTAATTAAAGAATGAGAAAATTTATCGGCAAACTAAAAGTGCAACAATTCAGTTCTTTAAAATACTTCTTTAAAATACTTCTGGTAATATTAACCCGACCTACAAAAGCCGACAAAAGTGCACTATCCTTTAAGATTGATAAATGCAATCATGTCACCACCACATGTTTTAGTTCACTTCACACACACCATTGCTGTAATACATAACTCCATCCCTCCACAGTTGCCACCATTTCAGACTCAATGCACACAATACCAAGAAGCAACATTCTACATAATAGGAGCAACCATCAAAATTCCTACAATCTTGGTACTTTGACTAAATTGAGGGATGGAATCACCTGATTTGACGAATATACTTGCATAAACTTTTCTGCTACTTGGTGGCAAACTCAGGGTGACCATTATACAAAAAGGTCTAAAAGATGATGAAATTAATGGGTGGTTCAGCAGCTGCCAAAACATTCCTTTAAAAAAATTAGGGAAAACAGGACAATTTTACACTGTTATTACTATACTGCCATAAGTTGACACTTGCAAATGTAGTCCCATTTAAAAAATATCAAAACAGTGACTTTATTGCATGGTACTAGCCCAATTTCCATTGAAAAAACAGTGAATTGTTAAAGTTGCGACAAGGAAGGGATCACAAAATAGCCCCATTGTGAGATTATAGAATGTTTCGGCAACTCTGCACATCTCTCCATCACCACTTACCCAATGCATAAAGCATGCCTCCTAAAGTGGCTATGGCGATGAAAAGAGCGAGGCACATTAAGACTTTGTCGTTGTTTCCAACACTTGAGTAAAGGATCGTAGGATTCGGTATGTCCGAGGTACATGGTGTCATCATCCCGGCCTCCACTGAAGGCACACTCTCCGCCGACTGCATACAAAAAGCCATTCAAGGTAGCTGCGCCGACTGCTGTACGGGATATTACCATGCTTTCCTGTAGATAAGGAATAGCATCAAGAAATGCGACAAATTTAATGAAAATCCGCAATAATTATAAACTAATATTATTTTGAGCATTCGTAACACTTTGAACTCCCGGGGGGTACTCACTCAGTACAAATGACTATACGGCGACGTGCCACAAACATTGGTAGCATTTTCGGCATTTTGTATATCAATGACCCTTTCCAAAGTTAATTTTGGATATGGATGGGTCCTTTTTTCAAAATTTGCTTAATTTTTTTTTAATAGCCCAATTTTGCCTCACTGTAAATGGACACTAGAAAAAAATCTGCTAACCATCAACAACACATAGCTGAGACTCTTGCTCAAGGAAAGCAGCCTCCCTCCATACACACCTATCTCATTAAACTCAAGATTTTACTTTAATCAGGTCGCGGCATATCTTGGTTATAGCTTGATTGTGAATTAATGCATAATGAAAACCCAGCAAGGCAGTCTCAAGTTGTCAAAATGTGTTGCTCATCCAGACATCACCAACTCTGCATGCAAGTCATGTCCATCATGTAGTGAGCTACCATATAAGTACTACACATTTTGCCTATACAACCATTTCATTTCCATGTGTATAACGTAAGCAAAGACTTTCAATACTTCTATTACAAATTGTGAAAACTTTGCTATTTACTTTAATGGCAATTTAAGCAGTATGTAGACAGGATCTTAATGTAATTCCTTTAAATACTATTTATGCTTAAATATAAATACACAGCCAACTATATGAGAATTTTTTATTTAATAAAACTGCAATATACAAGAGTAGTTTCATAATTGAAGATTTCCCCCCATGTTCATATCCACACATTAAATTAAGTTGCACATTGTACAACCACATTATACAACCACATTATTATATTAGATGATATACCGTATTTGTTCCATTAACCACCCAGGGCGCTTAACAAAGTCATTTTGGGTGGGAACTTATTTTTTACATTGTTTAAGTCGACAATACGTAAAAAAGGCAAAAAATATTCATCCATCATCATCAGTGTGTCATATGTTTTAGACCATGATTCAGATTTGCATGAGCATTTAATCCGGGGGGGGGGGGTCACTCCCATTGTGGCCTGTACACCATCCGCGATAATAAAAATGCGTAAAAAGGGTGTCAAAAACATGAAATATTGGAAAAAAGGGTAGCAAAATTATAATTGCTAATACGCGGAAATGAAATTTAGGGTATGAAATTTGATGCAAGGAATAAAATCCCTGTTTAGGGTGTTAAAACCCCTGTTTAGGCTATCGTTTTAGCCAAGGGTTAAATCCTTGTTTAGGATGCTTTTCAAAAGTTGATTATCGCGGATGGTGTACAGGTCACAATGGGAGTGACCCCGGGCATTTAATAAACTAATATCACTTACAGTTTGCTTGTTGTAAAGTCACTGGGTGGGCGCTTATAGGGGCATGGGCGGTTAATGGAACGAATATAGTACATGATATACTGGTTAATATTAACATCGCTTATATTACTGGGAAATATTTCACCAACCCCACCTGGCACATGTCATTATATTAATAGTAATTACATATTTGTATAAACTATATCAAATAAAGTATTCTATTCAAGTTATCCATCAAAATCAACCTCCTAACCGGATGGATAGGCTGGAGGAGGCTTCTGTGTGTGTTGTCTGCCCTACTTGTTGTTCCACTCACTAGCGGTGTCAGGAATTTTTTTATTTCGGGTTTTTACTGGAGGGGGCAACAGGGGAGTAGGGCAAGAGTTCCCGTGGTGCTGCCACTGCTGTTGCCCAAGAAAGGCAACAGGAAAGTGGGGCAAGACCCCTGTGGTGCCACCACTGCTTTCACATAACCCTATCCCTAAATCAGGGGTCCCAACATTTTTTTAAATCCTGCCCCATTTATTAAAATTTTGCCCACTTGCAACTCTACCAGTATGTTGATAAAATTGTGTCGCATGCCCAAACTTATTATTTGATAGCTCTTGTGACCCCCGCATTTGCAACTTGCAACCCAAAATGGGGTAACGGTCAAGCACTGCCTTAGCTAGCAACCCATCTCTGTCTTGTGGATGACCGATCAAAAACTTCGACAGTCTGAAAATTGCCCAGGCTGTCCATAACCCTGCTGTGCCATAAACCCAGATGATATAAATTTATAGTAGAATTTACTTAAAAAAATTAACATTTAAATGTAAAATGAACTTTAAGCCTATAAATGTCTATAAGAAGGCAATTTCTGATGCATTATCGCAGTTCCAGCATGATGAACAGGCATCATTATAGATTATTGTAAAACTTGTTGGTCCTAATTTGTCACATGGTAGTATACTCTCTGGTAGCTTAAGGTCACAAATTTATGGTCATCGAGTCTGTGGATGGGCAGTTTTTGGATCCTGGCTAAACCATAGACAGTAGAGGCTAAAGTCACCCTTGGTCATTATGACCTATTGGTTACAAACCACTGCCATATAAACATGATAAACTGTTCATCATATCAATGACCAGGCCCATCCCAAGATTTATTTTAGGGGTTCAGGGAACTAAAAAAGTGGAACTTCTGTGACTTTTTCCTTTAAAAAAAGGGCAGATTTCAACATTTTTCATGAAAAAAACCCAACAAAAACGAACATGAACTAGCTATGCCAGCACTTGTTGTGATGTGGTGCTATCTAAACATATTGCCTGATGGTGTGATGTGGTGAATTAAGCTATCTTGCAGCATAAATTAATGAGATTAATAGCACCATCTTAAATGAGTTCTGACAGGCAATGCACTAGAGCATCTTCAGCAAAAACACACCTCATTGTATGTTTCAACATAGACTCTGAAGACATGGTTTTTACTGTCTTTGTGTAAATTTACACATCAATTCCTCTTTTTGCAATGTAAATCATAATTAGTACTCTTTTAGGGCTCGATTTACAAATACTTGAGTATTCATAAAATACCCTAAAAATTTGTGAAGCTCAACATCATCTGGGAAAAAGGACCTACAGGTGCTTTCTTGTATAATCATGTAATGCACGAAAATTAAACTGACCCATGCATCGAAAAAAACGATATACTCTCTATATTACAGGCAATCAGAAAAGTGGACATTAGTGCTACTTTTAAACATGTGTATAAAACCCAGTTGTGCCGGTATCCACTCCCGGTATCTATGATAAAATAATGTACAAATTTTGCACTTGTGCGCAATCAGCGAGCTACGTACACGCACTGTGCCGGTATCTACTATGATAAAATGTTGGACCTGCCTATAATTATTACACAGTAGAGGATATCAAAACAAAAATTCATATCATTTACTCTCTAATCAGAATGCCAAAAGTTATACATATAAATCTGAGCAACCTGGAAAAGGGTACTTTTTTGATACACACTTTACATCTCCAGTAAATAGCTACACTTTCAGTGTATTAAGTCACTGTACAGGATCTTGTGAAAGGAAACATTCCCCTTGGAAAGGGCACATGCTCATGCTATTCTAAATATAGACCCATTTACAAACGAATTGGAATTATGAAAGTGAGAAATGCTTACTTGACACCCTACAAAACAGCATCATGCAAAAACCCAGGAAGAATTTGAAATGTTAAAGTTAAATGAGATATGTTTGCATTCATGAGGCAGGGGTGACATACTTGCAAGAATAAAGTGGCAACGAAAAACAAAAGAACCCTTTCTATAGGCCCGGCCGACCCAGATTTTGCATTTTGGAGATTTTCTTTAGCTGTATGGTCAAAGTAAAAAAGTGGATTTTGACAGCAACTTTAGGGAGAAAATGTTCAAAATATGGTGTTTTGTTTTTTCAGATTTTCAAGCTTTCGATGACTTTTTACATTTAGCTTTCAAAAAAAGAAGAAAAAAATTGCAGCCGACCGACTGACGCTACTTGGAAAGTCCACCTGTCCTAAGAACAAGTTTTTTTTTTTTTTTTTAGGGGATATTGTTGTAAATATATGCCTGTGTACTACATTGTAAATAGCAAAGGTGACAATGGGTCCTACATGTATGTAGGGTAATGCAAAAGATAACTGTATCAATGTCCCAGCTTCACAGCTTTATACTTCAAAATAATATATTACATACAAACTTTTGTCTTTGATAAACATTGGCCAGGATTGAAAGCTAATAACTGACAGGCATTCATCATGGATTAGTTTTGCAAAAAACTTTTTCAAACCTATAACAAATTTGGTGTAAATTCATGTTTCCAAAAGGAAAATGTGACTTTTAAGAAAACTATTATGTCTGAAGTTAACAAACCCCATGAAAATTTAACTTCTGGTTAGAGGCAATTTATCAGTTACTGAACCAAAAAGCAACAAGAGAATTTGAGTGCTTTTACCAATAACTCATATTATCAACATCAGACTTAATGAAGTTACATAATGTCATCATTATGAGAATGCACTCACAAAATAGAGAACCAGTTACATTTTTTACATAATTTGAGGTTTGTGTAGTTCAGAAAAAAAACACCAGATAATTAACTTTAAAATTGATACTAAAATAATATTAATTGAATGAATAATTTTCAAGATATGAATGATTTTGCAAATGGTATCATGATACTTTGCTTTCACTGTCATTTGGAGAAACAGGCCAACTTAACACAGGAAACAATAGGGATATAGTTTTACTCTTGATTATTGATTAAATAATTGTCAATTCAATGAGCTCAAAGCAAAATTTCATCCCCATTCAATAACCATGACACTAGATATTTGAAAAAAAACCAGAGAATGTCATCTTTAAATTAACAATTATAACTTTATAAAATGTCTAGGTGACATGCTCCCTGTTTGTGGGAGCTAGTCACATAATATGTTCCATTTGTCTTCATTTTCATTGTTTTCAACAGAAATATCTAAGTAATCAATGTCTAATTCTGATGGTGTTTATGTCACAATCTGCAACATGTGCAGTTAAGGGCTGGGGTATGAACGTTTGGACGATTTTATTGTGGGACATTAGAGCACATCAGACATATCTAATTGCATTCTGAATACAAAGAATGTCCTTCTGATATCAAATAATTTTTATTTTTTCAAATTAGCAATTTAATACACATTTTATGGCAAATCATTAAAAATTGATATTTTTGATATTTAACAGTACTTGACGTAAACTTTATAAATCTAATGATTTATACTTAAAGTGTATGTAGGTGGGATGAAAAGCTTTTTGGGGGAAAAATCCATATCTTCAATACGAAAGGTCAAAATTTTCAATTGATCGTCGGCTTTTCCTCCCAGCTACATACACTTTAAGAATACGTCATTAGATTTATAAAAATTTACTTCGAGGACTGTTATATCAAAAATGTGAAAAATATCAAAATTTAATAATTTGTCATAAAATTTGTATTATATCGTGAATGTCAAAAAATTAAAATTATTTGATATCAGAAAGACATTCTTCGTATTCAGAATGCAATTCGATATGTCTGATGTGCTCTCATGTTCCACAAAAAATACTGTCGAAACGCTCAAAACGCTCATTCCAGATCCCTTAATAAAGGTAAAAAATTGATTTGAATTGATCACGTCACATATATGATAATCATGTGAGATGTACTGCTAATTTCTATGGCAATTATCACAGCTGTCTCCTATGGTGTTTTCTTTATTTCACAAAATAGCAATTGAATAAATTGTGCATTATCAGAGCACATGTTCAGGTCATTGCTACACTGAAGCCAACAGTTTAAATCTGTTTTTAGCTAATAGAAGATAATTTGACATATGATGCAAATATTCTGAATTTTAAAACCATAAGGCCTATGTAATGAAATTATTAGTTTCCTTTTTAAATTGACCAAAAATTTCATTATTTTCATAAAAAAGTCAATTATCTGAAAATTGAGATGGAAATGATCAAAATTGAAACTCAAACAATTTCTGACATCCCCTGCTGATCATAATCAGCAATTTTTCTTAGTTGTAGGGGTAGAGGATGTGGTAAATAATGGAAATTTAAGGATTACCTCATCATGTTTCTAGTGATTACAAAAATTGCAATATTTTTTTCATTTTAATAAAAACAAATTCAAATCTGTTCTCAATATGTTGCAAAATGTCTGTAATGATAATCTAAGCATTGATACCTGTTTTGAGATGGTCTTCCATCAACAATATTGGTAATAGCCATGTAAATGAAAGTTTTGACAATAATCAAATTTTCCAAAATAATGAATAATGAAATCATGACCTCATATTTCCCTGAAACAAATGTGACGGGAAACTAATCATTTCATTTCATTAGCCTAATGGTACAGACTAACACAAATATGGAAATATCAGAAAAAACGTTTCCAACGACCTTGGACAAAACATAATAAGGATGGTTCATACGATTATATGGATAAATGCAATTATTTTTATCCATATGGTCGTAATTTCTGCCATTATGATACCATCAAGCAAAGGTAATTTGCATTTTTTAAATTATTTTACGATTTCCTATTTGCAAGGTTATAAATTACATACTGAAAATCTCGCCCAAATGGAACTAATGTTTCCTTCTATTTGGCAACTGCTGCTGAAAAAAAGAAATTGATCAATTCATTTAAACATATCTCAAAATCAATTTGAGGGTGAGGGTGTGCAAAAAGGCCCTATCTGCAATAGCTGCCCTATAGACATTTAATAATTTCCATATTCTACATTGTACATATATTAACTAATATGACACACGGCAGCTACTACTGATGAGGCTTTCTGGCACTTAAACTCTGAAAATTCACCAAAATCCGGCTCTTTGTGCTTGATTACACTGCACAATGATATCACAATGTAAAACAATAATCTTGCCTTGAAATTGAATTACTTAGTACAATATAATTTCATAAGGTAATATTGCTTGTATTAAAAATGGGCAAAGAAATATTGTAATTTTGCAATTATTGTTGTTGCTATTTTGTTTTTTGTTATTTAATTTTTGTTATTATTATTATTTTTTTTTTGCCATTTGCCTAAATTTGACATTTTGCCTCACATAGTGGGATTTTCTGTAATGTTTTACTCTGACCCCGACTAGAGGTAGGGGTGGGGTAAACTGGAACAAATTTTGATAGTAAAATGCTCTCCCTATATGTGAGATAAATTGCATATTACAAAGTAAAGAATTGCAAGAAATTGATCTTTAGGTATTTTGGACTGGTTATCATTCCTACATTGTAGCCATCAGGTACTGATCATAACCAATTCTAAAACTTAACAAGTTGAGTTTAAGCACCCATGGTCCAATCAACAGCTTCAATGACCCCCCAAACTTCAGTACGTACAGTGCCTGATCATGAAAAAAGACCCTTTTTATGTGAATCTTTGGCCATGCATGATACCCCCTGGCCAATGACCAGTGCCCCACCCCCAGCAAACTTCTTACATGGGAAATGTTGGTCAAGACCATTCAATCAAGATTGAAACTTCATTCACAGACCATCCTCCTTTAATATGTATCTTCGTAAAATGCATACTCTGAAGTATGAGCAAGTGGATCTGAAAGCTCCAGTTACATGTAGTTAATATTAGAAAGTGCATTACAGTTGCTGCCTGTTCAAAAGAAGGAAGGAAGGTTGAAAGCCTCGGCCTAATTCTTCTAGTTGGAGACAATGACGTCTCACCCACCCCCATGTTGTATAACAAAGTATAACATTTCCATTCTGCTATTACAGTTGATATAATACACCCCCTATGGATGACATAACTTTAATTTCCCACACAGGGGGTGTAAATTTCAAGTGGAATCACCCATTCAGGTAATCCCATTTAAAATTCACACCCCCTGTGTGGAACATTAAGGTTATGGCTTCCATAGGGGGTGTATGGAATTAAACTAGAAGAGCCAAATTACAAGTGAGTGCTTGTTCAATTTGTCAAATGTAACAGGGATTTCTATTATACATTGACTCCTGAAATAAACATCTCCCGTATCCAGTATAAACACAATTTACGCAAATTGAGAGTCCTGTACACATATAATTGACATACATCAGGAGTACTCACGGGACAGATGGGGATAAAATTACATGATTGCAACTAAATTACACGATTATAACTAAATTACCTGTGTTTTATCACATCACAGGTAGGAAAGATAATACACAGCACTGAAAAGTGTGATATAGTACAGGGAATAAACCTAGGGAATATTAAACCAAATATAGACAAAGCCACTAAACAGGTTGCTACATTTGTTACAATGAATGCGCAAGTTTGGTTTGGGTATTAAGAATCATGAAGTAGACCCCACACTATACCAGTTTTCAAAGAAAATTGGTCCCATTGGTATACCTGAAGCCCAATTGTCAAATGTAATACAAATTTCCATAGTTTTACTCAAATTTACAGACAATTATGGCTACAATGGGGGCAAATTTGGGCTATTTGTCCAAAATGATAAATTTTGACAAATCACCCATCCATATACCAATATAGGCCTTTAAAAAAAGGGTCAATGATACCAAATGGCAGAAAACATGACCCATGTTTGCAGCACATCCTGGTTTAGATCATTTGTCCCCAACTCCCTCCCCATCTGTAACAATATCACAAGTGGGTACAAATCTTATAGGTGGTATAAAGAATATACAAGAATTGTAATTAACATTTCAACCACCTCCCCACGGTTGTTTGGCGTTTATAGAATTGGCTTCATTATTAAGAAAATGCAAATTATAGATGGCGCTATTTATCATAAATCATATTCTTAATTTGCAAGGGGTAGGTAATCAATACTGTCATTTTAACAGGTGGAATAGGTGAAACAAGCAACAAAGAAATTTTATAAACATATTTCATCAAAAAAAAAGGAATTATTTTCATTAAAAGCATGAAAGAGTTATTTCCCGTTTCTAAATAGCGCCACCAATATTGTCATAAATAGATACATTTTATAACCGAAAAAGCTTTAAAAAATGCTGTGAAAGTGAATAATGTTGTAAATAAGGAGAAATTAAAGTTGGTTGAAAATGACTCAAAAGCATCTGTATACATTAGCATGATACCGCTTTAAGCTGTTTAAGCCTAAAAATTGGGTTGTACTTGATGTTTTGTTTGAAAAACTAATAAATGATCACATCAAACAACCGTGGATCCCACATCCCTTTCCAAAGAAACTACTCTTGGAATACTATTGTTTCAAGAACAGTAAACTGCTACCCCTTCTCCCCTGTGCATCATACTCCTGGATCATACTATGCAATGTTGAGAAGTGTTCTAATATTGATTGATGGTTAGAGCAGAAGTGTAAATCATTTTTGTAGATGTCCAGTTATTTGTAAACACAAGGTATGTCATTTTAAAGTGTGCTAAGTGTTCCTAGAACCTATTTTCCAAGATAGTGGTTCTGTTCATAGCAGTGATATAGTGCCTTGATGCCGAGCTTTGGCTTTTAGTAGGGATAACCATCAAAATTTCATGTTGACCCTATTGCTACAAAATATTGTTTTCTGGGTAGAACTCATCAACAGAAGTATTTTGGTGGTTAAATGGGCAAAATCGGTCAAAAACTTGTCGAATTATGAATTATCAAAGTTTCCCATTCTGACCGGTCATTGGAACGAAATAAAATGCAAGGTCCAAAAATAGCAATTGGGAGCAAAATTGGCATAAGCATATATTTACCTTTATATATTTCTTTATTTTAACATATTTGCAAACATGAAACAAGCATATTGTGAAAGTATCAAAGGGGTTTCTTATGAAATGGCACTTATCTAATCACTGGCATAACTTATTTTTTCAAACCGAGGCATTGAAATCATGCATTTAGAGGACATTTGCCAAAAATCATCCAAGATAGCCGATATGGCACAAAATCAAAATTGCACTAGAAGGTGAACTTTTTTTTCACAACCAAGAGTTTCAATGTTATTGGGTTTAATATGACCAATTAGTAGGTGTATGTAAACATACAAAGTTTTGAAGGTCATTGACTCATTCACAACAATAGAGATTATCCACTTTACTCATCATGCTCATGTGTGACTTCTAACAAAAGGCGCTGGTTCCTGTAGTATTCCTCATTCAAACCAAAGATACTCAATACATTATGAGTATCTTTGTTCAAACCAATTCAATGCTTGACCTCGGAGTTACCTGCATGACTATCATGGGCTATTTTGAAACAGTTATGGTTGCACATTCAGGTGAAAGTCCTAAACAAGGTATAGCCAGCAGCAAGTTGTAGATGGTATGGGCCTAAATATAACAAAACGTTTAGGGTTGAAATCAGGTGAAAAATACATCAAATGAGCACGAAACTTCACATTTATGTTCAGAAAGGTGTCTTCTTAGCATGATTCGAAGGAGTATGGAAATTCCAAAGGTGATTTAATTTGTAACTCAAGATCTACTTGTTCAATATTTTAACCTTTTACAGAGGGTATGACAGAGGTATTACTGGCATCTCTGCCAAATTTCAGCTCAGTAGGCTATGTGTTTCACCTGAAATTATTGACATGAATATTTTGTGCCATTCTTGAGCAGTGCTGAACTCAGCCACTGGCAATTAAGCGCACTGTGGCGATGGACCAATTTTGACTCGCACTTACAGAAAAACGAAATAAGTTCTGTTGCTGTAATTTGCAAGATAGTTACAAAATATAATTGGCAGTAACTTCCCCAATTGTTACAGAAAAATATTGAAAATTAAAAGAATGAGATCAATTTAGAAATGTCTGTGCAAACAGTGCACAGTTGAGCTCCCTGCATGTCTATGGGAGTGTTCTAATCAAGTTGATGGTTCATTGGTCATCCCTACTTTTAGTCTTGATTTTAGGGCATTGGCCTTGATGGTCAAATCATTGGCCTTGAGGGTCAAACCCTTTGCTTTGATGGTCAAGCTCTAGGTCTTGAGGGTCAAACCCTTGGCCTTGAGGGTCAAACCCTTGGCCTTGAGGGTCAAACATTTGCCCTTGAGGGTCAAACCCTTGACCTTGAGAGTCAAAACTTTGACCTTGAGAGTCAAAGCATTGGCCTTGAGGGTCAAACCAGTGGCCTTGAGATTCAAAGCCTTGGCCTTGAAAGTCAAAGCCTTGGCCTTGAGAGTCAACCCCTTGGCTTTGAGGGTCAAACCAGTGGCCTTGAGAGTCAAATCCTTGCCCTTAAGGGTCAAACCCTTGATCTTGAGAATTGAAGCATTGGCCTTGAGGGTCAAGCCATTGTCAAAGCCTTTGGCTTGAAAATCAAACCCTTGGTCTTGAGAGTCAAATCATTGGCCTTAAGAGTCAAACCCTTGGCCTTGAGAGTCAAACCCTTCATTGGTCCTTTGGATTGTACATCAGGTTTTATAAGCAACTTGTCTTTTTAATGCGACACTTCAAATATAACGTCAATCAGTCTGGCTATGGAACTTTAAATATATGCGTATCTTCATGCTTAAGTTGCAACTTTCCCCTCGGGCATTGAAATGCATCTGTGGTAAGGGATATCAACTTGTCAAAAACATCCAGCCTTAGTGTCTAAAGCTTACATAATTGATCAAACAATTTACTTGTGAATAATCGATTCAATTATTTATCCGGCATATAATTTTAACTTTTCCTTGAAGCACAATCTTCAGTAAATGTAAGTTGGTACGCTTCAGCCAATAAATGCCCAAGGGTAGTCAACAGCATCCACGTAGTACACAATCTTTGTGGTGGATCGATTGTTTTGTCATTCATGTGTTGCGTGGTGCATTGCTTTATCGGCCAGATTTGAAATAAATCTGTACGAGCAAGCCCAAATGTCACACGCTTCAAACTGTGATGTTAAAGATAGCCCCAAATGACCCGCTGAAAATGCAGCTTCACACAGTTTTCCGGCAGAAACATATAGGATATCGATGGCAGATGTAGGGTTGAAATGCATAAATGCAGATAACAAGTCCAACAGACTATTCAAATGGGAACAACTCCCGGGGAACAACTATGTCTAAAATTAAGTATAAATGCACCAGTACATTCATGATTGGTGCCTTTATGCTTAAAGGCCCATTCAGTGATTTGCTCATCCGGATGATCGTAAAAATCATCAAAATTCAGATTTTGGTACATCTGTCATTGTCATAGATGTGCTAACATAGCCTGCGAGTGATTCAGCTGAAAGCCGTGTATTTACGACAAAATAAGACATTTTACACAAATCTGTAATTTACATACTGACAGTATCTAAATTAGCTATGTGAATTTGAATGGGGCTTCAACTTCGTCAGTACAGCTGTTTTCTTCATTTTTTTTGCCAAATTTGTCATTTCAAAAATACCAAATGACAATTTGAATGACTTATCCCTCACTTTTAAGCAATTTATAAACAATTTTTAATTTTTTTACACTTGCGCTGGGTCTTTAAATTTAGTCAGGTCAATTTAGATAGAATCATCCATAATTATCAATTTGCTTTTGTTAAGCCAAAATAATAGCCATGTGGTAACAAAGTCTTAAATTGGCGCCTGATACTCTGCATAAATCGCCGCCCACACGTTTCATGGAAGCACACAATGTAAGGCTAAATGAAATAACGTCATTATGGTGTACTTTGGAGCATATTGGATGGCAATTTGAGCGGCTTTGGATGCAACTTAATGAAATCTTTGAGAATATTAAACAGACTGATATCATACATCATGTAATAGGTCAGAGAGTTAATTTGCTCATTAAAGGTACATTTATTAATATCCGAGAGATGATCAAATCTTTTGATATTATATCTAGGTAGTTTCAGATTAGCAACTATTGTAAACTGTTGCGATTTGGTAGTTCACAGCATCTTGCGAATGGTAGCGAGCTTTGGCAAAAACTGTATTGATCATTTCACAGTGAACGTGTAGAAGAATTCAAATATTACAGATATACTTTTGTAGGTCCTGTGGTTATTGCGTTATGTTGTAAAGAGGGCTGAAACAACAACACTTTTGTAAAACGTACATAACTCATTAACAACAATAAAGCAAGCACATTTTCAAAGTATATGATTTGTAGAATGAAATTTAACAAAACATCAAAGTCAAAGTGTTATTTTTCAATAATATATTGATTTAAATAATGAAAACCTTAATACAAAAAAAACTGGAGACAAGGATTTTGCAGCTGTTAATCATGCTGTATGGAACAGAACACCATACCACGTCTGTTCAAAAAACAAGATATATTTAGAAATTAAAGAAGATACTGAAAACCTATTTGCATAAATACAAAGAGGAATCCTGCACATAACCTTTTTCAACCAAAGAGGATAGCATGCATAGAACTTATGGTTTTGCTATTTAATGCTCTCCTGCAAATTCCAAAAGGCAGTCCCTGCTATAATTGATCATGCACAATCTATTTTGCATGACTATTACATTACTTGTTTTATTGTGGGCTTCAACCAAGGAAAATGTAATGCATATGCAAATGTGATCCTCAAAAAGAACAGACCAAATAAAAAGTACCAATCAGGGGCTGTCTTTTGGAATTTGCAGGAGAGCATTAAATAGCTTTTCTGGAGCCTTCAAGGAGAGCTGTTCAAGAGCATTTACAATATGTAAGGAGAGAATGGTCAACTAAGGAGAGCTAAAAATCGCTCTCCTATATCAGATTTAAGGAGAGCAGTAGAGAGTGATTGCTCTCACTCTCCTCAAAAGACAGTCCCTGTACCAGTTGAACTTGTCTGGGGTTTTTTTCAATAAGGGGGGAGGGTAGACCTGTTGACAGAATGGCTTTGTTCAACATTAAATTGGATGAGCAGGGGGAGGAATAGGAGGAGTGGGTAGAGATTCACCACAGGACTGAAAAGGTACACTGCAAAATGCTTTGACCTTATCTCTGAAGAGCATGAACTTTATTTCAACCTTCAGATATGATACTTTGCACCATCTTACCTTATTCTCTGCATCTTGAATACATATATGAGAATATGAAATTTATCTTGCATTGAAGTCAAGGGGTCAAAGATCAAAGTTCAAATACATACCTGTCAGACTTGTAACAATAATGATTTGAGACTCAACTTTTCAAAATGTGATGATTCAACTCAAGATTTTCAAATTTTCCCCTCAGAGATTTTACAAAGACAAGTCATTTGATTTGACATAATGCTAGAAATGACTTGACATGACCATGAATGACTCGACTCCTTACACCTCTGAAAACTGTGGGATCATTTTTATTCCATGCTGTACCACCACACCAGTAAAGTGAACAATTTGTGCATTTCTTGATATAATTCCTCTTGAAAGTTGACAACTTTCACCAAAAGGATATGTATGCAACCTACCACACTGTTACAAAGTTCTCATAAAAGTAATGATGACGTCTGTTGATTGTCTATCTACAATTTACTGTCAGTCATACTGTTTGGGTCAAAGGTGAAAGGTCAAGTATACTAACCTGTGGTATCCACCTATCCCTTGCAGCATCATATCTTTCACAGCTACTAAGTTGACAATCTACGCTATTTCTTCCTCCAATCACATAAATACTCTGTGGTTGCGAGCGACTACCAATCAGCGCCAGCGCCTGGTTGTCGTTTCGTATGCGTAGTGCGTTCGCCACTCTGTCCTTACACTTGGTGCAACTGTTGATCAGTTCCGACTTATACACATTACTCAATAGGAATTCTTTGTCCAGTAATGCAAAACGAATCTTTGACAGCACACTGCAACAACAGTGAGCTCGATTGCGAAGGTCATATTTAAGCCATGACATGGCAGCTTCATACACCTCTTCCTCTTGGTCAACTTGAAGCTGGTCACTTTTCAGTAAGTTGACCACGTCTTGCTCGGGAAGGAGGAAGAATTCCTCAGTTCTTACGACTTCTAGGAAGTGTTGGTAGATGAATCGTTTGGACACATTTTCAAGGTCGACGCAAGAGTACATATCAGCAAAAGAATGAATTCCTGCAAATAAGCAAAGTGAACGTTTATTAAAATGTTTGCGAGTGAAGTGAACTTGAAAACAGATTTTTCCATTTGAGATCAATACATCTTCTATGGACGACATTCACACTGGGAGTATATATTTTAAATTGGGTTGCCTTGAAATCTACACCCCTTGTGTTGGAGATTAAGGTCATGTCTTCCATATGGGGTGTATCAATTTCAACTGGAATAGCCAATTATAAAAAGAGAATATACATGTAGAATTGATTGTAAGTATAAATCATTTTATTTCACTTCCCCCATTGCATAAACAAGTCCGGGGGGGTACTCAAGTTTGGTTTTGGTAAGGACGTGCCGCTGAGAATTTGAAAGTGGACCCATAAATATACCAATTTTTCAAGAAATTTGGACCCATTGATATACCAAAAGTCAAAATTTTCGGCTAAATTTAACCCAAATTGTCTTAGTTTGTGGGAAAATTTTGACAATTTTGGCTAGATTACGGAAAAATTGGGCTATTTTCCGAAAAAATTGCGAAAAATTTGAAAAAGGACCCATTCATATACCAAAAAAAAAAAAAAAAAAGGGGTCATTGATATACCAAAAGGCTGAAAATGCTACCCATATTTGCGGCATGTCCCCGCATGGTCATTTGTACTGGGACCCCCCCCCCCCCCCCCGGAAACAAGTACAGCTATTTAAATTGGGGCCAATATCATACCTGCCAACATTGAATTCCCAGAAAACTGACTCAATGCGAAGCGGAGTGAGCGCAGCGAGTGGAGCTCTCGCCCATCACGGCCGGGGTCCAGGGGCCCGCTTAAGGGGTCGAGGGGGAAGCCCCAAGCTCTTGGGTTTCTACACTCTAGAAACCCATAGAAGGCACTTCTAGGAGAGATATTCAACATTTAAAAAGCCATCTAATCAAGGCATTAAATGCATTGGAATTATATCATTTGGACCTAACAATTTAAACAAAAAAAAAAAAATCAAGAAAGCAAGTCGAAGTGAACACTGATTAGGGGTGTGATTTTGGTAATTTTGTGCCCGGTACCAAGCATTTTTCGGCGGGTAACCGGTACCAAATTGCAACAACAACAAAAAAAAATTTAAAATTTTTTTTTTTTTTTTAAAGATTTTTTTTCAAAGTTTTTTTTCGGTTTTGTAGTGTCTCTGGAGTCTGGACCTAGACCTAAATGCTAGGATCATGGTTGACCTAAAAAAAAATTTTAAAAAATTGAATTTTGCACATTGTTTTGTAATTTTAATATGAAAATTGATACATAGTTTTCATGTCATACTCTATTAATGATATCAAAATGCATTGAATTTGAATGGGCAGGGTGTATCACTGATGCATATAATCCATCCGTTTTATGACCGAGCTTTCCTGAGGCGCGCGCTTAGCGAGGGGAATCCTGCCTTCTTTCTGTGTGAAAACGTGGTAGGATATTTCAATATGAGCCCTAAGTCCTAAAGAAACAAGAACTATAACTTGAGCATTTACTGGCCACTGCTATAGTTTGTTCAGCTTATAACTGGCAAAAATATATTCGGTTTTGGTTAATGCATGCATCAATAAAGAAAGTCAGAACTTATGCTCCCCTAAATTCATATATAGTGCGGCGTCCAACCGCGTACACATCATTCTATCAATGTATCACAATGTTATGAGTTTAATTTTTTTCTACCAAATATAAGCCAAACGATAGTCTTGGTTTAAACCCGATGAGCTGAAACATCTTAATTTTGACAGTATTTTGGATTGAGCATTTGTTTATAAAACTTAACAAAAGTCTGGTCAGCTCTGGTTTAATAGTTTTTTGATATATAAAAAAGTATACCATTGTATTGATTTGGATGTTTGCAACAGAAACATCAAAATGTGAAAATGTCCTGAAACCAAAGGATTTTTAATTAAAATTTAACTCCAATATAAGGTATCCCAATTATTCAAATAAACAAAGTATCCAATACATTGCAGTAGAGAAGCCCTTATTGAAATAGTGTTTGCTCTATTTTGTGTCCAGACCAAAACAAGTCATGTAACTTGAGTATTCACTGACCACTGCTAACCTAGGTTAGAGTCCGAAGTTTTAAACGGAAAAAATTCACGGAATCGGAGGTACAACACGGAAAATGACATTTTTGTGTGATGTGACAAAAATTGTTAAAAGATAATAGAAATAAACAACCATGAGTTGGTTATGTCAATTTTTATGATAAAAATACTGTTTAATAATACCGAAATAAAAGGCATGAACACCCCCTTATATTACAAACATCTTAACAGTCGGCCTGTTATCGTGAGAATATTCCAATCAGAGCATATTGATCGTGATATTGAACACTTTATTGTGACATTAATATTATTGTTTACACACATTAAGCTTTATTCATGAAACACAGATTTACAAATTTTACAACACAGATTACAACATGGAAAACGGATTTTAGAAAACGGTAAACTTCAGACTCTAGCCTATAGTATAGGTCAAACACCTATTCAGGTAACAAACATGTTATTTGTGTAGATCCATTTAAATTAGGTTGGCATTTATCAGGTGTTTGGTTAATTGTGTCTCCAAAACAATTTGATGAGACAGATGACACTCGTGACTATCACAACAACCATTTACAGCGAGTCAAGTGTCATTCACATGCCAAATTGCTTGTATTTTTCCTCGTTTTAAAATGCTTTGGTGGTTTTAAATTGATATGATGGCGATAGTTATACTGTGGTAAATATCTGAAATGGTCAGCATGGTGACATTGACCGTTTTCATGACGGCGCCTCATGCCAAATTCATGCTTGTTCCAGGTGCTTGTTTAGTCAAATTCTGCAATTCTTTGTTATTCAGCTGCTACGAAATGAAAAAAAAAATCTTTATAAATAAGAATCTTGAGAACATCTATTTTGGTTATAAAGAGGGCTATATCATGTATTGAGCCAATCAGGCAGCGAATGGCATGATCGAGCCGGCAACTTGTGAAACCGCCCGGCCATATGCCATTTTCCATATACTTGGTTAGTTTTGTGGGGTTCATTATCGAACCCCAATGGTTTTAGCTTGTATTTATATTATTTATTAACATAGGCCTATTTGTTTGTGATATTTCAAGCGTTTTAAAATTTCAAAATAATCAACGGTTGACGATGAAAATTTACTGAATTTAGAGAATGCACGGTGAGCACCACCTGGAGTCAATCAGAGATAGGGATTAAGCTTAAAATTGCCAAGAGATCTAAAAGCTCTTGTTTGATTGGTTACTATGATGACTATATATCATGTAATTTTACCAACTATTCAGTCTATTCTATGTTCCAGCTATGGTGACACCTTGTGACATCACGCTGGACAAATTCCATTCACTGTCAGAGGAGCTTTGTGGGAGTACATGCATTGGAGCAAATAAACATGTACAGCATTGAGTTGCTAAGAATTGAACAGGGCACCTGTCTCATCATGTTCATTAAATCACTCTAATGCCTCTTTGAAAGTAACAGTGGTGTCATCAAATTTGGAACAGATAACAGATGCATCGTAAGAAAGGCAGCAGAGGTTTGGTACTTTTTCGGGGCATTTTCATGCCTTTCACAGGAGTTTGTTCATGGCTTACATCTCTTGACGTGTGTCTTTTTCCCCCACCAGTCCCAAGTACAGGGAAAGAGAAAAAAAGAAAGAAAGGCAGCAGTACCCATGTGGTTAAATGATAATATTATTTCTGTATATTTGCAAATGATCACACTCAAGGTTGTTGCGCACACTTCTTTTCTCGCTTTTTTGTGCGGAAATTGTATGGTCCGTTTGTGGTCCAATTGTAACACATGATGTTTTCTTTATCATGTCGAGGTCTACCGCCCAAACAGCTTTATTCCAAATCAATCAAAACGTTCTTACTTCTGACCCAATAAATTGCACTTACTGCCTACTGGCAACATCATGTCAATCACAAGGATATCAACTTGAAATTGGATGACCAGTTTTCAGTAGCAGATAGCAGTCCTTGTCAAGTGTTGAAAAACATACTTGTAACAACTAGTTATCTAAATGTGCACTGTAAGATCAATTTATTGGATCAGAAATAACAACCTTTTTGGCTCCCTTTATTTTACCAATCCTAATTAATCTATTCAACCAAGTCTTATTTCAAGTTTTGAGTTTTTTACCCAACAGTTTGAATTCTAGATGTGAGCAAAAATGTTTATCAAAGTGATCCATAGAACAGGACATGACTTTGGGTGGTGTACCACCAAAACTCCAATGTCCAATGTGTTTGGTCAAATCACTGTCTTTTGGACTTTACAGGAGAGCATTTTAATGTTAGCTCTTCTGGGTGGTGTACCGCCAAAACTCCAATGTCCATTGTGTTTGGTCAAATCACTGTCTTTTGGACTTTACAGGAGAGCATTAAATAGCTCTTCTGGAGCCTTCAAGGAGAGCTGTTTAGAGCATTTACAGTACAATGCAAGGAGTGAATGGTCAACTAAGGAGAGTGATTGTTCTCGCTCTCCTCAAAGGGCAGTCCTTGATGCCCTAATTATTTCACTCGAGTTTTAAAAGAAAAATATGAGCTTTAAAAAGAAAAGAGCAGAGATGAAGTTTTCAATCGGGTCACCAATCTTTAAAACAACTTTTATCATAAGTTGATGATCCAGAATACTAAAGCAAAATAATAGATCTGACTGGTAGGTAGTGATTGGACAATAAAACAAGATAGGCGACATTGTTTGGCGATTGAAAATAAGTTCAATCCTTTTGGCATTAACAATGGTTATTGATCGATCACCTCAACACTCTTGAAATGGAAGTACAGAGGCCGGTCAAGTGCCGATCCGTCGGAACACGCTTTTCAATACGGAATAAATGCTAACCTCATCGTGACATCATCCAAGCAGCAAAGTTCATTTCCCATTGAAAAAGCGTTATCCGACGGATCTGCAGTCGTCCATTCTGTACATGTCCGTAAAAAGCTTAGTGTGAAAAGTCCCTTTTCTACAAAAGCAATGAAGTATAAATTTTAAAGCGATAGTGCATGATGTTGCTTCAGGTAATCATGGATTGAATTTGATTTCTGGGCAGTAATTGCATCTTCTGTTGAAACACATATACACGGGGGACAAAAATAATGTCGCTAGTATTGATATTTTTGGTCAGAATTAAGGACACGATCGAAACAGTTCATTCTCCCTTTGGCAAAATGATACTTGTATCTTCTGTTGAATCACACACGCAGGAGACAAAAATAATGTCACTAGTATTGATATTTTTGTTCGAATTAAGGACAAGATCGAAATGGTTCAATCTCCCTTTGGCAAAATGATGGTGTTTGATTTGAAAGTGTCAATTTACATTTACTGTACCTTTTCTATATATGCCAAAACAGCCTCATTTCCATGGCATAGATCAACAACCCCCAGTATCAATCATAGATCAAAAGTTTGAACTCAAGCTCTGCGTATGAGTTTAACACGCAACACTTTTCATATTCAAAGGTCATTACATACACACAAATTGGATCTAAAGAAGATCTAGAGAACTTTGTACTGACAGATGAACATGTTTGGAGTACATGTACATGCATACTCGCCTGTAATGGCAAAATCTTGTTTTGGGAAAAAATCATTAGAAAGCCAATAACTGAGGTCACTGAAGTTACAAAAAAACAATTATCTGTAGGCACTTTGACATTTGCAATGCACTTGAATGTTATAGTTTTTTTCAAGCACAAATGTGCAAACAGATGACGTCAATGTCCTCTTTTTTTCGTTTCTTTTTCGTTTAAATTTGCTTTTGTGAACCATCTAGAAATAGTACTATTAGATTCTAAAGTTTTATTAAAGGATGATGGTCGCATTTCACTATTTCTATGTTGGTTGAATAATTTTTACACTCCTTAATTATGAAGTTTCAGCTGGTATTTCAATCTAAATCGCTTCTTATATAAAGAGCCAATAATGTGCATTTGAAGGCCCCATCGAGTAACCCAATTATTATTCATAGAGTATTCTACAAAAATCTGAATAAATCATCTTTCAGTCCTATAATTTCAGAGGGACAATGAGAAAAATACAGGCTTTCCAAAATCTCCATTTTGATGGGGAAAATGTGGGGATGAGATTGTTTAAAGGTCCTTGACTCGTTCAACAGCCTTGTGAACTTGAGAAACCTACCGTATTTCGTCAAATAGTCGCCCCCCTCAAATAAACGCCCCCACCACTTTTTTCAACCAAGATGTTTCAAAAATGCCGATATTTCCATGCTATCTTGTGTAGTGAGTTTACCAAGTTGCCCACATGGTCGATAATAGCGTCACTTTTTGGCGAAAATCTGGATTGGAAACCCGGAAGTGAACCAGAAGTCGGTGTTTCTAGTTCATATTTCGTCATTTTAGCGTGAGTTTTAAGTTTACCTTAGAATGATTTTAACGGGGATTATCGTTCTAAAATTGACCTTGAATAAACGCCCCTCTTGGGAAAATGTAACGTCCCAGGGGCGTTTATTTGACGAAATACGGTATTCAGAACAAAATAATTCTTGTCTTACCTAGACAATTGTTAGCATCTAGCTGAGACTGCAGGAATGTACAGCAAACGTTACGCAGACTCGCCATGTTCAGCATACTGGCCCCAGACAACACAATCTGAACATTCTCCACCGTGATCTCGATGGTCCCAGTGTACATAAAATCCAAGATGATCTCCATGGCGATGGGATCAATCCCATGAATCTCTATGTGACTTTGCATGGTCTCCAACATGCCATTGGTGAACATGGCTCGTAGATACGGGGAGCAACCGGCTAGGACCACCTTATGAGCATTGAAGACTTGGTCCTCCACACACAGGATGATGTCGCAGAGTTCCTCTTTACGCCGTAAGTCGTCCATGACCTGGAAAGCACTGTGAGTGTGCACGGTTATGGTGTAAGTCCTAGACTGGATCATCTTGATCTGCCTCACACTACACAAGTTGTTAAAAAAAGTTCCTTTTTTCAAATAGTTTGTTTCTAATCTAAAGCCAAAATGTTCGTCTTGTTTTGTAGCTACATTGTGTACTCCATGCACTTGGCTTGACAACTACTGATGAAATACAATGTATTAATTTATGTTGATTATGGTATAACCAAGGTGGTTCTTTGCAAACACACAATGTAACATAAACTGGCAGAAGGCTTGATTATATATCACAAATTGCTACATATAACGTTGTGCACGTTATAAAGTAATTTCTCTTCCAAAATTAAGAGCTCTATATATTTTCGTGCTAATCCATTGTTGCACTGTTCATTCACCTAACCTGTCAGCTTGACGTCAGACACTTTTGTCGTTCATTCTTCTGCATAAGAGATGCATCGTGGACTTGATCATCTGTGTTTGTTTTTCAAAGTGGTAGCGCTCGTTGCATTGATTAGCTCGACTCTTCTTGAATACAAAAGCACACACGTGTTACCTGCAATAATGACAAAATATACAAAGCACAAGGTTAGGAAGGGTTACTACTACAGATTGTCCCAATAAAAGCTTTATTACCAGGCCTGTGCACAGTACCAAAGTGAGCAGACAGTGTATGTATGCTGTGTATTGCCGATAGCCGACATAATAGATTTGGCTGCTGACATATTGGATTTTTTTTGGCAGAAAATTGAGTGCTGCCACCAGGGACTGAGGCTATGTAAAATTTCTGTAATATTGATGGTATTTACTCTATTGGATTCAGGACGGTCAAGCCTGTCCAACTTTGTAACTTCAATTTTTAAATATCATGGAAACCATATGTGATGCGATCAAGCAAAATGAGTTGGATGTCGGGAATATTGATTTTGAGATATAGCCAATAATTGTATTAAACTTTCTTTGTATTTGATTGTTCTGAGCAACACTAAAATGGCCATAATCTCTGGAACAGTAAATGATATATTCTTAAAGTGTATGTAGCTGGGAGGAAAAGCCGACGATCAATTGAAAATTTTGACCATTCATATTAAAGATATGGATTTTTTTTTTTTCCAAAAGGCCATTTTTTTGGTGTTTTGGGAAAAAATCCATATCTTCAATACGAAAAGGTCAAAATTTTCAATAGATCGTCGGGCTTTTCATCCCACCTACATACACTTTAAGTATAAATCATCAGATTTATAAAGTTTACTTGAGTACTGTTAAATATCAAAAAATCAAAATTATTTGATATCAGAAGGACATTTTTCGTATTCAGAATGCAATTCGATATGTCTGATGTGCTCTAATGTCCCACAATAAATACTGTCCAAACGTTCATACCCCATCCCTTAAGCTTTATCTAAACTCAGGTGTGGTGTCATTGAACTGGTTTAGAAGCCAAGTAACTCTTTCTCACACAAAGGTTGCGGATATTCAAAACAGTTGCGGTGTGGGTGTGGCAATAGACTGTAGAATTCCATCTACACGCATATGCCTCTAAACAAGTTTTTTTTTTAACGAAATGCAGACACCCTCCACAAAACATTACAATACCGGTAAGTTGGGTTTATAATATTACATACATGTACATGTCCGTACTGCCCGGGGGGGTCACTCCCATTGTGGCCTGTACACCAGGGTAGTTTTTCGTGGGTAGGCACGATACGCGCGTACCGTGTTTAGGGTGTCAAAAACATGAACAATTGGAAAAAGGGTAGCAAAATTGCAATTGCTAATACGCGGAAATGAAATTTAGGGTATGAAATTGATACAAGGAATAAAATCCCTGTTTAGGGTGTGATAAGGGTATCATTTTAGCCAAGGGTTAAATCCTTGTTTAGGGTGCTTTTCAAAAGTTGATTATCGCGGATGGTGTACAGGCCACAATGGGAGTGACCCCCGGGCCGTACTGCCACCTGTATGAGTAATATAGTTGCTCAGACTCCAAATAATGTTTTTGTGGAGGGTGTCTGCCTCTCGTCTAAAAAAACCTTGTTTAGAGGCATATGCTTGTAGATGGAAATCTACAATACTTGTTGGGTCATGACATTTTATAGCTGATATCCTATCATCGCTGCTTTTTGTCATTTTTTTTTAATCCGGGGAGCATCAATTCATGTAATGATCCGAGTTGGAAATTCATACTCACTATGGTTAAGCTTTATCTAAACTCAGGTGTGGCGCCAATGACTTAAGACTCACACAAAGGTAGGGAATTCAAAGTAATCTGGCATGGCAATATACTTGCTGGGTCATGGCATTTTGTAGATAATATCCTGTCATCGCTGGGTTTTTTTGAATAAGGGTATATTGATGCAATGATCTGAGTTGGACATTCATAGTAGTTGTATCTCAATTCAGGTGGTGCCACTGACCTAACAAATTGATTGAAAAGCCATGCAACTCTTTCTCACACAAAAGTAGGGAATTGAAAGTAAATGGCTTGGCAATTCATTTGTTTCACAAAGCTTTATCGCATCTTCAATTGAGACTGACTGCTGGGAGGCTGATAAATGGAGCTTAGCAGCTCATTGAATGCATACATTTTTTGTATCTCTAAATTAAAGGTAGACGAGGTTTTGTTGGTCGAAGCAACCAAAAAATCAATTTTCATTAATTACCGTATTGGTCCGAGTATAGTTTTTTTTTTTTTTTTGGAGTGTCCCTGGACCTAGACCTAGATGCTAGGATCATTCATGGTTGACCTAAAAAATTTTTTTCAAGATATTGATAATTTGTATTCATGTTTTCATTTTTTACAATTTCTGGAATTTTTCGAAAAATGGGGGGTGGGACTATACTCGAACGTGGGACTATACTCGGACGAATACGGTATCTAGATCCATATATTATCGAAAAATAACACCTTGATGTTTTGCAAAAGTTCATTCTACAAATCCTATACCTTGAAAACTTGCTTAATTTTTTGTTGTTTAAAATGAGTTATGTACGTTTTACAAAAGTGTTGTTGTTTCAGCCCTCTTTACAACATAACTCAAGAACCACGGGACCTACCAAATATATCTGTGATATTTGAATTCTTCTACACGTTCGCTATGAAATGAGCAATGTAGTTTTTGCCAAAGCTATTCGCAAGATGCTGTGAACAACCAAATCGCAACAGTTTAAAATAGTTAATAACCTTAAAGACAAGATTTATCTAACTTGACCTTTTCAGACATGCAGTGATGATGTTCACTAAACATATCACAGATGCCAGTGGGGTCTGTTAAAAATTTCCTGAACATTTTGTAAACTGTGGAAATTGAAAGTGCAAAACCGGGGCTATGGTATATAGGGATTATTATATGGATATCAACTTCAAAAGATGCATAATTACCTTTTACCTACAATCATGCATGAAAATCTTTGGACACTTAATGAATTTTACAGATTCTCGAGTGCTGAATGGAATGGAATGGCGGATGACTGTACAGTGTATGATACCCCAAAATTGCCTGGAAGGGAGGGAGGAAGTGCAAAATCTATGAAAACACAGTAATATTATTTCCTACTTTACACATTATTACTGTCGATTGGACTCAATTTTGCATACAATTGTAGGGTGCTTCTACTGAGAACACTTGACTGTTATGGTGTATATGTACATGTACATGTACACATCTTATTCAACAGGGTAAAACATTAAAAATAAATAAGACCAAGAGTATGGGTAGCTTAAACCATGTCCAATACAGTAAACATTTTCATTATAAACATATATGTAAACATATATCAAAACGATGCACTTGTTGGTGCTACATGTGTCTCATTTCACATAATAGCTAGGATTAAATGCCAGACTTACCTCAAGTGAAGGTTACTTCAATTCATCCCCAAGTCACATGGTTAAGGAATGTTCTCTGTATTCCTAAACCATGTGACTTGGGATGATTTGAAGTGACCTCCACTTTGAGATGAGTCTGGTATTTACTCCTAGCTATTATGTGAAATGAGACACAATAGCAGGGACAAGCGCATCGTTTTGATATGTATGTACACATATGTGTCAGGATCATGCATATTTCACAGTATGGTATTAATTGAATACATGAATACAAAACCCACCCAAGTCCATGGGAAGTGATTTTGAGAGAAAAACCTGTGTATCATTTTAATTCCTTAAGTTAGATTTACCTGGTCAATATGGTAAGTTTTACGTGCAAATAAGTGGATAAAACTGTATAAAGTATGACGATTAGCATTTCAGGGACTTTGTAGGGTTCATTTTAAATTTTGGACTTGGGTGGTTTTTTGAATCATATACAAAGACAACAACGTTGGAATGGGATTACCACTAGTAAGATAATACAAAATAAAGCACACAGGTATGTACAGGGTGAGTCAAAAAAAGTGCAATAGAGAAAAGAATTCATTTTTATTTAAGAACCGAGTTGAACCTTTTAGGTTTTAAAATTTTTTATAATTAGCATATCCATTAATGATCTTGTGTGAAAAAATCAAGGAATTAGCATTTACCGTTTTGTTTTTATGACACATTTTATAGCGATACCCAATTTTAATGTTTGTCCAAGAGACATCTAAAATTTGAATGTCAGCCCACTCTGTGTAAGGTAGATTTGGAACCACTGCCATTTTCTTAACCTCATTGGTATTGAAACAAAATGGAGCATCCTAAGTGTTATTGCCCTTGGTCTTGTTTAAGGAAAAGAAACATTATTTGTTGTTATTTTCATTTTCCCTTTATTTTAAAGATGTTTATTCTCTATCAAAACCATATAAATTTGTAGGCGGGTTTTTCAAATGTCGAAATGAAATGCGCGCAAATTGAAGTGGAGTGAATTTCAAAATATCCAGTAAGTTGAACACATTGGGATTAAAAAAAAACTGGATTTGGAGTCGAGTGAGGTATGAAGGACTTAAAGTAATGTTAACAAGATTGTTTGAACAGAAAAAAAGAAATAAAAATAACGCAAAAACCAACCTCATTTAAGTTAAAGTCAGTTTCAGAGCTGGTGCATTTATCGTGCATTGTGTGCTCTCATTCAAAATACATGGTACTTCGTGGACAAATAATGAAATTGGGTGTCGCAGCAAAGGACTCATAAAAATTAAACGGTAGAAGCGAGTCACTTCATTTTTTCACAGAAGGTAACTATTGAGTGTATCATTTATAGAAACTTTCAATAATGAGAAAGTTCAACTTGATTCTTACATAAATATCGATTCTTTGCTCTATTGCACTTTTTTTGACTCGCCCTGTATAATGTTGATAAGCATTCTGCCATGTAATATAAACCACACACGTTCCTTTATTAAACCCATTTTTTTTTCAAAAGTCACTCTCCAGCAATGAATGTGTTACAAGTGGATTTTTATACATACTGGATTTCAATCAATGTTTTACAAGACTCAAGTCACAGAATTGGGTGGTTCTTTCATACATGCCATTTCTCACATGCTCAATAGACACAGCTGATGAATTTGAGTTGTTCTTTCAAACATATGACAGGCCTATGTATAGCAACAATTTCCCATGCTTAACTCAATTTGGCCAACGTATGGACTTGGGTGGTTTTTGTATTCATATATTCAATTAATTAATAAAGATATGACATGGATGAATGTAGCAGAAATGAGCATGGACAGTGTTATGTATAGCTCTAGTATAGAGCCTCTGCCAATGCCCAATAGCACAAGTAATTATGAGGTCTGACTATACCATGTACAAGCAATCTGAGTCTCGGCGCTACGCGCCTCTTCACACCTCTGCGCTGCCCGCCTCGAAGTCGGCGCGTAGCGCTTCTAGTGTTGGACATCGCGATCCGAGGGAACTGACCAAGTTCTATGTTATGTAGGGTGAAACACATCCATCTGTTGCTTGCTGCAACTTGAAGCATGAGTTTACATTAAAAAATCACTGCATAGTGAACATATGTTTGCCAAAACATAATTGTCATGTTTTTTCATGCTCTCCAACCCTTGTACAAAATTAAAATATGAAATTATATGAAGATTTATTGTGAGTGCAATTTTATGTAAAAAAAGGCTCTAATACGTAACTGTTTGACATTTTACAGTGTTAAAAATATAATCCCACTAAAAAAATCCGCATTTCAGTATCAAATAAATTAACCTCATAAGTCTCATTACATGAATAAAATCAGAACATGATGCTACATATATATGCTTGTCTACTGTACACAACATTCTACATACAGCTGGCACTTAAAACTAGGTATGGTGACGTGTTATGAAAATCAATGTTTTGTATGGAGAGCCACTATGCCATCTAGTGATTTCCTCCAAAACACATGTACTAAACCTTTGAAAGAATTTTAGAAACAATGACATTTACATATCATGTCTGAACTATGTTGAAATGATTTCTTCAAAATCTACATGTTCTATCCCAGTGATGCACTGACGACGCACAATATGCAACTGATGGGAGTAAATAAACAACAACATCACTCCCAGATGTATCCAAGCTCAAACCATTCTTAGTTTGAATGCTTTCATGATATGGTTCCAAAGCATGCAAGAGTCTTGTAATAAGACGGTCCATGTCCATCCAAAACCATAGCAAATTATGTAAGTCAAATTGGAACAAGACTTACACAACATTGGATTTGGTTGCATACTTGCATGTGATATTGGAACCTAACTTATACAACATTGGATGACTGTGCCATGTTGGAATTTTACTTAAATACCGTACAAGGCTGGTTATGGCAACTTGAAATATGATGTTTATTTTACTATCTACTGAAGATAGCATAATCGGACAGGACACATCAGTTTGTGTTCCAAGAATATGTAATCATTTTGAAACAAAAAGGACAACTGGACAAGTGACGCAAACCTAATTATCATCTCTCATATCCATTAATATGTATTCATAACCTCCGCGTATCACACCTTATGTGCGTCCCAATCAAACTGCTTGTTAGATGATATACACACACCGGTGCGGAGGTTATTGATATCCATCAATGAACTCTGTGTGTGCTTTTGCGGTACAATGACTTCCGCGTGTGCGAATATGTTGCGCCGGAACACCTCATGTGCACGCAACTACCATATTTGCACATGGCGTGATTGCGCAGTGCTGTAATTGGTAAGTCCGTTTTAGCCTGTTCGACTTTTTGAAGGGCGAAATAATGTGAGTCCAGTTGATCAGTTTTATGTTTAATTCAATATTTATTAAACCTGGATGAATGACAACCTTCACAAACGTATAAGTAGTGATCAAAATTGTTTATTTCAACAAATTTCAAAGAATAAAATCTTGAGATTTAGTTGAGTGATGAGTTAAAAATGACGGTTATGAATTCAGTTAAAAACTTGTCGGGCATTGTGAAAAATCTAAATATTTTGTTTTGGACCTCGGAATATCCCTCGGGGCACAGGATATTCCTCGGTTCCAAAGGCAAAATGTTTAAATTTTTCACAATGCCCTCCAAATAACTAATGCGCAGTTATTAACCTATAATTAACACCTGAATTTAACACTTTATGTCAAGCAATCAAAGTTTAAATGCAGATTTGAAAGTTACCACCTGAATATTGTTGCATTTAGTAGTAGTTAGGCAAGATTTTAATTGCTTCGCAAATACGGTACTTAAAATTGCATATTGGAAAAATGTCTCATTTCCAGCACCTGGATATGGAGACACTAATTTTATTCTTTATGGATGCCTGGAAAAAATAATTCCTGGTCAAGCTTTACATAATATGCTATGCTACAAAACATAATATTACCTAATAAATGCCCTATAGACAACTTTTTCATATCTACATAATGTAAATATGAGAAAAATATGAGCTTTCTTCTGATACCAAAATCTCTGTTTTGCTGAAGAACAATGAGGGATGAGGCTGTTGATTGTCACACTCCGAACCCTTTAAAGAAGGTATTATTTTTACTTTTAAACAGACTTGTATCGAGTCATGACTTGAGACTCGACTTTTCAAAAATGAAATGACTCGACTCGGATTTTCAATTTTTTTCCCATAGAGATTGTACAGTGACTCGAGTCATTTGACTCAACTCGACTCGAGATATTGCAAGAAATGACTCGACTCGACTATGAAATGACTTGACTCGTTACAAATCTGCTCCTAAAGTATCAGCATGATCACAAGAGGAAAGTATTAGTGAACAAAATGATGACACTTGATTAAATTTATACACAACTATCAATAAACAGGAAACCAGACATGATAGAACCTACCCCACAACATCCAAGGCCTTCTCTTTCATCTCCCACGAAGACCACAAACAATACTGTACTGGAAAAATAGGGTGCCTTGCTCCACATTTCTACATAGAGAATATTCTATTTCCCACCCCACGAGAACGAAACTATGATTTGCATTTGCATAATAACAGGGCCGTAGCAAGCGGGGCGGCTGGGGAGTGGGGATGCCATGGCTGCCCCACATTTTGAGAAATTTGTTATGTTTTTCTTTATATCTTTATTTCAATTTGGGCATATATTTGTATTTTGGCCACTCCACATTTATGATGGCCGCCCCACATTTTTCAACCTTACTACGGCCCTGCATAATAAACAAAATCTATGACGATCGATTTGATCACAATTCTGGCCATTCTACACCTCAAATTTACACAGATGAATCAAACGATTTCTTAAAATCTTATCCTCATTGTGAGGAAAGGTAAGTGAGAATTTGGTAATATTTTTCTTCTGCGTCTATTATCTATCTTTCTTAAATATGACCCGGTCTCAAACTTTGTATCAGAGATATTAATGTAACAGAACCAGAGTGAAGAAAAGGCCATGAAGTTTCTGGTTCTAAGATGGAACCATCCTTCAATAGGAAATTTCTAATTTTCATTGTCTTACACCCTGCTAGGGTGAAGCATAATATAGGTCGCCTTATTTCTTCATTATTTCTATACAAATATTTATGTAATATTAATCACTCTATAAAATATTAACCCCTGCATGACAACTTATCTGATCAAAATGTATTTTTGTACAATGTGGGTGGTAAATAGATGTTTGTCTCAAAGCTCACGAGAAATGTAAAAACAAATGCGAAATGCGATTTTTTTATTTTTATTCCCGACTTTTTTCATGGTATTTTGAGAAAAAAGTCTGATTTTCGCCGATTTTTCTGGAAAAACTATTAAAAAAAAATTTTGAAATAAAAAAATTTCCGCATTTGTTTTTTTTTTGTCAAATCGTGGGATTTTACAAACGCGCGCGCAAGCTTTGAGAAGAACCTTTTTTTTTTTTTTTATGAAGTTACATTTTAACAAGAAATGTCTTTAAAAAGACAACGCCATGGATGAAAATCATGTCAACTTTCACAAATTAATTCATGAACCAAACTTTATTAATTTGTGCATATATTTATGTATTTCAGAACTAAACTTCTACAGTTACATGTAACAACACTCAAATCTGTTTCAATTAATTTGCTTTGGCTTCAAGGTTAAAAGCTGGGTGAAATCAAATTATGTAAAGTGTAATATTTTGCTGTTAATTTTCAATTTGTATATGCTGTCTATTGAAAGGAATCTTAGCTATCTTTTATTAGCTGTCTATTAATTTCCTGTCTCTACAGTATTGCTCTAACAAATAAATACACAGTAAAATTAATTATACGCAGCGGATGTATGTGTGAAGAAAATATGTATAATAACTATTAAGATGTGTAAGACTGTGTTCAGTTCTTACTGGATTGTGTTGTTCAAACACCAATAAACAACAATAATGTGGAAGAATGTCAGAATAAATATTGAAAAATCAAACAAATTTTTTATATAAAAAAGCCAATAAATTGAGAGAGACCAGAATTTCTATTAACAACAAACATAATATCATAGTAAGATCAAATCCAAACTTCGCAAAATATAGATTGAACTTGAGTATCACTTCTCAGCATTCTGAAATAATTTTCATAAACATGTACAAATGACTAAAAATATTAGAATACCTTTAATATGTACATTTAAATCAATTGTTTTTAATCTAAATTCTAGCTTAGCAAGGACAATACGTAACATGTGAACGCAACAGACGTCAAAATGTACATTTACGTAGGATTTTGCACGTATATATTACTAAATAGATATGATAAAATCAATTGTATACCAGATGGAAAGAACATGATCATATCAATTGTTTTATTTTAATCCAAAGCTGATTATTATCAATATTTGTTTTTAAAATACAATGTACAAATAGCATTGTATTTAAATAAAATTCACTTTTATATTTTAATTTTCAAAAAATATCATACAAATCTAAATTTTGAATTATATTATCAGAATCTTACCTTCAATATGAACCTAACCGCACCATATGGCAGATAAATGCTAAAACATTTACAGTAAAATTAATTAGAATTATTCCAGCACAACTCCCAGCTGCCCTTGCTTTAGAGAACTGACTTATGTCCAATTTATTTCATTTTTTTTCCAATTATACAAGTGAATACCTACTTGCTCATGACTATTACATTGCCACAGTGACCAGAGAAGATGAGTTTCTTCTCATCTTCTCTGCAGTGACCAATGAATATAATTTTCAGCAATCATCTTTTCTCAGTAATCAATGTCGGAAAATTATTTTCTAAATGTGAATTTCCTCTACATGTAGGATGTTTTGTTTATTTTTATATATATTACCTGGAACTTTATTTTATAACTTTTTGTAAAACAAGATAATTATCAAAAAGTTCAAACATGAAACTTTTAGCTTCAGTTTGAATTCATTCATTTGTCTGTTGTTATGCGCATTCAGGCGGCGGATGACATGATCGAGCCGGCAACTTGTTAAACCGCCCGGCCGTATGGCATTTTCCAATATAGTCGGTTAGTTTTGTGGGGTTCATTATCGAACCCCAACGGTTTTAGCATGTATTTATATTATTTATCAACATAGGCCTATTTGTTTGTGATATTTCAAGCGTTTTAAAATTTCAAAATAATCCCATTCAATTACACGGTTGACGATGAAAATTTACTGAATTTAGAGAATGCAATGCGGCCACCACCTGTGCGCATTCCGAAAGAAAAGCTCAGGTAAACGGACATATAATAAATTGAGAGAGCAAAAAAATTAGAATTGGCTGGGGATCGAACCAGCGCACTCGAAATTTCCAGTCTGGATAGAGCTAGCCAATTGTGCCAAACAGAACTGAAGTGGACTACTGTTCAATTAACTTGTACACACAGTTTTAACTGATTATTTGAAAATGTGATCATGTTTAAGATATAATGAAAGAGTATTTTCTTTTCACTGGATCTAACAGGTTTCTTAGCTAAAGATTCTAAATTTAGATAATATAAAACATATCCTTTATTTTGCTATTATACATAAAGCTACATTGTATCTCATCCTGTTACAAATGATCCAGTAAGTGACTGTTATTACTGATTTACCTTAAATAATTAGTTTTCTTTCAATAACCTCATTTGTATATTTTTGCTGAACCATGAAATGGTATCAGCCTATATGTGTGAATGTTACTAGCTTACTTACTAGCTTACTTACTAGCTTACTGACTAACCATTTGGTCTGAAATGGACATATCTCTAAATGCCACGAAGGTATGACCCCATGAGTGGTGTCATATGAAAGAGGAAAACATAAAGAATATAATAAAATATTTCCAAACATCAAAGGTCATCCTGAGGTCACAGGGGTCAAAAAGGTCATTTTAACCTAAAAATGCTCCGATTGAGCTCAAATTTAAATGCAATGATCCTTACAACATTCTAAACATGTTTAAAACATTTAAAATTTATTTCAGGTCATTAAGGGGGTCATAAAGGGGTCAAAGGTCAAGGTTTTCAAAATGCTCCAATTGAGCTGAAATTTAAATGCAATGATCCTTATGACATTCTAAACATTTCAAAAATATTTTAAAATTCATTTAAGGTCATTAAGGGGTCATAAAGGGGTCAAAGGTCAAGTTTTTCAAAATGCTCCAATTGAGCTGAAATTTATATGCAATGATCCTTATGACATTCTAAACATTTTAAAAACATTTTAAGATTCATTTAAGGTCATTAAGGGGTCATAAAGGGGTCAAAGGTCAAGTTTTCCAAAATGCTCAGATTGAGCTGAAATTTAAACGCAATGATCCTTATGACATTCTAAACATGTTTAAAATATTTAAGGTCATTAAGGGGCAATAAAGGGGTCAAATGTCAAGTTTTCAAAATGCTTCAATTGAGCTGAAATTTAAATGCAATGATGACAGTATAGGCCTACCACAATATACTGCCGAAGCCACATGGTTCAGCTATGGTGCGGTTATCGCTCTAGTTGTAGTAAACCTAAGTGGTAAGATGCATAATGAAATACTGTAAAAGTGGACATTTTCATGCTACATTTATTTTCACACTTTTCACTGATTAAAGTGTTTCCAAAACAAAATGCAACAAAAGAAATTATTGTCTTTGTTTGGCTATATCTGAAAATTAATATATCCGACAGCCGCCTGATTTTGCTTGATCAGGGGGTCCATTTCACTGAACTTGTAACCCTTCATAACTCAAGTAACCATTCTGAAAGTTACGAATACCCACTACTGGACGTAACTTTACGAAGGGTCTCTGTAACAAATCCCTATTACTTACGATGGGTACCGTTCGTAAGTAAGTTTAATGAAATGGAACTTACGACTAAATCAGTAAGTTATGAATGATTTCGAGACTTATAAAGCTTCAGTAAAGTTTAGTGAAATGGACCCACATCACATATTAATATTTTGTATACAGACATGAGAATGATCATCCATGAAAAAACCTGACAAGTTTGAAAAAGCCTGAAAAGCGTGTGAAATGAGGCTAAAATAAAAAGGCCAAAAACGGGCTGAAATTAAAAGAAAGTGCAGAAATTTGGACCACAAAAAAGCAGGAAATCCTGCAAAAGCAGGAAGAATATCATGCCTGTGTATACATATGTCTACAGGTCAATGTCACAAATCATTAATTATTTTTAAAAACCTGAAAAAAAGAAAAAAAAAGTGAAACAGTTCAAAATTGAAAGTGTGAAAAATGTGTCATGCAAAAAAATGTCCAATTACAATGCAGTTATTGCAGTCATATTGTTATCATGGTTAGAAATGCTATAATAACATGTTACCACAGTAAATGTTTGTGAATGTCACATGCTAGAAAATGTTCATTAAATGACAATAATCTCATTTACTTTGCAATAACTGCCATTATATTCAAATGATGTTATTCAAAGAGAAAAATTGTGATATTAATAAAGCTCTTCAGATTCTTGTCACGTAATCCCCAAATTAAAAGCACGCTAGACAAAAGTGTTTCTCTGTATGCATAGACTTTTAAAAGCACAATTATTTGGCTTAAATGGAATCCAACATTTTGGGGCATGTTGGCAATGTACTTTCCAGATTATTGTTTGAGTGTAAAATTACAGGCATAGTACAGCTGTGTTGATCACGTAACTTGATGGGAATTTTTCTGCAGTTCACAGCTTCGTCTCCCTGAATACACCCAGACACAATATGTAATTTTATACAATCAGAATTATGAAACACCCACATGCAAAAGCATTCATACTTGGTATGATACCAGCATAATATTCTTTTGTTCACTACATGCATTTCAAATTTTTTTAAAGCCATTGTAACATTTCCATTACAAATAGATTTGTATTTCTTTTCCATAAAATGCTAGCATTTACTGTCAGATATGTCCCCTTTTAATTTCAAGCTGTACAACTGAGGTAAAGCAAAGAAAATTGGAATTTACTACATGTACCAGCGCTGATGTAGCCAATGCGTCATACTACGGCACAGTCCTTTGATGAGTGAATAACCGTCCCACATGCCATGTACGTACTGTGGTATGAACATCGCATATGTGTTCAACTAACATTTCCATTTTAATAACTAAATAACACGTTCCTGCGCTTTATTCAAATCACAGATTTAGACAAAACAGCACCTTAAGTCCTGATTTTTGCAGGGTATATTGGTTTAATAAAGTACATTACAACTGTGCAAAAAACAGGATTTTGAAAATTATTGAGGGCATCCTCCTCAGCAAATTGTACAATATGGCTTTAATTAACAATAAAATTAGTAAGTTTTTAGTGGGATCACGGTTGGACAAGCTTAGAACTGTCAAGCTTTTGTCAGGCGTAGCTCTGACTTCTTCAGAACAAAGTACCTAAGTATGAGACATGAAGGCTGCCTCTTGCCTGTACCAATGGCTCTGAAAAGAGCTGCTCACTGAAGATTGCCCCTACTGTTCGGTGAACAAGAAGACCTTGCCTATCTGCTAATGTAAAATTTTTGGTGGCTCTGAAAAGAGCCGTTCACTGAAGACCATCCCTTGTCAAAAGAGAAAGTAAATAAATAGTGACTCTGAAAAGAGCTGTTCACTGAAGATTGTCCCATGTCAACAGAGAACAACCAGACCTCACCTATCTGCTAATGTAAAAAGGTTTGGTCAAGACATCCATGTGAACAGTGAACAAGCAGACCTCACCTATCTGCTAATGTAAAAAGGTTTGGTCAAGACATCCATGTGAACAGAGAACAACCAGACCTCACCTATCTGCTAATGTAAAAAGGTTTGGTCAAGACATCCATGTGAACAGAGAACAACCAGACCTCACCTATCTGCTAATGTAAAAAGGTTTGGTCAAGACATCCATGTGAACAGAGAACAACCAGACCTCACCTATCTGCTAATGTAAAAAGGTTTGGTCAAGACATCCATGTGAACAGTGAACAACCAGACCTCACCTATCTGCTAATGTAAAAAGGTTTGGTCAAGACATCCATGTGAACAGAGAACAACCAGACCTCACCTATCTGCTAATGTAAAAAGGTTTGGTCAAGACATCCATGTGAACAGAGAACAACCAGACCTCACCTATCTGCTAATGTAAAAAGGTTTGGTCAAGACATCCATGTGAACAGAGAACAAGCAGACCTCACCTATCTGCTAATGTAAAAAGGTTTGGTCAAGACATCCATGTGAACAGTGAACAACCAGACCTCACCTATCTGCTAATGTAAAAAGGTTTGGTCAAGACATCCATGTGAACAGAGAACAACCAGACCTCACCTATCTGCTAATGTAAAAAGGTTTGGTCAAGACATCCATGTGAACAGTGAACAACCAGACCTCACCTATCTGCTAATGTAAAAAGGTTTGGTCAAGACATCCATGTGAACAGTGAACAACCAGACCTCACCTATCTGCTAATGTAAAAAGGTTTGGTCAAGACATCCATGTGAACAGTGAACAACCAGACCTCACCTATCTGCTAATGTAAAAAGGTTTGGTCAAGACATCCATGTGAACAGAGAACAAGCAGACCTCACCTATCTGCTAATGTAAAAAGGTTTGGTCAAGACATCCATGTGAACAGTGAACAACCAGACCTCACCTATCTGCTAATGTAAAAAGGTTTGGTCAAGACATCCATGTGAACAGAGAACAAGCAGACCTCACCTATCTGCTAATGTAAAAAGGTTTGGTCAAGACATCCATGTGAACAGAGAACAAGCAGACCTCACCTATCTGCTAATGTAAAAAGGTTTGGTCAAGACATCCATGTGAACAGAGAACAACCAGACCTCACCTATCTGCTAATGTAAAAAGGTTTGGTCAAGACATCCATGTGAACAGAGAACAACCAGACCTCACCTATCTGCTAATGTAAAAAGGTTTGGTCAAGACATCCATGTGAACAGAGAACAACCAGACCTCACCTATCTGCTAATGTAAAAAGGTTTGGTCAAGACATCCATGTGAACAGAGAACAACCAGACCTCACCTATCTGCTAATGTAAAAAGGTTTGGTCAAGACATCCATGTGAACAGAGAACAAGCAGACCTCACCTATCTGCTAATGTAAAAAGGTTTGGTCAAGACATCCATGTGAACAGAGAACAAGCAGACCTCACCTATCTGCTAATGTAAAAGTTTTTGGTGGCTCTGAAAAGAACCGTTCACTGAAGACCGCCCGTTGTCAACAGAGAAAAAGCCATTCACTGATGATTGTCCTGTGTCAACAGAGAACAACTAAACCTCACCTATTTGCTAATGTAAAAAGGTTTGGTTTAAAGACATCCATGTGAACAGTGAACAAGCAGACCATGCCTATCTGCTAATGTTTTTGGTGGCTCTGAAAAGAGCCGTTCACTGAAGACCGCCCGTTGTCTACAGAGAAAAAGGCCATTCACTGATGATTGTCCCGTGTCAACAGAGAACAACCAGACCTTACCTATTTGCTAATGTAAAAAGGTTTGGTCAAGACATCCATGTGAACAGTAAACAAGCAGACCTTGCCTATCTACTAATGTAAAAGTTTTTAGTGGCTCTGAATAGAGCCGTTCACTGAAGACCGCCAAAGGAAAATTAACAAATGGTGGCTCTGAAAAGAGCCGTTCACTGAACATCCATTGACACATCAGAATCAAGTGAAATTTAGCATCTTGTGAGATACTGTTGTTGTTGGATATTAAAGAAAGCACATACCTGATGTGATCAAGCTAAATGAGTCATTTGTCGCTAAAATTTATTTTGAGATAGAGCCAATAATAGTATTAAACTTCTTCTGTGTTTTACTGTTTTGAGCAACAATAAAATATCGAGGGTTCAGAACCAGAAAGCAGTAACTCACTATGACCAGCTCGCACTAAATGAGCATAAAGTTGGCTCCTTGCTTTGGTCTTCAAAAATCCTACACAATGTCTTTTGTTGTCTATTGAATTTTGCCATGATTAATGGACTATTTGCCAGCGAAGTGTTACGTGTAATCCGATTATCACCATGTCAACTGGATCACGCTTTTGAGTTCTACACGACGATCGAAATGATCGTAACACAAAGTCAATAGCATTATACTATCAATTTCAAAAGGTGCGTGATCCAGTTACTAGAGCTTACTAGGCAGTTACGTAATCACTTCGCTGGCGAATAGTGCCCTGGCAACTTTATGCTCAATTTGTGGGAGCAGGTGATTGTGAGTTGAGGCTTTGTGGCTCTCAACCCTCGATATATCTCTGTAACCGTAAGTCCAATTGTGAAGGAATTTTCATGAAAATAAAGCTGTGAAAATGATTCATATAAAGAAATTAAAAACCAAATTTTGATTATGCTCAACAAACGACTCATTTTGCTTGATCACATCACATAAAAGAGAGAAATACAAAAAATAGCATGGTATAGTACAAACTAAAAGCTCAATTATTTCCCCAAATTTCACTTTTATACAGCCTAACACACACACAAAAGTTTTAAATTTCAAGTCATCATTTGATTTTTAACTGCTGTAAATAGACAAAGAGAAAATTTGCATCGCACATTTTCCAACCTCCATAATGAACTATTTTAAGCTACATTCTTTCCGTAACTACTTGAAAATAATGGATGACAAATACCTAACAGCATTCCATTAATGAACTTGGACCCATTTGTCTCCTCTTGCAATGATTTTTTAAAATTCCAGCTGATTAAAATTCTGCTATTTTTGCATCACTCCACGAATACAGTAAGACACATTACATTTTTATTAACAGGTCTCTACATTTGATAGCCTCCGGAGAAAAAATAATGAAAATAGAAAAACTCTCCTATTTCATATAGCTAATATAAATCAATAAGCCGGGGCAAGACACTTTGTATGAAATATTATAGCATTAAATCCAATATAGATGGATGCATTTTAAGGAGATCGGGAGGAGCTGAGCTGAGCTGGGACCACTTTCATCACAAGAGTTTAGACAAGCCAATTATCTGTCATGACAACCCATGTAACTAATAAGTAATACTGTATTTTCTGTAATAAATGCCACAGGAGCATGCATTTTTTTAAACAGGAGTATTAGATACAAAAAATTGCCATGTAAGCTTAAGGTGGTACTACACCCCTTGATAAAGTTGGGACTATTTTTGCATTTTTCTCAAAAATAATAACACACTGGTAACAAAAATTATGTATATTATAGGGGCAAGGAATCCAGTTACTACATTGGAATTTCAGTGACTCAAGACAAGCGGCACGTTATTTATGATAAGAAAAGAGGTACCGCTAGAATGTACCTCATTTCTTAACATATATAATGTACCACTTGTCTTGAATCACTGAAATTCCAGTGTAGTAACTGGATTCCTTGCCCCTATAATATACATAACTTTTGTTACCAGTGTGTTATTATTTTTAGTCATAATACTTCGCCTACTTTCTTTGACACACAAAATATAGATCACTTTTAACGGCAGCCTACTTTTTGGCGTAGTGGTAAAAACCTTACAATTCCTGCCGATTGAGAGCTGATCAAAGTATAGGCCTGGGATAAGGTTAGGGTTGGGATTAGGATTAGGGTTAGGGCTAAGGTTACAGTTAGGGTTGGGATTAGGGTTAGGATTAGGATTAGGGTTGGGATTAAGGTTAGGATTAGGGTTGGGGTTAGGGTAAGGATTAAGGTTATGGTTGATGTTAGGATTAGGATAAGGATAAGGATTAGGCTTAGGATTAGAGCTAGGGCTAGGATTACCTTACTCAAAATAATTACATGAAGGATCAACCCAACCTTTGATCTACTGATATTGTTGATGACATCGGTTGATTGAATTGCTTTGATCATGTTCAAATGTACTAACAAGAAATGTGTAGAAAATAATAGTGAGACTTTCTTCCTCTCACATAAAGATGGATGATTGCTCTATTTGCCTCATTCCACTGTAATTGCAGTCAGAGAAAGATTTCAAAACATCACATATTATAGTCAAGTTAATTGCCAAACCAGGCAGGGGTATTTGAATCATAAATGAAGGAGTAATTAGCTTTAATGTCTTCAAATATTCAACTGTTGAATATTTCAAATGTTTTGAACTACTGGCATCATAGGACTCGGGAGCACCTGTAGAATTACTTTACTGAGGAGATGTTCAGTGCACTTATTACCCTTTTAAAGTAAAATGCCTGAATTTTTGTACATGTCCAAATTGCTGGGAAATAATTGAAACAATGTCCATTATTCTGCAATTGTAGGGAAAGTGATTAATGGACACTATCCAGATGGTATGCCATGTCAACCATTAACATTTCAATTAGTCAAACAGCACTTTTTGAAAAGCAATTTTGATCAGAATTATTGTATAAAACATGAAACCATCTAATGATCTATTCATAAAATATAATTGCCCATATCCTCAATTACTTGATAGCAAATGTTCATGATCTGTTCATTTCATATTTTATAAACATTTCAACAATATTTAGAAAGAAAACAATAACATAATCATAAGCATTGTTGGTAGATAAACCAAAACATCAATTCATAAAAACTAAAAAACTCATATCCTCACAACAGCAATTATCAATAACAAATTGTCACCAAACCCACTTTCATACTTATAATACAACAAATTAAACCATAATTGAAAACAATAACGTAATCCAAAGTATTTTTTAATCGCATATTTTTCTAATTCAAGCTCACCTGAAGTAACCACGGATCATCCAAAAAATATTTTCCAGTATTGTTAAAAGACAATGTTGCTATAAGCTCAACTGTATGATACGATGTTACAAAGAGAAACACAAAATGCTACCAAGTTTCACATACATGACACCTACCCATCGTTGATGAAAGGTTATGCAATCTATCTACCAGGCTCCCGGATGGTATAAAGCTACTAATGCACCTAGACAATATGAATCCGATCTGAACTACTGGATCAAATTTATACGCCACTATTACAATCTCAGACATCCTCACCCATCATGACAAAGTTCTCTAACCCTCATATATTTGTACATTTCAAATGACCTTTTCATGAGTTGGGTACAATATCTCATACCCCACAACTTGAAGTCAGCTATTGAGCGAATGGTTGTTACATGGAGATTATGAATTGTGCCACTGGGTATGAGACTATATTTTGGCTTATAGTGTACCAGAATGGCAATGTAGTCAATCATGTGTAACAAATGACTGACCTGTACCTAAATCACGAAGTCATATCCTAGAAAACTAAAAGGTACAGCTATGTGTAATTTGCAGGTTTGTACCGCTTACAAAAGAAATTCCCTAAATTTTTTACAGAATCAATCAATCTAAGTAATAGGTCAAAGTTCATTTCTAGGAATATGCTTTCAATCACATAATAAGTTGATATCCAGTATGCTCTTTAAAAGTTTTAAAAATAAAAATCAGTTTTAAATGTAAAAATCAGTCTTAGGTTATTAAAATCAATATTATGTTATCAAAATCAGTTATTATGTCACTAAAATTACCTAATGCTGATTTAATTTCAGAACTTTGCCTGTCTGTCCCTTCATTTTGGGGTAGATGTCTCAATTTTACAGAAAATCATGATATGTTAATTAGGGTCAGGGGTTAGGGTTAGGTTTAAGGTTTGTTTCTGTATTAAATGTGACATTTACCCACAGTGGCGTACCGTGGCGCTCCTACCCCGGGGGGCTGAAGAAAATTCAATTTTGCCGCCCCTTCCTCAACAGCCCGAAAAGGTTGACCCAATTTTGTTTCGGTGGTTTGAAGAAGTGAAGAGCAAAAAAAACAACAACAAAAACACAAGGATCATAGGTGCTAGCACCCTAAAAGCAACAAATTTTGATGTATAGTACAATTTTTCCAAATTTTTTTATACTTTTTCACATTTTTCCGCCCTTTTTTTTTACCAATTGTCCACGCCGACCCTTCGTTTTGCCTCCCCTTCCTCTTCCGCCGCTCCTTCGTTTTGGCCGCCCCTGCTTTTACCCCGGAGGTCTCGTGCCCTCGAAGCCCTCCCCCCCAAAAAAATATGCACATGACCCATGTTTGCCATCATGTTCTCCTAAAAAAAAAAAAAAAAAAAAGCGCAGTGATTTATAGTGCGCTACGCGCCACAGGCACAGGCACGCCTAGACGCGTTGATCCACAAGCCTCAGCACACTTTACAGGTTGTCGCTGACCACTACGGCCCCACATCATTCCACAAACCATTAAACAACAATTCAGGGACTTTGCTGCTTCAAGAGCGCACACCCTAGACATTCCACAAATAACCATCGCAACCAGGATCAGCTCCCCGAGTTTCGTACGGGTTACAACGAGACAAATTAGCAGTGAGTTCCTTGTCCAAGGGAATTTCAAGCTAACTCAATTTTTCCATGTGAGTGTATAGGCACCGCCAGGGTTCGAACCCGCAACCTCTCGCACCATAGTCGAACGCCTTATCGACTGAGCAAACTTGACTGCTATATACTCCTAGCATCAATGAGGTAAGAACCAAAGAGTAACAACTCTGTCATGTTTGCATGTTGGTCATGGATGGAAACAAGTGTACCACTGGATTATTTCATCATGCACATGGTACACTTTGATTGCCCGTTTGTGTTTTGCAACTAATGCTTTGCAAGGGCCAATTGACCCTTTGCATGGATCCGCCATCTTGCTACCAAACTGAGGTTCTCCCTGCAAATGCATGCACAATTGTGCATTTTTGTTTCTCCTGATTTCCTAGCAACGCACCAGAATGCTCTTACAATGCTTACATGGTAATTTAAGCATGCGTTTGACAGGCATACGCACACACTCTGCGGGTAGAACCTCGTTTTGAGATGACTGTGCGATGCATGTAGACTTTGTAATACTCAAGTTTACAGACACAAATTATCATTCAATTTCAGGTTCTTACTAAAAATACTGGAGGTACAAACCAAGATGGTGTACTGAAGGTGGTTCTACACCCCTGACTAATTTTTTGCCTATTTTTGCGCAAAAACTATAATGCACTGGTGACAAGTAAGATATGCATATTATAGGGGCAAGGACTACAACTACTGCAGTGAAAATTAAGCAACTCAAGGCAAGTAGTTATTGATTTATTGATCAAATATTGGTTTTCCCTCATTTTTGACTGTAACTCCACAACTGTTGTCTGTGCTGACATAAAATTTCCAGTGCAGCAGTTGCAGTCCTTGTCCCTATAATATACATATCTTACTTGTCACCAATGCGCTATAATTTTTGAGAAAAATGAAAAAATAGGCACAGAATTGGCCAGGGATGTAGTACCACCTTAATATAGTTTCACACACCATCTCTTTGATTAGCATACAATGGACCTTTTCAAGTTCCTGGTTTTAGTTTAAGTTTTTACCCAATTGTCTGACTGATAATCTTCCTGGATAAAAGTCAGGTCGATCCTTCATGTAATTATTTCGTGTAAGCTAATCCTAACCCTAATCCTAACCCTAATCCTACCCTAACTAACCCTAACCTTAACCCTAACCCTAATTTCGTAAAATTACATGAAGGAATAACCAAAAGCCAGCTGTTCAAAGATGAAGTCAACAAAAGAAGTGCAATATTCGCAAGCAGGGAGAACAGCCAGGTACAACTACATTTTGTAAGTGATGCAGTTGTTCATATTCAAATAATACCTGGGCACCTTGGGAGGACAATGCTAGTGCATTAAAAGGTCAACTCAGATTAAATAAGAATAAAATAAAATTACAAAGAAAAATAAAAGCCTATTTCTCTGTGAATAATGTAGACTGCAGATATAAGAAACCCAGACATAAGGAACCAAACAAATGATGAATTGCCGCATATGGGCTTTTCATATTTAAATGAGAACACATCTCCCACTCACCTAGATTAAAATTTCATGTCCAACTATCAATTACGTAATTGATAGGCTAAGTCTATTCACAACATTTTGACTGTGGTACTGTCAGTTGTTTCTCAAACTTTCTACATGTAGTAATGTTAAAGGAATATTTTGTGATCCTAGCATTATCTTTTGTGAACTTTTTCAGTAGATATCCATGAAAAAAGCTTATTCCCAAAATTGCAGTTGATTCCGATTTTGCGTTTGCGAGTTATGCATGATTGTATGTGTATTTCACTGCTCCATAGGCCTCTGTGTTGTAATTTGAACTAATTTCCTTAATCTGGTGTACCAGAACATAATTCAAATTTGACGATATTTTTGCTAAACGATTTAATCTGCAAGAAATTTTGTGTACGTAAACATTACGTAGCCAGAGGTTTCCAGTGGTAAAAAAATCTCAACTTTTTAAGAAAAGTGGGGGATGAGGCTGTGGATCACAAAATGCCCCTTAAACTCTTAATCTCTTGATTTTTAGTTTCTGAACAAAAGAGTTCTAAACTAAACCTGAAAACTTTTAGGTACTTGCAATATTTAGTATTTTCAGCCTTTGACCATCGAGTGTACACTTTTTTTTTACTTTCAAAAATAATACAAGCACTTGAAAACTATTACCATGTTTAGCCGGTGGTTTAGCAAGGCTGCAAAGTGGCTGTGCTGTGTGGAAGATGTCACAGCCTACCACAACTGTCCTGCTATCGACCCAGTGAAAGTGCAGTCGCTTCACTTGGCCACCACATACTCATACACCCTTCAACTACAAGTCATATCTATCATGCAAATCTAAATGTACGGTACCTGTTCCAGATACATTGTGATGTGCCCTTAAAATGAGATTAAATTACTCAGGGCACATCACAACATATAAAAAGTGGTCACACTTCCAAAATGTTAGTCTGGTTGGTAAGAATAAATTAGTTACATGTAATTATAGTTGTTCATTGAAAACAGGATTACATACAAGTGTTTACAAATCTGCTGATTTCTAATTTTTACTTTTTACTCCTATGCAATCATATCCACCCTCTTCTAAAGAAAATCTTAATTAATACATTCAGACTAAAGACTGCACAAAAAGTAACGCAGCTGTTATAAATACGCCTATAGCATCAGAACTAATAATTGTGTTCACAATATTTCAACATATAAAGAAGGATGATTTATTTATGCGCATTTTGATACCCCATTTGTCCAATTTTGTTCAATATTAACAACACAGCAGTGCTTTTAAAGAGAAATACCTGAATTTAAAAGTTGCACCTATTTGTATTGATTTGAAGTCAATCGAATATAAATGGAGGGTTTTACGTGCCGGGTATTTTTCTTCAAAGGCACTACTGTGTTGTTAATATTGAACGACATTTGACAAATGTGGTATCAAAATGCGCGTAAATAATTCATCCTTCTTTTTATGTACAAATATTGTGGAAACAATAATTAATCCTGAATATACAGGCGTATTTAAAACTGCTGCGTTACTTATTGTGCAGACTTTAGAACTCTGGTACACTGGAAATGCTGTACAAAGACAAGACATCCCCATAGGCATCCATCAACATTTGTAAGCGTCCTCCTCACTTGGCAGCAGACAACTGCACTTTCACTGATCGTCATTGTTTGCCTATTAACCTACCTGACAAATTTAACCTATAATAGAGTCATCATTATCAATCATTCCTCAGATATTATGTACAAGTTATGGATCATCTTATAATATGTTTACAATGGTTTGACAGCTTCAAGGAAGTTGACTAAGTAATTCAGGCCTCTTTACTTCATTTCACCTCGAGCTAGGTAATAACGTCAGTGCCTTTACGTGGTTGCGCCTAATGTGTACTGACAAACGGCCATTGTGCGCAAACTTGTGTGCATACGCTCTGCAGAATTAGGTTAGCTTGCGAGATTCAACTGATATGGTCGCATGTCACAAATAGGTCACCCAAAAATGGAGGAGCCGTAACATGAAAATGCTTTCTTCACACTTTAAGTTTATTCTAAAAGTATAATACCTATTGTAGAAAGTTTGGTGTCATTTTGTAGATAATTATGTTCTTTGGCAAATACAAAAACTCCCAAGTCAATTGGACAACTACTTTGAGATTTATATCTCAATATGTAAGATGTGTCAATGGTGGGGCCGGGGCAGGTGAGCGGGGCCGGTTAAACCCCATAGGGTTGTACACAAAATTGTGAAAATATGGCAAACTTCAAACCTTTGTATCTTAAAAAGTACAACTAGCATGGACCACAAATTGCACATATATCATCCTGGATTGTAGATCAATTGTAACAAAAGATGTAACTAATTAATTGCCTAATTAATTGCTAATTAAGACAGGTTTCCCTATATGTTACTGTACAAACTGTGCACATAATGCTCCAACATTTCTTTATGGCCTATCTCTTGGCTTAGCCACCCTGCTTTTTCAAAAGTATATGGGTATATTTTAAAGGAAATTTGATGAGGAATTCAATTATGCTATTAGTTTTAATGCAAGGGATACCAAACTCTTTCTTCCTAATTTGTTTGAAGGGCCCCATGCAATGTCTTTTGAATCCATATTTATTTTTAGCTTTCAGAAAAAGAAAATATGGGGTTTACCATGACAAGAAACTAAAGATGCTAATTTTGTTGTTGTTCCACCCTGTATATTTCTTACCCACCCTGTATAACAATGTTATACTTTGTAGATTAGGCATCCTTGTAATATAAGCTTTCCAGAAATATATACTTATAATGGTCTAAAATGTATTCATTAAAAGTTGTGTTGAAGTGAATCAAAATTGGTGATATTTTTATCATTTAACATTATGTTACAAAAAAGATGACCAATTCATGACATGCGACCATAATGTGTGTGAAATATGCACCAACAAAATGCACAAAAAAGTTTGGAGTAGTGTAGGCCTATATACTAGCCTAGATAAACTCTAGATAGTTTTAACCAAATTAACACACCATTTCAATAATCATGTTATAATAAAATGTAAATCAATACTTATTTCTTACAAAATATTTGATACAATTTTGGAGTTCAAACATGTACTCATGGGGAAGAATAGTGCCCAATCATATTGAACCACCTGAAGACTTTAAAAAGCTCATCTGAATATAAATTTTACCCATGACTTGAACCATGTACCTTAAATTAAATTCATGCAATGTCACTTCTAACATACATACATGTAATCTACCTTAAAATTTTTTTTTATAATCTTGTCTGATCAGATACATAGTAATATATGATAATATAATTTCTGATCTTGTTATTGAATTTTGATTCCATCTGACTCATATCCATGTAGGTGTAAACATAGTAAAGTGTTTGCAATAATTCTCAATATTTTAATGCTCTCACCATATGTCTGACTGTGACATCTCCATTTCCCCTGCCTGCATGCCTGCCTGTCATTTACGGAATAATAGTCACGCTAGAAAACAACCAGCTTTTCTTAAATAGTATTACATAAAACTACATGTATAAATGAACAATTTAAATGAATGCAAGGGTATGAATTGATGAGAATAAAGTTGGCTCATCTATGACCGTTTTGTGTAGGGTGTGTGTGGGGGTGGGGGTGTGTTTGCAAACAAACATGGACACACACATGACATTTCATATTCAAATCGTGGACCTCTCTGTGACAAGGGACCGTCCTCGCCTCCTCGGTTCACAGTGGTCTGCAAATGACCACAATTTCATGTATTATGCATTTGCAAGACACACCCTCTATCGTATATGTGACACGATCTGGTCCATGGGGGCCAAAGGAGGCATTTTTGAAAATTGAGTTACTGTAATTATTACATTATACATACAATAGGCTATCATTTACTGAGAACACCAAAGGTCTTCCAAAGGTTCTAAAGTTATGAAGTTTTTTGATGTCTTTACTCCATATTTTTACCTTTATCTCAGTTTCAAATTTGCCGCCTTTGGCCTCCATGGACCAGATCCTGTCACATATTAGATATACCATCTGCAGTTGCTACATGTAGGTGAAATTTAATCTTGTACACATACACATGAAAAATGTCAGAAAACATCCTCGGTTTGTTGATTGAATGCCAATTCAGATGTTTGCGTTTGCAATTTTGCATAGTACTAACCTCTGTCCTCAGTTGGAGGTGAACACCATAGGAGTGTGCGGGGTAGGTGGATGTGTGTCTGTACTTTGCAGTAATCTTATGATGAAATTTTTATAAATGGTAAATTATTTTAAGTATACAATTAAAAAGAGGATAAAATGTTAACCCTGTTTTGTGCAAGTCTGCCTACTGTAAACTGATATTATACTGTGTGAAGTTTCAAGACAATATAGACAGCATGCATGCTATATCATCATCTTTTTTTTACCTTTCTATAGATCTACACAATGCTTTGGTGAATACGCATTATGGATACGTCAGCTTGCATTATTCTGTTCCTATGGCTGTGGTTAAACCCATCATTTACAGTACATGGTTACAATGGAACTTTGAGATGCCATCATTCAAATAGTTACATTTTGCTGAGAGAATGAAACAGAGGAATGATAAAGCAAGTATGTACTACTGAAGCATGAGAGGAGGATGGGGTACAAATTACCTTATTATTGGGTACACAGACTTTCATAAGTCCCCTCAAAACAAACAAAAACTACAAAAATACCGGTAAAATTACAGAATAGGATGCAACTTGCCAGTCCTCGTTTACGGGGATTAAGGTTAGGGTTTAAGGTTGGGGTAGGGCAGTCTTGTAATAAGACTAGTAGAGTTGCACCCTATTCGGCAATCGCTCCAAAATACAGAACAACTGTACAACAGAGAGAAAATCTAATATATAAAAGATGGCTAATTCCTGGGAACTTATTACTTCTTGCCAGAGAATTTAGATTTGTTTCCTACTTAGGGACTGAGAGGATATTACATTAGTAATCTAAAAAATATAAAAGATGGCTAATTCCTGAGAACTTATTACTTCTTGCCAGAGAATTTAGATTTGTTTCCTACTTAGGGACTGAGAGGATATTACATTAGTAATCTAAAAAATATAAAAGATGGCTAATTCCTGAGAACTTATTACTTCTTGCCAGAGAATTTAGATTTGTTTCCTACTTAGGGACTGAGAGGATATTACATTTGTGGTTCCAAAGACCTTTGCAAGAAAGTGAACTTAACCCTAACCGTACCGTGTACTACAAAATACTACTTGATATATGCACTGTTCGTGCGTGGTGTGATGACGCAATTGCCTTAAGTGATATAGGCACCGTTTCGCTGGCCAGCGAAGCCCAAGACCCGTGGCAAGGTGTCGCCGACCGTGTGCTTGGCATGCGAGGGGTCTCGGGTTCGAATCCCAGCCAGAGCAAACAACTTCTTTCTTTCTTGTCTCTCTTTATTCCTTCCTTCTTTCCCTTCCCGTCGCCAAAAAGCTGTTAGGCCGTTAGGGTTAGGATGTAAAAATAACACAAGTAATCAATTTCTATATAAGAATCTTAAAACCTATATCATTAAACACACTATCAATACAGTTTACTCTACATAAACATGATTTTTTTTCATATGAAAGTGGATATTCATACATAGTGGTTTGTAAAATGATTGAAGAGTTTGACTTCAACACTACGCTATTTTTTGCTCACTTAGAACGTTTTGCTCTATAGTAGCTCAACAAGGTTGTTCCATTTTTGATACTTTCTTATCAATCAACAGATTTAAAATGCCAAATACATGTATGGCATAGAGAGCTGCCAGGATATACATTGTACCATGCATGCAAGAGATTTGTGATTTATGAACGTCATAAAGTGCTTGTACTTCAATACCAATAAAAGCATACTGGTGCGCGGAATGGCTTTTTGAACATGTCCTTATCGACACATGGGAAATATGGAGAGCACTTAGGACTCAAACGAATACATAATGTGTGACACAATTCATCACAATAAATCGGATGTCGACAATATTAAATTTGGACTTTTCTGCTTCTTAATTAACACATATTTGTGAACACTCTATCTGCCTTTAACCAAAATTAAATCTGTATTTTTCAGGATATGAACAATATAAAATACAAGCTACAGTCTTGTCTAGAGGCTGTATCTCAGAACTATAATTGGCAACACATCCAACTCATTGTTTGATTGCATGAATTATAGTCTTCTCAAATATATTACAGTCTTGTTGTCTTTCAGTACATGACAACTTAAAGGTTAGGCTTTTTCAATAGCTTTGGAAATGTGCTACAAGTAGATATTATTTCATTATTCTTTTTTTAAAGGGTATAACAATTAAAGCTAAAATTACTTCCTCAATCAAACTATGATATACTAGACTGTTGTCTAGACCATGAGGCTTCATTATTATTAGCAATATACACCATGTTTTATGTCTCTCATTGCAGGAAAGTAATGTATCATATTTTTTTTTTTAAATCTTACGCATGGTGTATAAAGAGCCACATTACTATCAGCAGTAGATAACAAGATGTATTGTTATCTGAGATCATCATCAGTAGATAGCAAGTTACACTACAGTTACATTGCTATCAGCAGTAGATTCAAGTTGCATTGCTATCAGCAGTAGATAGCAAGTTGCATTGCTATCAGCAGTAGATAGCAGTTGTATTGCTATCAGCAGTAGAGCGCAGTTGTATTGCTATCAGCAGTAGATAGCAAGTTGTAGTGCTTTTGATTTGATTTGTTGTATTGCTATCAGCAGCAGATAGCACGTTGCATTACTATCTGTAGTAGATAGCAGTTACATTGCTATCAGCAGTAGATAGTAAGTTGCATTGGTATCAGCAGTAGATAGCAAGTTGTATTGCTATCAGCAGTAGATATCAAGTTGTATTGCTATCAGCAGTAATCAGCAGTATATAGCAGTTGTATTGGTATCAGCAGTAGATAGTAAGTTGCATTGGTATCAGCAGTAGATCTAGCAAGTTGCATTGCTATCAGCAGTAGATAGCAAGTTGTATTGCTATCAGCAGTAGATAGCAGTTGCATTGCTATCAGCAGTAGATAGCAGTTGCATTGCTATCAGCAGTAGATAGCAGTTGTATTGCTATCAGCAATAGATAGCAAGTTGCATTGCTAACAGCAGTAGATAGCAAGTTGCATTGATATCAGCAGTAGATAGTAAGTTGCATTGGTATCAGCAGTAGATAGCAAGTTGTATTGCTATCAGCAGTAGATAGCTATCAGCAGTAGATAGCAAGTTGTATTGCTATCAGCAGTAGATAGCAAGTTGTATTGCTATCAGCAGTAGATAGCAAGTTGTATTGCTATCAGCAGTAGATAGCAAGTTGTATTGCTACCTGCAGTAGATAGCATGTTGTATTGCTATCAGCAGTAGATAGCAAGTTGTATTAGGAGTAGATAACAAGTTGTATTGCTTTCAGCAGTAGATAGCAAGTTGTATTGCTATCAGCAGTAGATAGCAAGGTGTATTGCTATCAGCAGTAGATAGCAAGTTACATTGCTATCAGCAGTAGATAGCAAATTGTATTGCTATCAGCAGTAGATAGCAAGTTGTATTTCTATCAGCAGTAGGCAGCATGTTGTATTGCTATCAGTAGTAGGTAGCAAGTTGTATTGCTATCAGCAGTAGATAGCAAGTTGTATTTCTATCAGCAGTAGGCAGCATGTTGTATTGCTATCAATAGTAGGTATCAAGTTGTATTGCTATCAGCAGTAGATAGCAAGTTGCATTGCTATCAGCAGTAGATAGCAAGATGTATTGCTATCAGCAGTAGATAGCAAGTTGTATTGCTATCAGCAGTAGATAGCAAGTTGTATTGCTATCAGCAGTAGATAGCAAGTTGTATTGCTATCAGCAGTAGATAGCAAGTTGTATTGCTATCAGCAGTAGATAGCAAGTTGTATTGCTATCAGCAGTAGATAGCAAGTTGTATTGCTATCAGCAGTAGATAGCAAGTTGTATTGCTATCAGCAGTAGATAGCAAGTTGTATTGCTATCAGCAGTAGATAGCAAGTTGTATTGCTATCAGCAGTAGATAGCAAGTTGTATTGCTATCAGCAGTAGATAGCAAGTTGTATTGCTATCAGCAGTAGATAGCAAGTTGTATTGCTATCAGCAGTAGATAGCAAGTTGTATTGCTATCAGCAGTAGATAGCAAGTTGTATTGCTATCAGCAGTAGATAGCAAGTTGTATTGCTATCAGCAGTAGATAGCAAGTTGTATTGCTATCAGCAGTAGATAGCAAGTTGTATTGCTATCAGCAGTAGATAGCAAGTTGTATTGCTATCAGCAGTAGATAGGAAGTTGTATTGCTATCAGCAGTAGATAGCAAGTTGTATTGCTATCAACAGTAGATAGCAAGTTGTATTGCTATCAGCAGTAGATAGCAAGTTGTATTGCTATCAGCAGTAGATAGCAAGTTGTATTGCTATCAGCAGTAGATAGCAAGTTGTATTGCTATCAGCAGTAGATAACAAGTTGTGTTGTCTTGGAGCTTGGGAAGATTTTAAAATCTAATTTAAAGTGTTAAGCACACAATTCTTCCAACAAATGCTTTTAAAACATATTTTGCTGACTACAATGGGGGAATTACATTATCAATTTCTCAGAGATAAATGCGAACTCCAAAACAAATGCATGTGGCAACTCTGAGACATCTTGTTTTTCTACCTCATAAAGGATAGCTTAAAATGTCATGTGAAACAAATGAATGTTGGTCTTACCACAAGGATGGTTGGCAAAGTTGAAAATCCAATGCCTGCATGACTAATGATGAAAATCAGTCCACAACATGAAAACTACTTGTTAACCATATTCCTTATCATCAAATCCCTGGTGAGAAATTTGGAATGTCTTGATCCACTAAGTTCAAGCAACATCAAAATCAAGTACTACTTAGCATGCATGCACACCCTTAGGCATGCAAATATTGCACCTCATAAATAAATCACATTTTAATGCTCTGCGTGCTAGCCATGCGCTTCAATGGAAAAAGTTCAAGTTTTGAAATATTTTCTCAAAATATCAAGAGCTATCTTAAGAACTACTGAATCAATACTAGGCTTGTTTGTACTCATTTCATTGCATTTTGCATGCTGATTCCAAATATGGTCATGAAAATTTACATTTCTGAAATTTTTGAATTTTGAATTTTTTTTTTTAACTTGTCGTCTGCAGTCGACACCCGCTTGAAGAGAGTTAACATACACTGTTGACTTCTGATGTAATCTTGACTACCATGGTGCAGTAGCAAAATCGTCGAATAAAATGAACCATCACATTTGCAAGTGAAATTTTCAGTAATAATTTAAAGATAAATTACAAGTAGGATCAAAGCAAGCAACTGAGTAAAAAATCTAGGATTTAAGCTTGTGTGCAACTTCCTGAACGACTTATGTTGGCATTAAGAGTGCAGGAATATCTAATGTTGAAACACAGTTGTGAAACAAACTCATGATTGCCCATTTTTATTTACATACATTCATAAGATATTATTGAATGCTTCGCCAATTCTCCGCATTTATGATGCAAAGTGAGGCGTTATGATCTTTTTTGCTTAACTTTTCTGAAAATAAAAGGTGAATAACTGCTAAATTATATCTTCAGTAATTTTTTTTTTAAATGCTACAAATTACTGTATTATTTTGGCACAGGGAATAAGAATCATCCAAATCTAAACCCCCTTATGAAATACTTAATTGCCTCTGTAACTAATTACCCTTGTACACCACAATGTCTCCAGTGGGTTGATTCTCATGATACCACCAAGTATACGCACTGTGAGACACAGTGAGCCAATTGACACCATCTCTTATGGCAAAGTTCAATAACCTTCACAGCGTTTACAGCTGACCTCATGTTGTAGACTATGAGTTTTTGTACCCGAGAAGTTCACAAGTCATTTTAAATGCTACAAATTACTGTATTATTTTGGCACAGGGAATAAGGCTCATCCAAATCTTATAACTAAACCCCCTTATGAAACACTTAATTGCCTCTGTAACTAATTACCCTTGTACACCACAATGTCTCCCATGGGTTAATTCTCATGATGCCACCAAGTATATGCACTGTGAGACACAGTGAGCAAAATTGACATCATCTCTTATGGCAAAGTTCAATAACCTTCACAGCATTTACAGCTGACCTCATGTTGTAGACTATGAGTTTTTGTACCCGAGAAGTTCACAAGTCATTTTAAATGCTACAAATTACTGTATTATTTTGGCACAGGGAATAAGATTCTCATGATACCACTAAGTACATGCACTGTGAGACACAGTGAGCCAAATTGACATCATCTCTTATGGCAAAGTTCAATAACCTTCACAGCATTTACAGCTGACCTCATGTTGTAGACTATGAGTTTTTTGTACCCGAGAAGTTCACATGTCATTCTACGACATTACAAACATATTGGTATCAAAGAACTTAGTCTTAGTAGATGAGCATGTTTAACTCTCTCTCTACGTTGATGTCAACTGCAGACGACAAGTTTTAATTTTGATGACATTTTTTTAGAATTGTACATTTTCATTACCATATTTGGACTCAGCATTGAAAATTAATTAAAATAAGTACAAACAAGCCTAGTATTGGTCCAGTGGTTCTTAAGCTAGCTTTTGAGATTTTGAGAAAATATCTCCAAACTTTTTATGTTAATGCCTATGGCTAGCAAGCAGAGCATTGAGATACAGAAGAGAAATACGCAAATACCTCATCAAAATTACACAGAAATCCAGCGGGGTTTTATTCTGGGAATTACATGTCAGATCCATTACAAGCAAACATGTAGGATAGTTTTCTCCAGCTAATTATTGACGTATCTTCAATTCTTTATATTGACATGTGATTAAAAGATTTAAACAATAATCATTATAATATGATTATTTTGAAACATTATGTTTGCAAATTCATTGTGAATATGTCATTAATACAATATATTTAGGAGAATAGTCATGCGAGAATAATTTGTTACGAGGATAATTTGTAAGTGCAATAACGCATTTTTCATTGAAATTATTTTATTTGCCAGTTCCAGTAGGGCCTATATAGCCAGTATTACTATAAAAATAACTGAATGAATGTAAACCCAATAGAAGTAAATTAATTTCTCTCATTTTTAAGGAAGTTGAATACAAGTTTTAAAGATTATTATTGTGGCTTGAATTAACATTGACACAGTTAGTGTTTGTTAATTAGGAAAAAAAGTGAAAATTGTATCACACTTTTTAAGATAACATAAGACCAATGGAGGTTATTAAGTTAATTAAATTAACACTTTGTAGGCATATTTGTAATGTTAAGGGGGTACTCACAGATCCTGGAAAGACCTTCCAGGATCTGTGGGGCACTACACCCCTGCCCAATTTTGTGCTTATTTTTGCATTTTTCTCAAAAATTATAGCACATTGGTGACAAGTAAGATATGTATATTATAGGGGCAAGGACTACAACTACTGTACTGGAAATTTTATTTCAGCACAGACAACAGTTGTGGAGTTACAGTCAAAAATGAGGGAAAACCAATATTTGATCAATAAAACAATAACTACTTGCCTTGAGTTGCTGAATATTCAGTGCAGTAGTTGTAGTCATTGCCCCTATAATATGCATATCTTACTTGTCACTAATGCGCTATAATTTTTGAGAAAAATGCAAAAATTATGCACAAAATTGGCCAGGGGTGTAGTTTACCCCCTAAAACTTCAAGAAAATGTATCTTTTTTAACTACAGGCTCAGAAATTTGGTGAGAATCCAAGAAACCATTCTCGCAGTGATTCTTCTGAATCAATTTGTGTGAATCTAAATGGATTCTTGTAGATTTTTTGAGCATGCACACATTACAAAGTAAGTAAATCGGGGGGGAATGCTGAATGTCAGAACCCAAATGAATTTTCATACGGTGAAACAAAATTTGACCCGTCTTTGTGTGGCAAATCTTTCTTCAAGGTTATTTCATGACCATGAAACCCAATGCAGTACTTAAGGGGGTACTACACCCCTGGCCAATTTTGTGCCTATTTTTGTATTTTTCTCAAAAATTATAGCGCATTGGTGACAAGTAAAATATGTATATTATAGGGCAAGGACTACAACTACTGCACTGAAAATTCAGCAACTCAAGGCAAGTAGTTATTGATTTATTGATCAAATATTGGTTTTCCCTCATTTTGACTGTAACTTCACAACTGTTGTCTGTATTGAAATAAAAAAGTACCCCCTTAAATATGTAATCGAATACAATATTATAATTCACATAAACCGGTCCTTGAAATGCTGCACACATGTAACATCCATGAGAAATGAAGCAGAAAATATTGTTAGTAAGAGCTCAAAAGTAGCAAAGGCACATTAATTGGCAGGCAATCTTTCACACCAGTGAGGCATGAAAGTAATATTAAGCCATAAAATAAATTGTTTGCTTGTCCATAGATCACTTTCAAAAAATTGGTCGGTCGTTTGGTCGTTCGGGAAAAGTTTTTTCTTTTTTTTCTTATCTTACTTTTTAAGAGTAGTATAATGTGAAATACTTGTTTGGCACTGACTGACAATTTCAACCAAAGACAAATTCAAGCAGCGGCGTAGCTGGGATTTTTTCCAGGGGAGGGGTCAAGCCTGTATGGGGCGGGGGCCCAAATCCACCAAATTTCCCTGCACTTGGGGGGGGGCAGGGCCCAAAAGACAATTTTTCCAGGCTTATTGATAATAATCGTATGGTATTGCATATCGTATGGATTCCCCATCTCTGCCCCTCCTCTCCCTCTCTCTCCTCTCTTTTTTTCTTCTTTTCCCCTCCTTTTTCCTCTTTTTCCTTGCACTAGGGGGGCCCAAATAGACAATTTTGCCAGTGGGAAATTGCCCGGCCCCCCCTCCCCCTAAGATGTATGTAATGAAACTTTGACATTGACCTCATCAATATTGTTTGGTGAGCGAAAAACAGCAGTGTTGCCAGCATAAAGCGTGATTTTGGTATCACTGGACACATTTAAAGGCAGATCATTGATGTATATACATCGTGAATAGAAGTGGACCCAAAATTGTCCCTTGAGGAACACCAAAGCTGACACATTTGAATGCAGAAATTGTATTACCAATCTTAGTTGCCTGCTGAACCAATCAGCTCCAGACCCATAATTACAAAAGATTTAAGCTTTTCAAGAATAATGGCATGATTGACAGTGTTGAATGCCCTTTTTAGGTCATAAAGACCCCTCCAACAAAATGACTAGCATCAATGCTCTAGAGGATGTTGATCCTCTAGAACATTGCTGAAACATTGATCAAAGTGGTGGTGGTGCGGTCAGTGTGTAATGTTTGTAATGTAATGAATCTGGATTGGTGTGAAGAGAGCAAATTATGTTCACTGAAAAAGGCATACAACTGATTATGAATTAGGCGCTCAAAAGTTTTCACGACAAAGTAACGGAACAGTCTAGTTAACTGGAGCTGATTTGAAGGAATGAGAACTTGTAAAAGATATGACTAGCTGACCTGCCTGATCTGGCCAAAGGATAACAGAAGCGCAATGATTTATAGTGCGCTACGCACAGGCACAATGCCAAGACGTTGATCCACAAGCCTCAGCACACTTTACAGGTTGTCGCTGACCACTACAGCCCCACATCATTCCATAAACCATTTAACAACAAATCAGGGACTTTGCTGCTACAAGAGCGCACACCCTAGACATTCCACAAATTACCATCGCAATCAGGATCAGCTCCCCGAGTTTCGTATGGGTTACAACGAGACAATTAGCAGTAAGTTCCTTGTCCAGGGGAATTTCAAGCTAACTCAATTTTTCCACGAGATCGTACTAGGCATACTCAATAGAGTATGACATGAATACAAATTATCAATTTTCATATTAAAAATACAAAACATCTTGAAATTTTTTTTTTTTTTTTTTTTTTAGGTCAACCATGAATGATCCTAGCATTTAGGTCTAGGTCCAGAGACACTACAATAACAAAAAAAACCCTTTTTTTAATTTTGGGTACCGGGAAGGAATTTCCTGCCCGGTAATAGGATTCTCAAGCGGACTCGAATTCCCGGGACTCACTCACACCCTTACTTAGACCATAACTACATACAATTCCACACCCACACACAATTCCCATGCAAGCAATGAGGCAACTTTTAAGTCGCCTCATACAGGCCCGTACGCAGGGGGGGGGTGCGGGGGGTGCGACCGCACCTCCCCAAATTTGCAAAAGTATACAAAAAGTCCCACAATTGCAGAATTTATGCAGCGTGGCGAGGAAAAAATCAGGTTTTTACGCTTTTTGGTCAAAAAAGTCCAAATTTGGAGAAGAAAGTCCACTTTTCACAAAATCGCACCCCTCCTGGGAAAAAAGTCCACTTTTTCAAAATCAGCACCCCCCCAAAAAAAATCCTGCGTACGGGCCTGGCCTCATAGCATGCATTAAGGGGGTACTACACTCCTGTGGTAAATTTGTGACTATTTTTGCATTTTCTCAAAAAATAACAAGAACACCAAGGGTGCTGTAGCTCAATTGTTATTTGAAATTTGATGTAAATATAATGTTCAGATATATGTATAACCGTTGAATATATCAAGGGGTATATAGGGGTACTACACCCCTCGATAAATTTTTGCATTTTTCTCAAAAAAAATTTCTCAAAAAATAATAACACAGTGGTAACAAAAGTTATGTATATTATAGGGGCAAGAAATGCAATTACTATAATGAAATTTCAGTGACCCAAGACAAGCGATACGTTATTTATGATAAGAAAAGAGGTACCGCTAGGATTTACCTCATTTCCGATCATATATATTGAACCGATTGTCTTGAATCACTGAAATTTCAATGTAGTAATTGGATTCCTTGCCCCAATAATATACATAACTTTTGTTACCAGTGTGTTATTATTTTTTGAGAAAAATGCAAAAATAGTCACAAATTTACCACAGGTGTGTAGTACCCCCTTAATATACTGGTATTTAATTGTGTTTATAACATTTATTTATTTATTTATGTCAAGAATATTGCTAGTTGGTTTTATAAAAACGAGTTAACTCTCAACATTAACAATAAAACTAAATAATATAGTATTTGGTGCATCTCACATTCTTACCAAGTTCAACAATATGACATGCTTGATATGATCATACAAATGAATTCAAGTATCTTGGTGTTTTATTAGATCCACTTCTCATGGTGGGGATGTGAAACAAAATTTTAATTTTACATGGCATAATGTACACATGTATATAAAGGTCATTTATGTGCAACAGGGCCCTCCACCTTTGTTCCATAACCATTAAAGACTTAATGTACGATTTCCGTCAAATTTTAATTTTGTTATTCTTTATTCAAAATGTTGAAATAATATTAGTAATAACTGCCGGGAAGGGTTGCTGTCCGTTTTAAGTTGAAACAATGAGGTAAAGTGAAAGAAACCCCACTAGTTATTTTGACCATTTAACATGCAGTCCTATGGGAGGACATATTATCATAATTTTTTAAATTATGATAATATGTCGAACTTTGCTCTGTTGACCTACAAAGACAACAAATTTGGCCGATTCCATTTAGGTGCAAGTTGGGACATACATGTAAACATTACAAATATGCAAAAAAAAATCAGGTTTGAAAAAAATTAACCAATTTCATATTATAAGATCGTATATTAAGGCTTTAAGGTATAGGAATTTTTTTTTTGCTATAGCCCCCGAATGAAATGTATTTAATTATGTTAAAAACACCCATAAAAATTGAATAGCACTTAGTTCAATTGTAAAATTCTCACAAAATGCTTTTGAGTGATTATCATTACAAAAATAATTAAATACTTTTAATTCAGGGGCTATGTGGAAATTTTTTATTGTATTTCTTGTGCAATGACATATAGGTCCTTTCACAATAAATTGTCCATCTGAAACAAAGGTGGCCTTAGGAACAACAGCATAGCCAGCATTTTAGTGTGCGGGAGTAAAGCCAAACTCTGTCCCCATTTGTCAATTTTTGACCTTTTTCAGTCATTTTAATGACATACTCCGATCCCCATCCCCATTTTCATCACTGGAAATTTCTGTGTTGGGGATGCAACTTTCCCCCTAGCTTCCAATGCCACTGCTCAGGAGGGAGGCAAGGTGCTGACTGCTGAGGTTATTCTGCATAAAAATTGTTTTTAATAAATAAATGAATGGGCACCAAATATCTTCAGGTATAAACTGACAGGAATATTAGCAGCAATAAATATTTGTCTTTAGGCATGTCCACACAGAGGAATTTATGCTTGAGCATAGCTGCTCTCGGACAAAAACTTGGGGGGAAATCTACCATGTGAACGCTCTCAAAGATTCCAATTACTAAAGTTTACCCCATATTTATCTGTGTCTGTTAATTAGTTAAATAAATGTAGGCCTCAAGACATCCAAATAGCACCTGCATTGCTGAAAAGCCACCCAATTTTTTTCTTAACCATCTGTTTCTGTGGGACAGTAAACAGTCTCAGGGAAAATCTTCAAAAGTTACCCATTTAGGCTACCAAACAATGAGCTTGGCAACCCTGATTACTTTGTCCTTGTCAAACACTTGAACAAACACTCTACTGTTGACATTAGGTTTTAGTGGTTTATGATCCTGTGTCATATACTGGGGTACTCAAAAAGGTGGCTTTGTTACATTTTGATGTGCAGCTTGGATGTCAAAACACTGTCTCTTGAGTATTCCTTCACTTAGAAGATTCAATTAGGTCTTAAATTGAGGCTAATTTATTCTATAATACTCATGTTTTTAGGCTATCTTTTAGAATACCCTACCATTTTTTACATTCACAGTGTATGTGTATGGGTCGTTCATAAAAGACCCCATTGAAAATCTACAGTGGTAGGGTATTCTAAAAGAAATCCTGTTTTTAACCCGTTTTAAAATAATGTTTAATTATTTTCTTATGACGTTTGGCATGAAATGTGCCAAGGGTGGCTGAGGATTAGGGGAGGAGGATTAGGGGAGGGATTCAGATCGTAAATATGATCTAAAACCCCATTAAAAATTTGAATTTAGTAAAAAAATGTCTAAATGAACTCCCAGACATCTAAACCAAGTAAATAAATACAGAAGGTCATTTAAAAGACTAATACTTGCTCAGAATGATTGTAAATGTGCAAAAAAAGAGGTGGGGTTAAATCCCACCTACTTTGTGATTGTTTTTGCCCGCACTCTCTCATTTTTGAACCGATTTCCATAAAAAAGGTGTCAAAATGCTCAGGAAGATGAACCACTTCAAATGAGACATGTAGGTAAAATGTTTGAACCATTTCATTGTTTTACTATGTAACACAAAGGTACCCCAGGTTGTGACACAAGACCATATGCATATTTAAGAGCTTTAGAATTTTACAATCTCACATAAAAAATAATTACTATGTAAAACTATCCTCACAAATATCTGAGAGGTCTCTGCAAAAATACACATGCTCCAAATCTAAACCTCCATAAAACACAGTAACATCATTGGCAAAGCTAAAATGTAAACATGTAACAGATGACTTATATTGCTTAAAACACCAAGGTTAAACCTGGTGTAGCATGTAAGAAATCTAGGAATGAGATTATTCTTGTGAAACTGCACAATTTTTCGTGACAAATTGCTCGAAAAAGCACACTTCCTGTCCATTTTTTCCCAGCAAAATAAGTAACTTTCATGAACAAACTTGCAAAGATCGCCACCTCAAATTACCAGCTCCATTACTCAAACGATGTAGCAAGAGAAAGAAAAAAACATAGAAAAAATTCGGATCATGCCTATAGATCAATTTGCTTTGCAAATTGAGCTAATAACACACTGGTAACAAAAGTTATGTATTTTATTGGGGCAAGAAATCCAATTACTACACTGAAATTTCAGTGACTCAAGACAAGCGATTCAGTACATATGATAGGAAATGAGGTACATCTTAGCGGACCTTATTTTTTTATCATAAATAACGAACCCCTTGTCTCAGGTCACTGAAATTCCAGTGTAGTAATTGGATTCCTTGCCCCATATACATGTACATAACTTTTGTTTAAAGGAGTATTTTGTGATCCTAGCATCCTCTTTTTATGACATTTTTCAGTACATATGCACGAAAAAAGCATATTCCCAAAATTTCAGTTGATTCCGATATTATGCTTATGCGAGTTATGCATGATTATGTGTATTACACTGCTCCATAGACAATACGTTGTAATTTCGTTCTGGTGCACCAGAACGAAATTCAAATTTCACGATATCTTTGCTAAACGAATTAATCTGCAAGAAATATTTTGTACATAAACATTATGTAGCCAGAGGTTTCCAGTGATATAAAAATCTCAACTTTTTTGAGAAAAGTAGGGGATGAGGCTGTGGATCACGAAATGCCCTTTTAATACCACTGTGTTATTAGTTTTTCAAAAAAATGCAAAAATATACACAAATTTGTTGAGGGGTGTAGTACCCCCTTAAAATCACTAAATTATTAATTGTACAGTCGGCTTTGTATGAGTACAAATAAAGAGAATGCGCTGGAACTACATTGATTCATTTTCTTTGTTTTTGTTTATTACATTTTTTTATAGAAATTAATGGTTCTATGAGATTGGGAAATCAGATACCAACCATGGATGAAAGAGATAACAGACAGACAAACTCCAATCAGTCGAAGTATCAGCATCAATGAGGGCTGATTGTTCCATGAAATGTGACAGGCGAAACTGCTACACACATAGCCACGTATTTTGATGGTCAAATGTGAAGACTCTCAAAGCTCTGTCGCATATTCGAAGGCATGCAATTTTGCATGTTACATTATTATTATTGTTATTCTTACATTATTGTTGTCACAAAATTGTAAGACTTGGCATTCAAAATCTTGAGTATTGTGAAAGACTAAAGAGTCAGCTCATAATTTTAATGTCATAAGTTATTTTTGCTAATTGGATGAAAAAGATTGGAAATTGTGTTTTCCAAAAATTTGAATGCATAACTTGAAATTATTTGGGCTTGGTTTGATTGTCACAGAATATGAAAAATGTTGAAAAACACCCTAAAATTGCATGTTTTTGGCCCTTATTTCCGAAAATTGAAAATAGTTAATCCAAAAAAATGTATGCTCTATTTTTCTGGAATGGGGGATAAGTAAGATGCAGAATAGGCCTACACAAAACCTTGTAGCAGGCGATAAATTTTTGAGTCACCGCCTGTTATGACCCGCCCCCCTATTTTTAGTGTACATACATCAATGACAATGACATGTATAAGTGGTACCAACCTTACTGTGCTTGTTAATTTAAAACTCGGACACGTCTCGGTTGGTTATTCGAGTCAGGAATAAAAATATCCGATCTTTGCGATCAAAAACACAAAATTACAACTTTAAACATACTATTGGCAAAAGACATTATTACCAAACAATATAGAATAGAAAATTTGACATCATTTTCTCAAAATATTGAAGAAATTTGCTCACTAGACATCGAAAAAGTACGCAATCCAATTCCCATTCAAACGCATGGGAAACTGAAAGTGCAATACACTTTACACAGTCACAGGCTACTGTAGGATCATGCATCATGATGTAGCCTAGCTCGAGATACTCTAGCTAAAATACAGGTTTACATTTACTATCTTACATTATCTTGCTGTATTTCAGCTAGAGCTCCAAACGACAAGCTTCCGGGTTTTTTTGGAGAACAATACTGTTACGTAAGATGAAGAAGAAACCCGCCTCGGAGCCCGCCCTACTCATTATTTCATTTTAATACACACCTATGACGTCGCGCTATTGTTTTACCGCTCCATTATTTTCCACGAATGGAGCGATGATTACAATAACACGCCATTCGTAATGCCTTTCTCTTTTTTTTTTTTTTTTATACTTCTCAGGGAAAGAGTACTGTTCATTTACGTATGTAGTGTTAATAACAATTGCACTTTCGAAAAGCATGTATTTGCGTAAAGTGCAGTATTGTTATCATCACTTCATTCATGCAAAACAATGATACGAAAAACAACAAAACTATGATTTTCATTAATACAATAAATTAAGGAAGCGGATAGCAACATTTGCACATTATTGTTATGGGACATGAGAGCACATCAGACATATCGAATTACATGCTGAATACGAGGATTGTCCTTCTGATATTAAAAAAAAAAAATTTTGATTTTGTGAAATTAGTGATATAATACAAATTTTATGGCAAATTATTAAAATGTCATATTTTTAATTTAACAGTCCTCAAGTAAACTTTATAAATCTAATAAATGATATGTAATGAAACTGTAGGCCTATGTAGGCCTAGCTGGGATGAAAACCCGAATTGCAAATTTTGACCTTTCATATTGAACATAAACATTTTTTCCAAAAAGACCTACATTTTTAGTGTTTTGAGGAAAAAATCTGTAATAATGAAGGTCAAAATTTTCATATGATGGACAGCTGTTCATCCCAACTTCATAATCTTTAGGTGCATATCGTTAGATTTATACAATTTACTTTTTTACAATTTACAATTTTTAATAATTTGCCATAAAACGTGTAATGTATATATCGCTAATTTAATAAAAATCAGAATTATTTGATATCAGAAGGACATTCCTCGTGTTCAAAATCCAATTCGATGTGTCTGATTTGCTCTCAGGTCCCTCAAATATATCGTTATGAATACGGCAGACGGCCGAATCCGGATTCGGCTTTTGGTAAATTTATTTTACGAATGCATTACATTTGAATTAGAGAACAAGGGATCAATGATGTACATGATTGAGGGCAGCATATCAATTTGTTAACGGAGACCAGATGATAACAGCATAATAAGTAATTAAAAGAGGGCGGCATACACGGTTAGTTGACGGTGCATCACAGTACGGTCACCGACAGCAACCGCTAAAAAATCGATATATTGCCCTCTATAGATATAGCATTGATCCCTTGTTCTCTAATTCAAATGTAATGCATGTGTAAAATGAATTTACCAAAAGCCGAATCCGGATTCGGCCGTCTGCCGTATTCATAACGATATTATATAGGCCTACACGTGAAAACGTCGCTATCCAAGCCCTTAAACATAAATTTACAATGCAATCTGTGAAAAGTAAGGCAAGATCAAAACGGGCAGGTTAAAAGTTGTATATACTTATTATGCAAGATGTGTTTTTACCCTCACTTTGGTGGAAAATGCTTATTTAGGCTTAACTTAGTAAGCCCGTAACTTTAAATTATTTGGACCTTTCTTTCTACGCTTAGTGTTTTTTATATCATTTTTTTTGTTCTTTATATTTTTATACGTTTTCAGTGGCTTGGGACCAACGTTTAATTTGTTACATTTTGGGCAACATTGCTACATAATACACATTATGTATCATGTATTTAGGCCTATGTATCTGTTTATTTTTAAATCGTTTGCTTTGGGCATGTTTTATAATGATAAAAGCCACAGTAGGTCTATTTTCGGTATAATTTTTATTTCACTTTAGTACATCTGATGTTTCATCTGATAGTATTTTGGCATGTTTGAATATTTACTTACATCGATCAGTAGGCCTATCCGATAATTAAATATTATAATGTTAGGGACGCTCCAGTTGATTTCGGAGGGGACTGGAAGTTGAGCTTTTATTTAGCGTGAGGAAGCGGCGAAGTTTGTTTGTTGTTTTTTTTGCCGCCGAAGTTCAGGGACATAATAGGCCTAGGTAAAATGGGTTGCAATAAGGCCAACCAAATAAAACAAAGTTTACACGTTTAAAATTTTCGTACCTTACTTCGGCTTAAAGTAGAATCATACCTGATTTAGGTCCTTGCTGCGAATCAACGATATATATCCTCGGAATGATTCCATCACAAATTATAATTACTAGTATCCAAGATAAATAAATAGTGTCCATAATTGCAAGGTTGTCCAAAATCGAACACTCGATTCATAGAGAAGAATATCATTGCTCATGATAGCGGCAGGTCTACCTTTCTTGAGGTACAAAACTGCAATGATCTGCATTTAACTATTTCATATTAACCTATGACCAGTTTGCCAATTTTCTTTATTATGCAAAATACAGACCTAAACGCAACTACTTCAATCATGTCAATAGTTAACACATTAGAAGTGGGCATAAAGAACTATTGATTGTACTTCTAATCACTTTAATGATTTTACGAATCTACGTTTATTCAATTTGGGTAACAAACATTTTAGATCTTTATAATTCAAGAACGTGGTTACGGATGATTTAAACTAAACACCTGGATCGTGATATGATGGGTAATTCTATAGAAATTTTACATAAAGCTGAGTCCGTGTATTTTTCACCCGCACCTAGTACGATCATTCTATTAGTGTATTTGATAGTGTATTCAGTGTGAGCAATTGATCAATTTGTAAAGAGCATCAAATTTCAATAACACTCCATTCGTGGAAAATAATGGAGCGGTAAAACAATAGCGCGACGTCATAAGTGTGTATTAAGTCGGTTAATGGCGCAGATTAGAAGCGTGAGTGGCTAAGAATGGCCTAGGGCCTCCGGCCCACGGCCATTCTTAGCCACTCACGTTCTAATCCTTGGCCATTATCCTATACGTACTTATTGCAATTTGCCTCCACACATTACGTAATCAACACAAAGCTTTTGTGAGGATTAGTGAGTGGATAAGAAATTGACAGTGGAGGATACGAAGGACACGCCGATTGTTAGTTGTCAATCATGAATTGCCGCAACGTATTAATATTTTACTGCATGGCATTCCGCAAACACCAAGACAAATTATGCCGTATTTTTCCAAAGATCATCTCATATGAAGTAAGCTGAATGCGATCTGTACTTTTGTAACATTCCGATCGCTTTTGATCACCTATTATCGGCGAATTTGCTTGAAAACACGTGAGTTCATGTTGTGTAAACATAATTAGCATAGACACAAATAGCTACAAATGAAATTACGACGCAATACAATGCAATTTGAATGCGCAGCAGATCTATAGAAATAACGTTGCCCGGTTTTATGCAGAATTAGACCCTGTCTGATGTAGCCGCTTCTCACAGACACAGGTGCAATGTGTGGACACAGCTAAACCTTCATGCGGACAATGTCGGTTTCAATAAATCATATGACACAACAGTATATACTTACCAGCACCGTGTTCTGGAAATTTGAAAGAAATTTTCGACAAAATAACGCTGCTATCCACATGAAAAGACCACACAGATTGTTCACTATCCTCAGGTTTTCCCACAGGTTTCTGTATATTTTTGTTTTGCGGTCAAAGGTCAGACTAGGAAAATTGGAGTTGCCAGATTATTTTTCGTTACTTTTCTTCTCACCAAAACCTGAAAATCCCTCCAGCTTGGCTTGCTCACGTTCAGTGTTCTCTGGACTTCTCCGTAGTCATGTAGTCCACTCTGTAAATTTGTGTACAATTGATAGATTTTCTGTCACCGTACTACCTTTGTTCCTGTTTGTTAGCGTCCCAAATAATTTTTAACTTGGGCTTTTGCGATCAATAAACTAGTAGGCCTACTAGATCCAAAAATCCAGGCAAAAATCAGAATGTTCAATATTAAGGGAGCCCTATTTATAAATGCCAAGATTATGTTGCAAGTAAGTAATTTATCAAAAATCGACTATGGCATAGTCTATACAGAGGATTATCCCCCCTCCTCTTTTGGTTGAAGATTCATTCATTTATCAAAAATATAGTCCAATTTATATTATGTTCTGTTAAGGAGGAATAATACCCTGATTTTCATCAGTACCCCTCTTCTTTTTTTTTCTTGCAAATTTATGAAGTAGGCCTACATAAATATGTTCATCACCTCATGTCCTGAACTTATAAAATATATCTACATACAAAGTGCTTTTAAACTATTTTAGTAGGTCATTTTAGCCCTATATATTTTTTGTTTACTGTATCCTAGTAACTCAGATGCGTGTTTCATAACAAACCATAATTTATTCTATTCAACATGTTCAAGTAGGGTACATGAATAGAATACATTAAATCCTTTGCTATACTCTCTATAGAAAATCTAGTGGTGCATGCAAAATATATAACACTGAATAAATTAAATAGACACTTACACAATGAATGCATAGTCATTAGTCAATTTAATACTATATGTGTTGTTAGGAGAAGAACAGGCTATTAGGTCACCGTATGTCAGGTTATATGTCAATTGGTTCAGGTCAAATTTAAGCATCAATTTTGAATACACATGTAATCAAATCAAATTACTCAGGGCACATCACAATATAAAATAGTTACCAAAATCACAAAAGTTAAGCTTACGGAAAACTACCCAATATGGTGGTATAGGTGACAAGAAATACAATTTTTTTCAACATTGCTGTAGTATGGTTGTGGTAACCTGTTACCTGTGGCTTAATTAAGTTTCAGTGAAATAATGTCGCAAGTTAAAAATACAAAATATAGCTCAACATTGAAAATAGAAGCATTTTAACAAGTTCCTTTTTTGATAGTTGTGGAGCACCAAGTTCATGAAGTCATAAAAGAAATCAGGAACCACTTATTCCCATTTTACATATCAACTTTATTTCCCTAATGTGTTAAGCTCATTTAATCTCTTGCAGTGCTAGCTACTAGTGCTACTTGTTTTAACCTTGTAAAATGGATGTTTTTATGCTCCCGAAACGCCGGGCCGAAACGTCGGTTGTTTTGTCTTTTTAACCCTAAATTTTGGATGTTGTTGTACATATGAAACAGTTTTTAACATTTATTTTCCTTGGTTATGTACACTACTTGAATCTTTTTAAGATCCATTCAAAGTTTGGTCGATCCTTCATGTAATTATTTCGTGTAATCTAATCCTAACTCTAACCCTAATCCTAATCCTAACCCTAACCCTAACCCTAAGCCTAATCCTAATCATAACCCTAATCCTAACCCTAACCCTAATCCTAACCCTAATCCTAACCCTAAACTAACCCTAACTCTAACCCTAACCCTAACCCTAATTTCGTGTAAAATTACATGAAGGAATAACCCAAAGTTTCCCTGCTGGTCAGTTGGTACTGTTTTAGTTTGCTTTTTTGCTCCTTGTGTTAGCAACACATATCCAAAATTTTAACGAAATCCGTTGATAGTAAGCTTTCCAAAATGAAGTGAATTTAAATAATCAGTGATGTACCACCTTTTGGCTCCTACTTTTAAAAGCATGTAAGCTACGTTGATACTGATGCCACCAATAAAACGAGAAGATTTGCCCCTTCATTTTGCATACCACTTTGTCCACAAAATACAAAAAAATGCAACAAAAAAAATAAATGGGTGTGTATTATAGTTTCCATCTACAGATACAAAGGATACTCAAAAAATCAACCAAATGTGCATGAGTAAAGCAAAATCTCAAGTTGGTCATTTATTATAGACAAAATATTTTGTCACAGTACAGAAAATCTAAAACCTTCCATTTGTATTTAAAATGCTTGACGTTCCATCTCGGCCTCGCCATCAACTTGAGGCTGTCATTTTATTTACAAGGAAGGAACTGAGAGGAAAATAATTTTCGTCTCAGCTGGGAGATCCCAAATTATTTTAGTGACCACTGACCAGACATTTTTCAGTAGATATCCACGAAATAAGTTTAGGCCTATTCCTAAAATTTCAGTTGATTCCGATTTTGCGTTTGCGAGTTATGTATTACACCATAGACCATTTAAATGGTCTATGATTACACTGCTCAATAATAAGGCCACTGTTGTATAATTTCGTTCTGCATGGTATTGACGATTAATCTGCAAGAAATCTTTTGTACATAAACATTATTTAGCCAGAGGTTTCCATGGATATAAAAATCTCAACTTTTTTGAGAAAAGTGGGGGATGAGGCTGTGGATCACGATATGCCTTTTATTAATTCATGTTATGACCTCCCTTGATCAATTTAGTTTTTATTATGATCAACATCAAGGGCTCATTTATAAGGAAACTTAAAAGCAAACAAAAGTCAAGTTGTGACCCCCTATATAGGCCCTACCCCCTCACGGTTGTTTGATATCATGTAAAACTATCGTTTTAGGTTTTAAACATGGTTTTGAACATTGATGGCGCAATTTATCTTAAATCGTGTTTTCGCCTGGGTTTCATCTATACAAGGGGTAGATACTACTAGTATAGTATAAAACATGACAGAAAAGGAGTAACAAAATAGCATCGAAATTTTCAAAAAACTTTTTATCACAAAATATTATTTGGCTAAATTGAATTTAAGATGTAAATAGCGCCCTTAATTTGCAACACAGTTTATAGATTTATACATGTACCACAAAAAAGTCGAAAAAGATAAATAAGTTGGAAAAGAAACAAATATCTTGTGTTAATAAAAGTTTCTTTAAAAAGGAATGGGCGCCCAATGGGAGCTTTGATGTGATAGGCTGGGGGCACTCCTACTTTGGAGGTAGGGCTGTTAAGACCCCCCCTTTCACCATCATGCGCTGTCACCCAAAGCCCCATTACCAGTACATGCTGTGTCACCCAAAGACCCCATATTTTTTCCTTTAGATCTGTCACCCAGACCCATAGTTATGATTCCATCTCAGCAACGAGCCTCATCTATCACTGATTTAAATAACAAACTATTGAAATTCAATTTCCGAGGCTTAGGTTCTCACAGAAAGACCCCATTAAAAAAGTCATATCCTCACCCAATGCCCCCCCCCCCCATAATTTAGATCCAAACGGATCTACTCTCACACCCAATGACCCCATATTTTGCTCTCACGCTTGCTCTCACCGGATGCCCCTTACTGCACAGCCCAACACCTATCCATTTCATATTGAAGTGCCACCCCGGGGCTAAAATTTAACCGTTTGGATGCAATTTTTTCTTTAAAACAATAATGTAACATTAGCACAGTAAGCAAAGAGCAAAGAAAGATTAAGAAATGTAAAGCATATTTATTGCAGAGAGGTGTAAAATCGTATTGCATGGGGATGAAAGCGGTTGGTTTCAAATAAACAGGAATAAAGTTCAGGTTACCATTTCGGTTACTATTGTTAGGAAATCATGTTGTGGGGGGTTGTTGGAGCAGAATTATTTTATTTAGAATATAGATATTTTCCAAGTTGACATTATATAAACAAATATTTGTCTATTTGACAAGCAGTAATAAAATCAAAATCAAAACCAAGCAAGTTGTGTTTTTATTTCTAAGCTGGGCATACTTTTAAGCAAAACAGTTGCGAAGTAAATCTAGAAATTAGAAGCTTTTTACAAAGTCAAGCCAAATAAGGGGCCCGCCGTAGCGGATGCCCCAAAAATGATGTAGGATAAGTTCTTCTAATTATAGAAGTACGCAAATAAAATCTTGCAAAGGATTTTTTTTTTTTTTTTCAAAAATTGGGAACAATAATAGGGAGGATATTTATTTTTAACAGGTTTACATGTTTGTGAGTAGAAATCGGTGGATACTCGCTATAGAAAATGTCCATTTATTTACTTATGTCATTGCTGATGTTAACCTGTTCAATAGACCCTCCCTCGGGTCCATGGAGAACGACTGGTAATGTAGATTATATACATGTAACATTAAATAAATCCGATTAGGAGAGCTATTATAAAAAAATAAACAAGTTGGTTTGTAGATTAATTGAGTTTTCGTCGACGCACAGTGCTCCAGGAGCACTATAACTTTGTTGCCATTAGTTAGGGCTTTAGTGCAGAGGTGTGTTGGTTTTAATCTTTGGAGTGAAGGAGAAGGTGGTTTTAGCTCTAATTAATAATAAATAATAATAAATAATTAAAATAATAATTATTTACCCAGAGATGGAACCGAGACTGTGGGACAGCCTACCTGTTCAATAGTGAGAAAAGTATACATCCGCTATAGGAAACTTCCAATTATTTATTTATATCATTAGTGATGTAAACTTGTAATAGGGAGGAAGCAATATGTGCTATATTTTTAATCTTCATTCAGGGTCAAAGATATCTCAAATTTGACTTTATATTTGACTAAATAAGCATTAATATTTGAGAATTTTTAGTCATTTTTACTAGTATTGGTGACAATTTCGGCGGCCATTTTAGGTGCTATCACAGAAGGACACTGATGGCTGGGATGCTTTTTCCCTTTATCTTATCTTAGAAGTATATTAGGCCCTAAATCAAGCCAAAAAGTTATAGTTTGGTCAAGAAAAATCCCGTTATTTGATAACTTATAGTCTTTTTTCAGTATTTGGCGGCCATTTTGGGCGCCATTTTGAACATATACTGACTTTTGGGACGTTTTATCCTTTAGGAGTAAAAAAATACATGTTTCTCGTCCGTGCCTTCCTCCTTTTTTGAAGATTTTTCACATTTCTTTTTATTTTTGTAAACTTTCAGTTATAACTTGTTGAAAAAGATGTTTCAGAAGTTCAGTGAAACTTATTTTACGGCTTTGTAAATGCATAATACATCATTTCAGAAGAGTTTTGTGATCCCTATAGAGCTTAGGGGCCTACCTCTCAAAACAATAAAATAAAAAGGGCCTCCTCCTTTTTTCGGATATCAATCTGTATGTCGAATACCCAAAATATGGTGCCAAATACAGGTATTTAGCGTCGTTTTCCAATAAAAAATAGAAAATAAAAAGCCCCTCATCCTCCTAATTTTCAAAAACCCGGACGAGAAACATATTTTTATTTTTACTTAGCCTTATATCAAATTGAATAGTATTCAGATATGGTCATAGTGATTACCTGCATTCATTTGGGGCCATTTTGGACGCCATCTTGGAAAAACCCATATTTTTCGGAACATCCTGATTATGTTTTGGGGTCATCTCAGGAACCTGAAAAAGTTGGTTTGGTTTAGTCCTGGGGGATGCACAGGACGTGCCTCTCTAGCTCCGCGAGTAGGCCTACTAAGCCTATATTAGGGAGTGTTCATAAATACTTTGGTGGGGGGGGGGGTGGAAAAGTTGGAACCTCGGACGTCAAACATTTTTGATCCCCCTAAAAAGTGTGGATTTTTTTCGATCCCCTTTTATGGTCTAAAATTTTTGGATCCCCCTTCATGTCCTAAAAAGAAACCAAAAATATATATCATTAACAGTGACATAGATTTCTTTTGGATATTGGGGTTGGAGAAAATTTCTTGAAGTCCAGTGAATCCAGCACCTTTTGCCGACAAAATAAGTTCATGGTACAAATGCGCGCAAAGCGCGCAAAAAAATTTGCCATTGAAGCTAAACTTGTGAAATATAGTACAAACTGGAATTAATTTGCACGAAGCACATACAAATTGGCACTTTTTAGTTTAAAATGACCAATGGGTTAATTTTGGTTAGAAACCCATATAGGCCTACAGGCATCAACACTGGGGGATGATTGTATGGACCATCCCCCATATCAAAATATTGGGGATATACCCCGAGGGCCTATGGTCACTAACTCTTAGCTAAAAATTACCGTTTGGAGTTATTACTCATTGGAGTCATAGAGATACACCCAAATTGTAAAGTGCGCACATTTTGTTGATTTGTAGCTTGAGATTAATACAAAATTGAATACTCAACATTCATGCTCGCGTAGCGCGCAAAATTTTTTGGAATGTAGGGCCTATATTATACCTTCTCGTACATTTTACCCCGGAATTTTACCCTCAAATTGTTTTGATCCCCCCCCCCTTATTAAGTATTGAATTTTTTTTTATCCCCCCTTTTTAGGACCCAAAATTTTTTGACCCCCCCAATATTTTCCAACCCACCCACCAAAGTATTTATGAACACTCCCTTAGTCATTCCCTTTTAAAAAGAATGATGATTCATCAAGCAGATCGAATGTGAATGTCTAAAGTTGGTGCCAAATTTATACAACTTGGCAACAGGATTCTCCAGCACTCTCGTTTTTTCGGGTCAGAGGTCATTCACATGTACACTGACACGCAGGCAAAGTTTTGCGTGGTGTGTGATCATTCAATTTCAAGGGACTGAACTTTTAAACAAACTTGTTTGTTTATTTCAGATTTTGTCACGTTGTTTCTTGATATGCAAAGTAAACAGAGGTATTAGAACAAATCGAAAGAAATTCTAAGTATGGCTAAAGGAGACGCAAGACAGAGAAAAGCTGGTAGTAAAAATGGAGCCGATGCGAAGGGCGACAAGGCAGGTGAGTTTGTCAACCATGCATTGCATGCCAGCATGCAGCAATGATGCAACTTAAAATACATACATGTAATGTAACTTTGATTACTTTCCCCCTTTCACATGTTTTGGCCTCGAACAAAACCCTCCGATTTCACACAATGACCTCAAAATAGATGGTGCACTGCGCAGTTATTAATATTATTGTCTAATATTTGTTCTTCTTGCATTTTCATAATAAATTTTGTCAGGCCAGGGTAGACTAAACTTGCCAGTCCTAGGCTATACACTTATACGTCGCACCTATATTTGGGCTGGCTTACGCCACACTTAAAGATTTGCGCAGGTCAGAAACTTGAAAAAAAGTCTTTAAAATGTCATCAATGTACCCGGTACATAAAAGTGGTACCAACTTTATTGTGCTTGCTAATAACTTTAAGACTCGGTTGAAACAAAATTAAGGATCGAATGCATTTTAGTGTTAAAAAAAAAAGGCAAAATTATCGTCAAAGTTCTGCCGAATTCTGCGCCCTTACGAAGGGTTCAGAATTCGAATCGGAAATAAAAATATCCGATCTTTGCGATCAAAAACACAAAATTACAACTTTAAACATAAATTACTATTGTTAAATTGGCAAAAGACATTAATACCGAACAATTTAGAATAGAAAATTCGATGTCAACTTCTTGCATGGAGAAATATGCTCACCAAACATTGGGAAAGTATGCAAGCCAATCCAATTGAAAGTGCATACATGCAATCCCCACGGCACTAGGCCAGGGCAAAGGTGATGCAATTTGCAGAAAAAGCAATGCATCATTCATTGAGAATGGAATGTATATGTACATGTACATGTATGACAGCTGCTACAACTCATGAACTGGTACTGTAGTGGTATCATTTTAAATGGTACCGGTATATCAATAAAGCCTTAATGTACAATCTGATAACTATATGAAATGTGATTTATTTGGTACCGGTACTGTCATGACTGTACATCGAATCTACATGTACGTGTAGCTGTACATTATCACTGGCGTGTCCAAGATCTGTTCCTGCGGGGGGCTCAGTGGGGCTTTCAGAAATATATGCGGGGGGCTTTTAAAGGAAGATTTTGTAATCCTAGCAATAGCATCCTCTTTTTATGACATTTTTCAGTAGATATCCATGAAAAAAGCTTATTCCCAAAATTTCAGTTGATTATGATTTTGCGTAACTTGCGAGTTATGCATGATGTGTGTATTACACAGCTCCATAGGCCACTGTTGTAATTTCATTCTGGTATACCAGAATGAAATTCAAATTTGACGATATTTTGGTTAAAGAAATTAATCTGCAAGACATTTTTGGTACATAAACATTATAAATGTAGCCAGATCAAGGTTTCCAGTTGTATAAAAATCTCAACTTTTTTTGAGAGGGTATGGATCACGAAATGCCCTTTTAAATGGCTAAAATCGCAAAAAAAAATAGCTGACGATTTTATATGTTTTTTAACAAGTCAAAGTGCAAAGCACCCCCCGAATTTTGAATGTTTACACATCATGTCCCAACTTGTACCTAATGGGGAGATCCTGACTTTTAGACCACCCGAGCTATTTAAAGGTACAAATTGTAAATTTATCGTATTAAACTTTCGCAACAAGGTTAAACATGTTTTCAACTGTACAAACATACCTTTTATTCCATCGAACAAGCTTTATTTTGTTCCAAAATTCATGTTTTTATAGCTATTTGGGAGCTGATACAACAAAACCAGTGATGCCAGCTCCGAAATTTTCGCGTAGCACAAGCGCTTGATGTACGCTCGTTTTGACGGTAATTTACGGTCGCATGTCATAAGGTGGGCTTGCAAAAAGTGTGGCGGTGTTACATTTTTCTGAATGGAGTCGCCAATAAAATACTTTAACTTCACAACCCCTTGGCCTAATGAGCTGGTTGATACATCATGTTATAGCTGAAAGTCTATGGCTGTGTGAAGTTTCATTGTTATTGGAATTCAAATAACAGAATAACAGCAGCTTGAATCTGAAAAATCAGGGGTGGTGGCTCAGGTGGTTGAGGCTCAAGTGGTTGAGGGTTATGTATATTAGCATGGAAAATGTAAGATTTCTGTAGTGTTGGTTTGAATAAATTGTTGTTAAATGTTGTATCTTCATAACCCCTTGTCATATGGAGCTCTTCAATGTCTCATTTTAGAGCCAATTACTCAAAGAAACAAGATTTTCTTCAAAATTGATGAATTTCTTATTCCACATTAGCTTCTTATTACATTTCTACTAAAGGTTGCCTCTAAATGCACAGAAGTCAATGCAGTCAGTCACATGCAAAAGCTGTGAAGGTCCAAATCTTCTTTAATATTCACTGTATCATGATATTTGTATACATTTTCTGAAAGGAAATTGCACAAGGAAACTAATATTTGTATTTTAAAAATGGTAGGAAGTAGTTTGGGGAAAATATTAAAAATTAAAAAATATCAACCTTTTTGGCACACCCTGACCCTGTATATCGTGAACGCGAGTACATATTTTTTTTAAAGGGTGATACTGATGCATCACTATGTTGTGAACATATCCTGGCACATTGGACAAGATCCTACTTCAGACATTTGTTGTGGGGTATTTTATTTGAAGAAGGTCCGATTTGAGAAAAACGGATTTGAAATTTCAGATTTACATTGCCGCCTATAAACTAAGTAGTCATTAATTGGGCAATTATGCAAAAACGAAAAGCATTTTAAACTAAAAATTGTTTTTTTAAACTTGAATTATAATTTTTCAGCGTTCTGAGTAAAATAACAAATTTAAAATTTGAAGGAAATCATACATTGTGGCTTCAAAGTGAGTATATTTTGGGATCCTACCATCCGTATGACATTTTTCAATATAAACAACAAGAGCTAATTCCCAAAATTTCAGTTGATTACAATTTTGCATCTTGTGAGTTTTAAGACTTTATGGTCTGAATTTGCAAGCATTCTCACCATGCTCTATCAAGATACCCTATAGACGAATCCAACAAGCCAAGTGATGGTCAGAATTCAGTCGTCCATATTACAGGGTCCCATCTGCACCAAACAGGTGTTGTTACTGCCCAATTGGGTGGATTAAATCCGCTTAAAAATCGATGTTGAATTGTATTGTGTTGTAACTTTCATCCATTCTTTTGTCTATGTGTAACACGGGTGAGGGAATGCAGTTTAATATCCCCGCTAAGGCCACATCGTTTCACATTTTAGGTGGGATAGACCTACATGTAAGGGGGGACCCAGCTATGGCTGCCATTGAGGTGTAGGAATGCGTGAAATTGGAAATAAAATCCGTCTATATACATTTCCTGTCTTACATTATTAAGGAATTTCACACAATTTCACACAATTCAGAAGTACTGGTATATAATTTTAAATAATTATTAATATTGATTGTCATGATTGTTGTGTGAATTATTATTTAAAAAGTCGTCGGCGATAGATAAACGCAGTTTGGCAAGATATAGGGACATCATCATCTTGCAAGACTTGCATTGCTTGAAGTTTGAAGTTCATAAACAAAGCAGAAACCATTTGCTCTACATTTTGTAAAGATAACAGAAGCCTGTCAAAAAGAGAATAACTGAATAAACCACTACTAAGTTTGTATCACAACCAGCGTTCGAAAATTTGGTTGTCCGGTTGCCCGGGACAACTAAAAAAGTCACCGGACAACCAAAAATACTGATTCGGTTGTCCGCAGGACAACCATAAATCTGTAGCCACAAATCGCCTTTGTACATACGGACAACCAAAAACTTAGACGGACAACCAGAAATTGTAATCTGGTTGTCCGTGGGACAACCATTTATTTTTCCTTAATTCGAACATATTATGTATTTAAGGTGGGACTTACCAGAATGGTATAGAGTCCAGTGATTATCAAAAGATCGAAGGCAACGTCCTGGGCGATATCAGGTCCGTATTATGATAAGTAGGGATGGGCGTATTCCCAATATACTACACTCCTCCTTTCTTAGCTAGTCCCGTGGTAATTCGTGGTAATTCGTTGTATGTAGCAAAGTTCATAAATTCTTCTAACTTGTAATGTAACACAAACAGTTTATAACTTCAACTCCAAACTTGTAGAACAATGTTCTTGAAACGCGTAACTTGGCTAACTCAACTTTTAAAACGTAACGTATAATACATAGTTCTTCTGTGACCTTGTTACAGCTCCTCAATTAGTCTCCGCGAGGTCGTGCATTCCTCTGCGGCGACGTGGCACTGACGATGGACTTGGGCGTGCATTTCTTTGAGCTGCTGCTTCCGGAACAGTTCATGAGATCCTATCGCTGGACTTGGAACATCTACCGGTGTCTTGTCACTAGTGCTTTCACTTGAGTCGGAAGATTTTGACTTATTTCTCTTGGAGTCCATTCCCTTGAGCTGATCTTTGAAAAACGGCGTTAGTGGCAAATTACTCTCTGTAGCTGGTAGCAAATTGCTTTGAGTAGCCTGTCGCGATGGCATCACAACATCTCCTCTCCGTAAGTGATCTACATGTCGTTTCCATACTCTTCCATCCGTAAGCGTCACAATGTACGACTTAGGCGCTGACCTTTCTACAATCTTTCACCAGCACTGTCTCACCAGGAAAGAATTCTCTGTATTTGCTGTGCATGTCATAATGGTCTTTCTGCATTGCTTGTTTACTGATGACTCGTTCTTGCAGATTTGGACGAACTAGCGATAGTCGTGTTCGGATTTCTCGTCAATAAACAGCTTCGCTGGACTGCATCCTGTTGTTGCGTGTTTGGTAGATCTGTATGTCATTAAGAAGTTGTCCAATCTTTGTTGTATATTCCCTGTAGCTGCGCTGATACCTTTCTTGAATGATTGTACCATTCGCTCAGCTGCTCCGTTGCTAGAGGGTTGATATGGTGATACTCTTATACTTTTTACTCCTTGTTTCTTCAGGAAGCTTTGATATTCTTCGCTCCTGAATTGCGGACCCTTGTCGCTTACGATTTGAAGTGGTAACCCATATCTCGTGAATAATTCTCGTAGCACGTTAACTGTCGCTTGTGCTGTCGTACTCTTCATTAGTATAACTTCTGGCCATTTTGAGTATGCATCTGTAATGACTAGGAAATTTTGTCCATCTTTCTCAGCGAAATCTATATGGACTCGTTGCCATGGTGCTCCAGGCCACATCCAGGGCATCAAAGGTGCTACTGCTGGCTTGTTTTTCACTTGTTGACAACTGGAACACAGTTTGACCGTTTCTTCAATTTCGTTGTCCATGTTTGGCCACCAAACCCAACTGCGTGCTATCTCCTTCATTCGAACCATACCTGGGTGCGCTGTGTGTAACTCTTGCAGTATATCTTGTTGATACCTTGCTGGAACAATCACTCTTAGGCCCCATAATATGCAGTCTTGTTCTATTGAGAGCTCGTATTTGCGATTGAAGTAGGGTTTCAAACGTAAATCGTCTACTTCCTGTGGCCATCCAGTTCTAGTAAACTCTAGTACTCTTGACAATACTGGATCACGTTGTGTTGCGTTCTGGATCTCCTTGCTTGTTATTGGTAAATTCTCCAACATCTTGTCTTCTACTCTGAATATTGCGTCTTCTTCTTTCTCTATCACTGGTAATGGTAGACGTGACAAGGCATCTGCTAGCGTGTTCTGCTTTGCTGGGATGTACTTGATGTCATATGTGAATGCTGAAAGCGTAATAGCCCATCGTTGCAGACGTTGTGCAGCTAATGTTGGTATACCGTCTTTGGTCCTAGTATTCGCTCCAAAGGCTTGTGGTCAGTCAGAATTGTGAACTTTCTTCCGTAAAGGTACATTCTGAACTTCTTGAGTCCAAACATAATTGCCAAGGCTTCTTTGTCGAGTTGAGCGTAACCCTTCTCATGCTTGTCCAGACTTCGTGATGCATATGCGATAGGTCTTCGTGATCCATCTTCGTAAACATGCATGATCACCGCTCCAACACCGTATGGTGAAGCGTCTGCTGCCAACTCTAATGGCAATTGTGAGTCGTAGTGTGTCAGTATCTTTTCAGATGTCAATATGTTCTTGACTGTCTCAAAAGCTGTTGTGCAAGCGTCTGTCCAGTTCCATGGTTTATCACATAACAGTTCATTCAGTGGATGTATCACCGTGAGACAGATGAGGTACAATTGAGCTTGAAAATTCACCATGCCTAGAAATGATCGCACTTCCGTAACATTCTGCGGTTGTGGTGCGTCCTTGATAGCTTTGATCTTGTGATCCGTGGGCTGAATTCCTTGAGCTGAGATTCTTCTACCCATGTACTCCACTTGCTGTTCCATGAACTTGCATTTCTCTGGTTTTACTCGTAGTCCATACTTCTGCAGTCGTTGAAGTACTTTCTCCAGATTGTGAAGATGTTCTTCGTCGTTTCTTCCTGATACTAAAATGTCATCCATGATGGCACATGTGTAATCCAATCCTGCCAAAGCTTGATCCATGAATCGTTGCCAAATGGCTGGACTCGAGGAAATTCCAAAGGGTAAACGTGTATAGCGGAATAACCCCTTCCATGTGGATATTATTACCAATTCTTGAGATTTGTCATCTAACAACATCTGTTGATAAGCACATTTCAAGTCAATTTTGGTAAATTTCTCACCTCCCGCCATCTTGCTGAATACTTCTTCTGGCGTCGGCATTGGAAATTCGTCTGTATGTATAGCTTGGTTGACGCTAACTTTATAATCTCCACATAATCTCACCGTTCCGTCTTGCTTTGGTATGCAAACCAGGGGTGTCGCCCATTCACTAAAATCTACAGGAACGATAATACCTTCATCTTGCATTCTCTGTAATTCTCTATCTACAGCTGGACGTAGGGCGTACGGTACGGGTCGTGCTTTGTGAAATTTACTGGAACTGCGTTTTCCTTCACATGAAGTGTTGCTTTCATACCTTTCACTGTACCCAATCCTGGTTGAAATACCTCACTATATTTCTGCTTCAACTCAGGCACCGTGCATGAACTCTTGACACTGTATTGACCTTGTTGTGGAAACAAATTATGCCAGTCTAAGATCATCTCCGCTAGCCAATCTCTACCAAATAATGGTGGTGCATAGCTGTCTGCATCTACAACAACTAATCGTAGTAATCCTGCGTGTTGATCTTGGTACTTTACATCAACATTGATCTCTCCTGCCAAGCTCAAAGGTGTACCGGCATAAGCATGTAGTGGACGAGACACTGGTTTCAATGGAAAATTACTGAAATGCTTCAGGTAATCCTTGATATTGACCATCGACGGTCCTGCTCCCGTGTCCAACTCCATCTGTAATTTCACTCCTTCAATTTCCACTGGTAGGAAGACTGGTTTTGACGATGTGTAATTTACACTGTCTTGCGCGTTATCTTGTTTGTCGTCATCATGCGTGTCGTCTCGTTTGTCGTCACTATCGTCTGTACTCGTAATGGTGAAAGTAGTGTCACAAAAATCTTCAAATTGTTCATCGTCTTCTGTTACGTAGCGTACTGTGTTTTGTTTTGCATGGTAGCTTGACGTTGCATGACATTCTGATTTCAAATGTCCTACTCGATTACATTTGTAACATGTAAAGTTCTTGTACTTGCATTCATTTGGGGAATGATTAGTTAAGCCACACCTGTAACACTTGCGTTTCCCATTGTCGTTAGGTCTGCCGTCTGTGTTGGTTGACTTCCGTTGACCAAATTTGGGTCTAAATCTCCCCCGTCCACTTCCAGAACTTCTGTTGTTACCTCGTCCATGTCCTATTTTGTTTACCGTTGATGGCGTTTTACCGCTGATATCCTTAACATTCTTCGTTGCCTCTTCTTCAGCTATTGCCATGTCTACCGCTTGAGCAAAATTATAATCCTTTGCTTGAGGACCCAACAATTTCTCTATCGTATCTTCAGATCTCAAACCACAAATGAACTGATCTCTTAAATTCTGCTCCAACTGCTCACCTTGAAATTCACATGAAGCAATTAATTTCTTCAAGTTGGTAGCATAATCACTGATAGATTGACCAGGTTGTTGTTTACACGATCTGTATCTAAATCTTTCTGCTACTACTGAACGTTGTGGTCTATAATGCTTCTTTAACAGGTCTGCTAATTCCTTGTAGGTCTTACCGTGAGGCGGATCTGGGTAGCTGACATCCCGTAAGGTTTTGTAGACATTATTTCCTCGCTACTCAGGAGTATTGCTCTCCTTTTGGCATCTTATCTTCCGTGTCAGCAATATCCATAGCGATAAAATATTGCGATAATCTATCCAAATAACATTCAATGTCGCCATCCTGATCATTAAACTCCTCAAAAATTGGCCTTCGTGACATCGTGATTGTCGAGTGGATCGTCGATTGGTAAGCTTAAACTCTTCGATTGCAAAATTCGCAGTTACGTCGTGTATCGTCTGCTCATGAGTCAAAAAGTCGCGATCGTAAATCACTGTTTTAAAGTCCCAAAATATCCGTTGTACGTTAGCCAAGTTATCCGTAGGTGCTATAAGAGTTCCGTCACCTGAAACTTTGCTGTAGGTTCCATAAAAATGATTCTCGTCGCCAATATTATGTATTTAAGGTGGGACTTACCAGAATGGTATAGAGTCCAGTGATTATCAAAAGATCGAAGGCAACGTCCTGGGCGATATCAGGTCCGTATTATGATAAGTAGGGATGGGCGTATTCCCAATATACTACAGAACACTGATCACAACCTCAGTGATAATGAAAAGTTGGTGATAAGTACTAGGGGTGTAAATAAATGGTTATTATTTTGTCTAGCTGTTTAAACGGACCACAATCCGGACGGTTAACCATATATAAATGTATACATTAAAATAAAAAAGTTTTAAATTTTTTTTTTTTAAGTTATAGACCCTAAATTTCTTGTTATTCAAGGTTGGAACCAGAGAAAAAAACTGCTATTTAAAAAAAAAGTTCTGAGGTTTTAAATTCAAAGCTGGATAAAGTTGTACATTTTAAATGTCTCTTGGGCATGACTGCATTAATTTCAATGAAAAGGCCAGCTTTCAAAATTCTGATTTCCATAGTTTGAGATCCGCTGAGTCCAGGGGTAGCGCTAGGCTGCATTTGGGGCTTAGATGGTGCAAACTATTCCATTTTAAATACCGGTAATGATTTTAAATTAATATACATACACACTGCAGGTGTATTGGTAGTAAACCGCAGTATAATGATCTATTTACCCCAAATGAACTATTTTACTTTCCACAGATGTTGTTTTATTACCAATATCTGATTATGCTATTAGATATAATATTAATATTTCACTATTTATAAGATATTTTGCTCTTTTCATTAACTATAATTTCATTTTGGATGATTATGTCACTACTACTACCGATTTAGGTAGGGCTGCTAAGAATACGCAATTGCGTTATTTGCGCCGCAATTTGCGTATATTGGCTCCAATTGCGTTTTTTGATATTTTTGAAAAAATCTATTAAAAATTTTTTTTTTTTTTTTTTTTTGCGGATTTGGAGAGTCCCTGGACCTAACATCAAGTGCTACCATCATTAAGAAAATTTTTTTTTTTTTAAATTTTTAAAAAAGGTTACCAAAAAATTACAAGTTTGTATCCAAATGGAACCAATTTGTAACTTGTGTTCACTTCAAAATCTATCTAAGATATAGACTTGTGTACAAAACCAATGCATTTTTATATCTTCAATAGACTATGCAGTGAACACAAGTTACAAATCGGTCCCATTTGATACAAACTTGTCATTTTTTGGTAACTTTTTTCCAATTTATTTATTTTTTTTTTTTAATGATGGTAGCACTTGATGGATGTTAGGTCCAGGGACTCCCAAATCCGTGACAAAAAAATTAAAATCGCAAAAAAAAAAAAAAAAATTTTTTTTTTTTTTTTAGATTTTATGCGTTTTGGCAGGAAATCACGGATTTTTGCGTTTTTTGGAAAATCGGGGTGCATTTTTTGGCCTCCAAAATCGCCTATTCTTAGCAGGCCTAGATTTAGGCAACTACAGAATATCAAAAACTAGAACTACTAACAAGTGGGTTATAAAACAACATCTGTTGGAAGTCAAATAGTTCATTTGGGGTGAATTAAATCATTGCAAGATACCTGCAGTGTATTTGATTTGATTTGATTTGATTTGATTTTTTCGGGTTTTGACAACCCAGGATAAGGCCAAGAAAAAAATGTGTTGTGTTGCCCTCAACCGTCCGACCCTAAATCCTGAAAAATCAGGGTCACAATTTTTTTTTGAATGATGATTTTTACAGATTTGTTCAAAAACTCAATGTTTTTCACTTAAAATTAATATTTTATTGAAGGACTAGTCTTTAGGGGCTGTGCAATAATTATGAGCCCTGGGGAGGGTAAAATTGGGGGGGGGCAAGAAATTTTGGCGAGCCAAAGGGGGGGCAAGCAATTTTGGCAAGCTGAGAGGGGGGGGGCAAGCGATTTTTGGCACACATTCATGGGGCGCCTTTTTAATTAAACGCTCTAAAAAAGGCTTGGGAAAACAGACGGAAACGCTTTAATATGAAAATTTTCCTGCTCACTGCGCTTCATAACAGGTATATAGACCATTTAAGGTTTGTAAATTGGGATCCCAAAAATTTGGCATGGGCAGGGGGGGGGGGGGCAAAGAATTTTTGGCGGGCCGAGAGGCGGGGGAAATTTTACCCGGGGGGTGGGTAACGCATGTTTTTGGTGGGGGGGGGCTCATAATTATTGCACAGACCCTTAATTGATGTCTAACAGGTATCCAGAAGTCAAAATTGACAAATGTCCCTAATTGAAGAAGCATTATTTAATATTTGAGGGATTTTAAAAAAAGTTAAAAAAGAAGAAATCCGACCGTCCACCCAAATTTCCCATTTTCCCACTTGAGGGCAACACAACAATATTTTTGTTGCCTAACCCAAGAAAGCCTCTATTGAAGCTTATTTCCATTGGGGTCCATTTGAACACCGGGACAAGTTAGGAACAGTCTCATCTTTTCAAAACTGGCTGCGAGATACATGCATAGGTATGGCTCTCTGTACATGGGACCGACGGCTTAACGTCCCCTCAGAAGGACAGAGTACTTTCATGATTCATTTACCCAATTCTAAATGAACCAGTCTGAATTTAATCTACAGAGGTTGCAATTAATTTTAGTCAATTAACGTCAATATCCCAGCAAATTTCCACCACTGGGGATCGAACCTGGGACCTCGTGCACTAAAGGCAAGTACCCTAACCATAAGACCACACTTTCCCTTTCCCTGTATATTAAAATCATATTATTTAAAATGGACTCATTTACACTTTGTTTTATCTCAATAAATCATGAAAATGTTATTACTAGTCGTGTTCACATTTTGAGTTACACCCGGCGTAAACTTACGCTAACATTGATAAAAATTCCACAAATATTTTCGCTACCTTACACGTGTCCACACCTAGCCTACTCCTAGCACTCATGACCAGTTCCACCGAGCATTCACTTCTGGTCGGTGTAAATATCGCTACCACTTCCGGTGTTTCTGTGACCTTTTTCAACCACGCAATATGTAATGTCTTAGTTCCGACCAACAAAAGGTCAAACTTACACCAGGTGCCAGGAGTAGCTCAGTGTTCACATTGCAACTTACGCCTGGCGGAGGTTACACCCAGCTCGCTACTCCTGACTTTTGTCAGGAGTAAATCGTCGGAGGTACGCCTGGCGAAACTTACGCTGACCATCGTTCACACTGCCACTACTCCTGGCAGTGCCTACCGCTACTCCTAGCAACTTATGCCGACCAAGTTCCGCCGGGCGTACGTCCGACAATGTGTCATCTGAGCATGTTCCCCCACAGATATTACAGCAGTGTTGCCAGTCTTCAGGAAATTTCCTGATTTCAGGAAATTTTACTTGGATGATCCTGTACAAATGTATGGGCAAAGTACATTTTTCAGGAAGTTTTTTTGCCATTTCAGGATTTTTTGATAGCACTGACTGGCATCTCTGGTACAGCCAATTTTATAACTGGGAGATGGTCAGGACCCATACTTTCATAAAATATCACAATTTGCTGGTAGGACGGTACATGTAGTTGCCATTTCACCACAATATTCAGGCTCAATCTGCTGACAAGAAAAATATAGCACTAATGTTTTGGGATTAAAACATATTATCCTGTTTTGCCAACTGAAACATCTACAGCTAAATCTTAATTCTCTAGTTAGTTCTAACTGGCAATAAAAGTCAAATTTTAATATTTGGCAAATTTTTGTAAATAGGGCCAAAATCATGCGCTTCTAGGGTATTTTTCGTATGCTGTGACTATCAAGCCCAAAACTTATACTAAGACTAATTTCAGGATATGCATTCAAATTTTTGGGAAACACATTTTTTTATAACCAATTCTCAAAAATTAACTGTTTATAAATATTAAATTTATGAGCAAACTATACTACAAATTTTGTATGCTTCGACTTGTAACACTTGTGCTAAGTCCTTGAATTTTTTGTGTGAAATTGTCAGAAATTGCATGTTTTTGGCACATTTCCCCTGAAAATTCAAAACTATTAAAATTTGACTTTTTTAGCAGTTAGTAAGGATTAAGATTTAGTTATGTTACATTTGGCAAAACAGGATAATGAAAAAAAAATTAAAATTAAAAGATAATCTGGAACGGGGTTGAGTAGCCAATGTAAAACTACATGTAGTAGATTGCCAAGTGGGATATGACAATAGCATTTTTCCCCCCCGGGGGGGGGGGGTACTCAAGTTTGGTTTTGGTAGGGACGTGCAGCTGAGAATTTGAAAGTGGACCCATAAATATACCAATTTTTCAAGAAATTTGGACCCATTGATATACCAAAAGTCAAAATTTTTGGCCGAATTTAACCCAAATTGTGTTAGTTTTTACAAATTTTCCCAAAATTTTGGGAAAATTTTGAACATTTTGGCTAGATTAAGGATAAATTGGGATATTTTCCGAAAAAATTGAGAAAATTTTGAAAAAAGGACCCATTCATATACCAAAATAGGCTTTGTAAAAGGGGTCATTGATATACCAAAAGGCTGAAAATGCTACCCATGTTTGCACATCCCATTATGGTCATTTGTACTGAGTACCCCCGGGTTTCCCACCTTGGAAATTTCACCCAATATACCACTGATCCATAATGTCCTTACCAGTGGCGTGTTTGGTATTTGAAGTGATAATTGATAGACATTGAGTAGGCCTATATATTTTGTGTGTAAACAGTAGGCCTACTGGTACTAAGAACAAGGAATATTTCTATTTCTTTTTTTCTTGAGTTGTTGGGGATGTGCCGCAAACATGGGTAGCATGTTCAGCCTTTTTGTATATCAATGACAACTTTTTCTAAGCCTATTTTGGTATATGGATGGGTCCTTTTTTTTTCAAAATTTTCTCATTTTATTTCGGAATAGCCCAATTTTGCCTCACTGTAGCCAAATATTTTGAAATTTACCCAAAATTTGGGTTGAAAAGTTGTAAAATTAAGATGATTTGTGTTAAATTTGGCTGTAAATTTTTAATTTTTGGTTTCAAATTTCTTGAAAAATTGGTATATTGATGGGTCCACTTTCAAATTCTCAGCAGCACACCCCTACACCAAACTTGAGTACAACCCTGGGGAGGCAATGCCTTTCCCCAGTCCCAGTCCCCACCCATCTCCCACCTCCATTCTTGGTATATTTGGTTGTTTGTGAAATTAAGAGCTTCAGTTTAAAAGTTTAAAGTTCAACCCCATTCCAGATTTTCTTTTAATTTTAAATTAAATTTTTAATAATGCCGATGGATGAATACAGTGAATTCTAATCAATTGGATCATTATTATTTATTCCTCTTTTCTAGGCAGCAAGAAGTCTGGTTCTAAGCCGACTGCAGAGAAGGCAGGAGGGTCAGGCATATGTATGAAACTTATTATTGCTCTGCTGCTTGTGGTTGTTGTGGTAGGCGCTCTTTTTGCTCTGGGAGTCATCAATCCGGAACAATTTAAAGGTGGGTACAAGTTGTACTAATTATATAGATGAGGCAAGGGACTGGTATATCGATATGCTTCAGCGAACTGCGTACAACAACTACACTGTTCAATAGCCTTATTGTGAGTCGCAGGAGTTTTAAAACCACCGGCCCTGAACAAAATATGATGGGGCGTATACTGCCAGGCAAAAAACAATGGAAATTGTGATGATGCCCGCGCATCCTGCCAGGCAATGACGTCAGAAGTCAACTCATCTACATCTACTCATGATATACATATATACGCCCCTCTATTGATTATTTCTACCATCTCCCAAGCCTGTCAAATCATTGTGATATTGTTGCCCTAAGCCATCTTTTCAAGATCCTTAACCACCTCTGCTCTTCTCCCAATCCGTTCCAGCAAGACTTATATTTAGTATGCATGGACCAGGAGCTAAAATGAGTTCCTGGTCCCAAAGATGGCTTCTGGTCCTATAGTTTGTAGTGTAAAATATTGGACACACCAGGAGCCAAAACTTGGCAAATTATATGGGGTAAAAAAAACCTGGCTCCTGCTTAATATAAGCCTTGCGTTCAAGCCTCACCCCAAGACTACTCTCCACAATCTCATTAGCCTTTCTCTTCATCCACCTTCAAAATTAGCCGATTGCTGCCGCTTTATGGTTTTATCATCCAAACCATAACCACTCGGGTATAAGCCCACCCCCCTAGATGGCAGATTTCACTTCAAAATGGGGGTGGGCTTATACCCGGAGAGGGGCTAGAACTTGAATTTAGAAATAAGAAAAATCATCCCCATTTGTATATGCCCAATGTTCTATCATCTATGTCAATTTCAAGTGTGGAATGTTAATTATCAGCTGATATATTTTTTTAATTTGTTCTTAAATGTTAGAGAAAAGCATTGATCTGATTTAAGAACTTGGCCAAAATTTAGTACTGGGCTTATAGCAGAGTTCACCCTTGTTCCCAGAATGTTTTGAAAAATAGGGGGTGGGCTTATACCTGAAGGTGGGCTTATACCCGGGTGGTTACGGTAATAAAAAAACAACTGCAAAACATCTTTAATGAAATATCATTATATACCAGATATTATAGTTCTAAAACAACATCTGTGGAAAGTAAAATAGTTCACATCCAGGGTTAAATTGAACATTATATTGTCTAACAAACATCTGCAGTTTATATTTATTTTAATTTTAAAAGATAATCGTTTTTGCCATGTTTTTCTGAATAAATCATGTAAACTTTATGGTCGTGCGTTTTAAGCTCGCCTCCTTTCGCGTTACATGGTGATTTTTGCTTTCGCGACATGATTTTACCGTTACAAATTCATATTTGCTGAAGTATACCCCCTATGGTAGTAAAAGTATACATTTTCTGAAAGGAAATTGCACAAGGAATCCAAATATGCATTCAGATTTGACACTAGGTGTAAGATAAAAATGGAACATTGACTGAAATGTGAAATATTTTATATTTTAGTCATCCAATGGTTTTTACAATAACCTTTTCTGTAGTAACCCCATAGCAAAAATAATGCTATTTTCTGGCAGAGCACACTTAGGCCCTTACAACAATATAAAATTGCATGGGGTTCATGATTTACTCAAAATAAAAATTTCCATCCCAATTTGGTGCAAAAATATAATCGGAAATTCCATCTTCTCACAGAGTCCATGTATGCAAGTGTCACAATTGCCCATTATCACCCCAATAACCAATCTATAGGTAATTTCTGTTATATCAGACTAACTATTACACATTCTAACATGATGTTGTGGGGGTAGGGTCACTGAAAAAAGTTATAATAATTTACTAAAAAAACATTTATAAATAACTTGGCATTTGCCTGAGTAATTGCAATGTTGATGCCAATGCATCTTGAAGATCCATGAAAACTATCAATGTCCCATAAAAGCAGACTGATTCTTTCAAACACACATGTATACACAAATTAATGTTAGGATTTTAACTTCATAGATTATGTAAAAAAGTATCTTGAGTGCAATTACTCACATTACATCCACATAGTCCATGTCTGATAATTTGAAGCCATTTCGTGTTTTGATAAGTTCAATGCCAAAATATATTAAATACTCAGTCTTCAGGTACGGGGTATGATAGCATTGACTATAGGATTGGCTCTATAGTGATGTGGATTGCCTGAATGTTGCTTATAGTAGTATCCAGTGATGACCTTAGTTCCTGGAGGATACTAATCTTGATGTCCAAACTCATCTTCCTTTTCATGGTTTTACTGATTTATTTTGCAAAAAGTTCATTAGCATCATGCTGACATTAATGGACTTAAATACAAAAAAGTCCACTCTTAATTGCAGAAAAGTGTGTAAAAGGACCAACAGTTAACATTATTTGGCTTTTTAAAAATGAAATAAATCATTGGACATGAAATAATATTTTTAAAATAATTTTTCCTACCGATTTGCTTTTATATAATTGTCATAAAAATGTGTTATCATTATTATCTTTATTATCACCCAGTTTTTCCATACTCTACATTCATTTATCTACTTTTCAATCATAAAACAATTAAGTAGAATATGTTAGCTTTCATTTGGTACCAAATTTGTAGCCATACACAAAGATTTGACAAAAATATCAATGTTTGTGCAAAAGTTGTACTAAAAATGTCAATTTCCCATATAGTTTGTACAGGCGGCGCCGCTTCCGCCTCCACCCCTGAACTTCAAGCTTCAAACAGGTGTATCTTCACTTCTGAATGGACTATGGCAATGCCACTTTGCAGGAATATGGCATAATAACACAGCTTTTAAATGAGTCCACATTCATTGATCTAGCTTTTGTAATTTCAAAAATATATGAGATTTACTGCAGCTTGATACCAAAAAGCGTAACATCTCCACCTTTTTGGGTGGCGAGCTTAAAACGCGTGACAAATATTTGGCTAATTGGTAGCCATATTGAAAGTACCCTCTATCATTTCTAATGTTCCAATGTGTCTAGATCAAGGTAGAAGTAAATAATGTTTAGGGATTGGATTTAACATACCGTATTTCGTTAAAATAGTCGCCCCCCTCAAATAAACGCCCCCACCACTTTTGTCAACCAAGATGTTTCAAAAATGCCGATATTTCCATGCTTTCTTGTGTAGTAAGCTTACCAAGTTGCCCACATGGTTGATAATAGCGTCAATAATTGGCGAAAATCTGGATTGGAAACCCGGAAGTGAACCAGAAGTCAGTGTTTCTAGTTCATAGTTCGTCATTTTAGCGTGATTTTTAAGTTTACCTAATGATTTTACCGGGAATTATCGTTCTGAAATTGACCTTGAATAAACGCCCCCCCTTTGGGAAAATGTAATGCCCCCGGGGGCGTTTATTTGACGAAATACGGTATATTGGACCTTTAAGTAACTCAAAATTTTGACAACCTGTTGAAATAAAGTAATTTTGATGACGTAATTTCAGCATGTTCCCCCACAGATATATTGGGCAATTTTATTTCTGTGATATGGTAAGGACCCATACTCTTCAAAAATACCAAAATTAGCTAGTAGGACAGTGCTACTTCCACCTTTTGGATCACTTTTTGGCCATTGGGCTATTCCAGAAAATATGTGCACATCCCGGGCCCCCCCCCCCTATAGAGGAGTTCGGATTTCCAGACTTTTTGTCCAGTCATAACTGTTGGAAATCCAGACTTTTAAAGTGCCCAAAGACAAAAAATCTGGCAGAAAACTAGTTTAAAATCCGAAATCCACAATTTGAGAGCTCATTTGAGAGATTTCTGTGATTTTTCCTTTGTTTATTAGGGCAGAGTAATGGGAGAGAACATGGACCTTTTCGAGCTTCATTATTTCTGAATTGTATGTCCAAAGTATATAAAACTATACATTTTTGGAAAGGAAATGAGTCAAGGAATCCCATGGTGACGCTAGATTTGTTCAAAATTCTCAAGTTTTTGAAAAAATCACAAAAATTCACTTTTAAACCCCAATTTTTTGTGACAACTTAGAAAAAAATCCGTTCGGAGTAAAAAAAAATTCAGTTAGCTTTTCATGAAGAAGAAACATGAACTTAGGGAAGGTTTTTATTTTTTTGAAATTCGTCTCTTTTTTCGAAATACTGAAAAAAACATGTGAAAAAAGCCATTTTGTCACTCTATTAAGCTAAAAATTGCACATGGTGTATATTTTTGTTTAAAACAAATATTTTGAAAAAATGAAAAAAGCTTCCCTAGACTTTTGCTTGCATATTTTTCGAGTTATCTTGTCACAAAAATCGCATAATATTGTCAAAAGTGAACTCTGAGAAATCGACGTTTTAGTAAAAAATGTCAAAATTATGCACAAAACGTCCTTAAATTTTAAAACGGTAAGACTTTCACACTTGTAAAAACTGTATCTGGTGCATGGTCTAAATATGCATCTTTTTGCACCAATGAATCTATAATGTCTGCTTTCAGTGCGCCAAAATTCCTAAATAATTAAAAAAATCCAAGTGGCATTTTGACTGCAAATTTTTGTTTTGTTTACACCACATTTGCTGGCGTTAACAACACATCGAATGCGCCTTGACTGACTGCTTTTGACATACGCGCAGAGTTGCGCCACGTCACGCGACGCGATACGTCTTGCTGTAATCACAATATTTCGCATTCGCGCATTTCTGACGCATTATTTTTAGAGTTGAAAAGAGTGAAATAAATCAAGCAAAAATACGAATAAATATTAGCAAGTTGTATTTTATCAGTTTCAAGTGAAAGAATACATCTTAGTGTTGATAAATATCAAAAAATCTCAAATTCGGTCGTGGACGAATGTGTCTTCCATTACTCTGGCCTTAATTCCTTAATTGGATTTCCATGCTTTATCAAGTACTAAGTGACATTGGCAACTGGAATTCCAGTCATTTTCATAAAGCAGACTTGGACCCCGGTGTTGTCACTTAACATTCAAAGGCGTAACACATGATCGTTCCCTAAGTCAAAAATACCCCCCTATTTTGCCCGGTTTCAAGAACATTTTCGCATTTTTACCCTATTTTACATGAAAACGCTGCACAAATTAGCCTTAAGAAATACCCCTATTTTTTGCATTTCAAGTACACTTTTACAAAAGTATCCCTTTTTTAACATTTCAAGAACACACACAAAAACACTTGTTCCCGGCACTTGTTCTGATTCATTGTTTTACTCCGTTGTCCTTTTAATATATAAATGAGGAAAATAACAGAAAAATATATATACAAATACATCCAATAGGATGCATCATGTGTTTTTTATGATACAGTTATCAACAATGTAATCTTTCCTCCTGTTTTTTTTTTTTTTTTTTTTGCAAAATAAAGCTTGAATGTGACCAATACATAAACTGACTGACAAAAATTACGAACTCTGGCATTTGCCACGAATTCCCTCACTCAAACCACTATATCAGCACCATCTTTAGATATTTTCAAGAAAAACCTCTAGCTTGCCGGTCACCAAATAGTGAGCGATTTGCGGTTTTTGCCCTGCTGACTACAAGTCAAAAGGTTCAGAAGGAACAATTCCTTTATGATCAGGTGCCATTTTGAAGAGTTTGTGGCTCGGTTTGTGGGTACCCAGTTTGTCAAGGCTCCGGAGGCCGGGTGCGTCATTAATAAAGCCAATGAAAAAAGTCTCATGGAATCAGCGGCCAAACTGGGTAAGTCCCCAGTGACGTAATCGGTGTAAACAAACCATGAAACAAATAAAACCGAGTCAAGCGTGTTGCTGAATATTTAGGCCGGGATATTAGGAAGGCAAAAAAGTTTCACAAAAGTGAAATCGGGGAGTAAATTGAGCGAGAAATGGTAAGATTTCTTGGGATTTCAACATTATGATGATGATGATTCACAGAAATATGTACCCTATTTTTTAATTTCGAGTACACCGTCGTCAAAAACAACCCTATTTTTTAAATATCGCGAACATAGTTTAAAAATAACCCCTTTTTTTGCGAAATTGGGAACGATCATGCGTACACATAGTCAATGTTAAGTGACAACACCGGGACTTGGACATTGCATGCTTTTTGTTTTTTGGTACTAATTTTACCACAATTTTGTTATATTTTATTTAAACGAGCTTTGTTAAGAAGTCTCTTACATGTTGAAATCACTGACATTTCTAGAAGCTTGAGGTTCACAAAAATGTTGCTTATCATGTGCAGAGTGTGAGTCATGTGTTGATAAGAAAAAGATTAGGTCACCTGGATCTGATCAACCTTTGACAAAATGTGATAACACAAAGAACAATATTTGTTCATGTTCATTTGTATCACATCAAAATTGAACCAGTAGAGTGTTTGTGAAATAGGAGAAATGAAGTAAAAATTGTTTGGCCAGATCTGATCCAATCAAGCTGGAGTCATACAAATTTGATATACAAAGCCCCTTCATAGGAAATGCATGCTCTTGTTGAGTACAGTTGATAACAAATCTGAAGGCTTGATTACTTAATTTCACACATTATGCAAATGATTCATTTTGGGAGGAAATTGCATGCAATTTCCTTCAAAAAGTTTGCATGGCCTGCAGGTATGTTTACTCAATTAGACAACATCAGGGTTGCTAGGAAGCATTGTACTTGCACAATTGGGCTGCTTTCATGGCTCTGAAAAGGTTATTGTCCTTTGCTACAAATTGGGCTAACTTTGGAAATAATCAAGGCATGGCAAAGTTATATTTATTTTGTTTTTATTTTGCCAAATTTTGGTCGATCCTTCATGTAATTATTTTGTAAAAGCCAATCCTAAACCTAATTCTAACCCTAACCCTAATTTTGTGAATTACATGAAGGTTTAAGCCAATTTTACATGTTTTGAATCTGTTAAAATTGCCCTTTTTACATGTTTTATGATCATTTTTTACACATGATCATGCACAACTCGCAAATTTATGCAAAATCATAATCAACTGATATTTTGGGAATAAGCTTTTTTTGTTGATATCTATTGAAAAAAAAAGAGGATGATACAAATGTAGGATGACAAAATACTCCTCTAAAAGAAGGGGAAGCAAATTAGCATGAGGCGTTACCAACTCGCAAGGTTTCACTGGTTAACAGGGGTAGCGCTAGGTTGCTTTTTGGGGTCCCGGACCCACCAAAATAGAGTTCAGACCCCCTGTTATTAAATTTTCTGCAAGTTCAGACCCCCAGTTTAGCGCTATTGCAGATATACTATTTATGCTGCATTTGTGCAACTCGGACTCGCCAAACTCTACTCTGGACCCCCTACTTTTTAATTTTCTGCAAGTTCGGGGGTCCCTGCGGACACTGGAGTGTTTAGTTCTAGCGATACCCCTGCACTGGTACCAAATTTTGTAAAATGATGCTGCAGACCTGTGTAAAGCATAATCGATGGATGAGTGGTGATCAGCGAGTCAACTTTAAGCGCTCCACAGACTCTGAGTATTGTACGTACAATATTGTATGCAACATATCTACGTTATTTTATCTATAGATTGCCATTCTATTTCCAGTAATGTTTAAGTTCTAACGAATGTTTGATGACGAAAAATCGATAATATGTTACATGTAATATCTAGTAGAAATATATTATCGATTTTACGTCATCAAACATTCGTTAGAACTTAAACATTACTGGAAATAGAATAGCAATAGATTAGACAACGTAGATATGTTGCATACAATATTGTACGTACAATAAAAAGTCTGAATACTGCTTTAGTCTAGCAAATCAGACAAACAAAGCATAAAGAATGGAAGAAATCAATACTACCCAAGCTGGCATGAAATTCATATTGATCAAAGTTACAATATGTGTAGATTTATAGGTTTTAAAAGATAAGACAATTTCATTGATGATTAAATTGGGATTGCCATTGAGGATTAAGATTAGAATTGCCCTGGAGTACACACTTAAATACAAGATGAGCCCAGGATGAATATAATCAGAACATAAATATCACCAAATGTTATGAAATTGTGACAAAGCAAAACCTGTCTGTATACTCAAAAGCTTAAACATCCTGTAGACAGCTTGTAGACTTGTTTTAAGCTGTGCGACAGTGATATATCCTTTGTATGCCACGTTGCTGCTAAAGTCACTCAAAAGTTTCCTGTGAGTTGCTGCAACTTGTTTTTGTCAATTAACAATCAGCATTATGTTGTCAAAATGAGGTATTTCTATTTTCCACGTAAGAAATACAATTTCTTTGTTTCTCTTTTTTCCCCTTTGTTTTTCTTTTTGCTATATGTAATTTCAGCAAATAACAAATTGCATTGTTGCTAAAACTTTTTCAAACAAATGAATTTCCATCAAATGAGATTTGAGATATAGGCAAATTCATTAAAAAAAAATTCATTACTTCTGATAAAATTAACCTTTGTTAATGTTTGGCATTTTAAAATAGAGTGCCAATTTATAAGGGCATTTCATGATCCACAGCCTCATTCCCCCACTTTTCTTCAAAAAAGTTGAGATTTTTATACCACTGGAAACCTCTGGCTACATAATGTTTATGTATAAAAGAAATTCTTGCAGATTAGTTAGTTTGGCAAAATATCGTCAAATTTGAATTTCGAATTACAACAGTGCCTATGGAGCAGTGTAATACTGAGACGAATATTCGTCTCAGGTGTAATATACATATAAATGCATAACTCTCAATGCAAAATCGGAATCACATGGAATTTGGGGGATAAGCTTCTTTTGTGGTTATCTACTGAAAAATGTCATAAAAAGAGGATGCTAGGATCTTGAAATTAGAGTCACGCGGTAGCATGACCAGCAAGTTTTAAAAAAAAACGACTGACAAAGAAGAATAAACAGATGTACAGCGGGACTATATTTACACGAAACAAAACGCTATTGTTCTATGATATTTTTAGCTGGGTACAAAATATATCTAAAACCATGCTAAATCGTATTTACTATCCAAAGTGTAATATTTTAATAACTCATTAATTCAAAAAGTTACACCAATCATACAGTCAATCCGATTGTTTGATAATAAATAAACATTCTTGCTTTATTTCACGCGGTATTTCATAGCCAAAATTAGTGGAAAATCATAGCTAATCATACTGATATCCACAATCTTTCGTCACTGCTACAGCCATACATGGCTGTCACTGTCGCACTACCTTTTGAGATTCACTTTCAAATATACCCTAGTATATTCCTGGATACCCTACATACAAATTCTGGATCCCATTCGCCAAAAAATCAAGTTTTTCGCAATTCTTTTATTCTTTCCGGACCACAGCATACATTCATATTAATAAATACTCCACTTTCACACGTCGTTATAACGGGTCGTCCCCGTGGCGAAGCGGTTAAGGTCCTGGACTTCTAATCCATTTATGAATTTTTGCTCAAGTTCAAACTTCCCACCACTTTTTTTTTTCTTAATGTTTTATTAACCAATGTATTGTCATAAATCAAGAATAACACCATCTCGAACATCCATTGCTATTATGATATTTTTTTTTTCATCAAACAAACATGTCTGATTTTTTATTCTCATCTAGGCCTAGGCCTAGGCCTACTTTCACCATCCAGATGCTTTCACCATGCCTGACTATCATGACATCATTTAAAACACATTTATCATTGGCTCTGTTCACAGTTCAATCTGAAATTATATTTGCAATAAATATTATAAATTGTCACAAATTAAAATCACAAACCGCGAAAGATCGCCAACAACTGCCGCTGAATATTGATATCAAACTAGATTTCACCGCAGGGCTATAAAGAACCACAAACCGCGACATTTGGATATCCAACTAGATAGCCCAGCAGGGCTACAAAGAATCACACACCACGAAATATGGATATCCAACAGACTTAAACTATAAATTAGCTCCCGATAGAGGGCAGGGCCTGATAAGGGTAATTAAAATCACAAACCGCGAAAGATCGCTGACAACCGCCGCTTAATAGGGATATCCAACTAGATTGCCCCGCAGGGCTACAAAGAACCACAAACCGCGAAATTTGCATATCCAACAAGATTGCCCGCAGGCTTATCGATTATAAAGAACCACAAACCGTGAAATATGGATATCCAACAAATTAAGACCACAAACCGCGAAAGATCGCCAACAACTGCCATTAAATATGGATATCCAACTAGATTGCCTCGCAGGGCTATAAAGAACCACAAACCGCGAAATTTGGATATCCAACAAGCTTAAACTAATTAACTGCCGATAGAGGGCTTGATAAGGGAAATTAAAATCACAAACCGCGAAAGATCGCCGACAACCTCCGCTTAATAGGGATATCCAACTAGATTGCCCGCAGGGCTGCAAAGAACCAAAAACCGCGAAATGTGGATATCCAACAAATTAAGACCACAAACCGCGATAAAATGAAATTAAATGAAATGAAGAGCCACAAACCGCGAAATTTGGATATGCAACTAGATTGCCCCACAGGGCTACAAAGAACCACAAACCACGCAATATGGATATCCAACAAGCTTAAACTATAAATCAGCTCCCGATAGAGGGCAGGCTTGATAAGGGAAATTAAAACCACAAACCACGAAAGATCGCAGATAACCGCCGCTTACTAGGCATATCCAACTAGGTTAAAATTAACCTTTGTTAATGTTTGGCATTTTAAAATAGAGTGCCAATTTATAAGGGCATTTCATGATCCACAGCCTCATTCCCCCACTTTTCTTCAAAAAAGTTGAGATTTTTATACCACTGGAAACCTCTGGCTACAAAATGTTTATGTATAAAAGAAATTCTTGCAGATTAGTTAGTTTGGCAAAATATCGTCAAATTTGAATTTCGAATTACAACAGTGCCTATGGAGCAGTGTAATACTGAGACGAATATTAAGTCTCAGGTGTAATATACATATAAATGCATAACTCTCAATGCAAAATCGAATCACATGGAATTTGGGGATAAGCTTCTTTTGTGGTTATCTACTGAAAATGTCATAAAAAGAGGATGCTAGGATCTTGAAATTAGAGTCACGCGGTAGCATGACCAAAAAGTTTTAAAAAAAACGACTGATAAAGAAGAATAAGAAGATGCACCGCGGGACTATATTTACACGAAACAAAACGCTATTGTTCTATGATATTTTTATCTGGGTACAAAATATATCTAAAACCATGCTAAATCGTATTTACTATCCAAAGTGTAATATTTTAATAACTCATTAATTCAAAAAGTTACACCAATCATACAGTCAATCCGATTGTTTGATAATAAATAAACATTCTTGCTTTATTTCACGCGGTATTTCATAGCCAAAATTAGTGGAAAATCATAGCTAATCATACTGATATCCACAATCTTTAATCACTGCTACAGCCATACATGGCTGTCACTGTCGCACTACCTTTTGAGATTCACTTTCAAATATACCCTAGTATATTCCTGGATACCCTACATACAAATTCTGGATCCCATTCGCCAAAAAATCAAGTTTTTCGCAATTCTTTTATTCTTTCCGGACCACAGCATACATTCATATTAATAAATACTCCACTTTCACACGTCGTTATAACGGGTTGTCCCCGTGGCGAAGCGGTTAAGGTCCTGGACTTCTAATCCATTTATGCATTTTTGCTCATGTTCGAAGCTTCCCACCACTTTTTTTTCTTAATGTTTTATTAACCAATGTATTGTCATAAATCAAGAATAACACCATCTCGAACATCCATTGCTATTATGATATTTTTTTTTCATCAAACAAACATGTCTGATTTTTTATTCTCATCTAGGCCTAGGCCTAGGCCTACTTTCACCATCCAGATGCTTTCACCATGCCTGACTATCATGACATCATTTAAAACACATTTATCATTGGCTCTGTTCACAGTTCAATCTGAAATTATATTTGCAATAAATATTATAAATTGTCACAAATTAAAATCACAAACCGCGAAAGATCGCCAACAACTGCCGCTGAATATTGATATCAAACTAGATTTCACCGCAGGGCTATAAAGAACCACAAACCGCGACATTTGGATATCCAACTAGATAGCCCAGCAGGGCTACAAAGAATCACACACCACGAAATATGGATATCCAACAGACTTAAACTATAAATTAGCTCCCGATAGAGGGCAGGGCCTGATAAGGGTAATTAAAATCACAAACCGCGAAAGATCGCTGACAACCGCCGCTTAATAGGGATATCCAACTAGATTACCCCGCAGGGCTACAAAGAACCACAAACCGCGAAATTTGCATATCCAACAAGATTGCCCGCAGGCTTATCGATTATAAAGAACCACAAACCGTGAAATATGGATATCCAACAAATTAAGACCACAAACCGCGAAGATCGCCAACAACTGCCGTTAAATTTGGATATCCAACTAGATTGCCTCGCAGGGCTATAAAGAACCACAAACCGCGAAATTTGGATATCCAACAAGCTTAAACTAATTAACTGCCGATAGAGGGCTTGATAAGGGAAATTAAAATCACAAACCGCGAAAGATCGCCGACAACCTCCGCTTAATAGGGATATCCAACTAGATTGCCCGCAGGGCTGCAAAGAACAAAACCGCTGAAATGTGGATATCCAACAAATTAAGACCACAAACCGCGATAAAATGAAATTAAATGAAATGAAGAGCCACAAACCGCGAAATTTGGATATGCAACTAGATTGCCCCACAGGGCTACAAAGAACCACAAACCACGAAATATGGATATCCAACAAGCTTAAACTATAAATTAGCTCCCGATAGAGGGCAGGCTTGATAAGGAAATTAAAACCACAAACCACGAAGATCGCAGATAACCGCCGCTTACTAGGCATATCCAACTAGGTTGGCCCGCAGGGCTACAAAGAACCACAAACTGCGAAATTTGGATATCCAACTAGATTGCCCACAGGCCTATAGATTATAAAGAACCACAAACCGCGAAATATGGATATCCAATAAATTAAGACCACAAACTCGGCCTACTTTCACCATCCAGATGCTTTCACCATGCCTGACTATCATGACATCTTCGTTATTTAAAACACATTTATCATTGGCTCTGTTCACAGTTCAATCTGAAATTATATTTGCAATAAATATTATAAATTGTCACAAATTAAAATCACAAACCGCGAAAGATCGCCAACAACTGCCGCTGAATATTGATATCAAACTAGATTTCACCGCAGGGCTATAAAGAACCACAAACCGCGACATTTGGATATCCAACTAGATAGCCAGCAGGGCTACAAAGAATCACACACCACGAAATATGGATATCCAACAGGCTTAAACTATAAATTAGCTCCCGATAGAGGGCAGGGCCTGATAAGGGTAATTAAAATCACAAACCGCGAAAGATCGCTGACAACCGCCGCTTAATAGGGATATCCAACTAGATTGCCCATTAATACAAAGAACCACAAACCGCGAAATTTGCATATCCAACAAGATTGCCCGCAGGCTTATCGATTATAAAGAACCACAAACCGTGAAATATGGATATCCAACAAATTAAGACCACAAACCGCGAAAGATCGCCAACAACTGCCGTTAAATTTGGATATCCAACTAGATTGCCTCGCAGGGCTATAAAGAACCACAAACCGCGAAATTTGGATATCCAACAAGCTTAAACTAATTAACTGCCGATAGAGGGCTTGATAAGGGAAATTAAAATCACAAACCTTACTAGGCATATCCAACTAGGTTGGCCCGCAGGGCTACAAAGAACCACAAACTGCGAAATTTGGATATCCAACTAGATTGCCCACAGGCCTATAGATTATAAAGAACCACAAACCGCGAAATATGGATATCCAATAAATTAAGACCACAAACCGCGATAAACGAAATGAAACGAAATGAAGAGCCACAAACCGCGAAATTTGTATTTGCAACTAGATTGCCCCACAGGGCTACGAAGAACCACAAACCACGAAATATGGATATCCAACAAGCTTAAACTATAAATTAGCTCCCGAGAGAGGCCAGTGCTTGATAAGGGAAATTAAAACCACAAACCACGAAAGATCGCAGATAACCGCCGCTTAATAGGCATATCCAACTAGGTTGGCCCGCAGAGGCTATAAAGAACCACAAACATTCAAACACGATTATCTTGCCTAGTCGGGGCATTTAGACGCTTCCGTAGTATAGGCTTAAATATATGCGCATTTACCAGTTCCAACTTGGAAGTAAATCGGACTTACTCTGCGTATCTCTCTGGCATTGTCAACATTGGGTGTGTGCTGTTTATATTTACATTTTCTGTACATATTTACGTTGCCTTGAATAATTAAAGTATATTAAAATATATATTGATCATTGTATACGCCTCAGTCACGCGTGACAAGTAAGTTTTAAAATAAACGACTGATAAAGTTTTGTTTAATTATTTATTGTCATAAATCATGAACAGCAACTTCAAACATCTATTTTTCGTTTTATGGAGCACTTTGTAACCTGATGACTTTCCAAGCTTGAGCTACTTGGTTACATTCATAAAAGAAAAGAAATCTACTAAAAAAGCGTTGACAACGTAAAGAAATCAACAAGTTTAAAAAAACCCACCTCGGCTCACTTTTTGAAACTTGGTCCCATTTTGAATACCAACAGGAAATCAGTGTTTTTATTTTATTTCAACAGAATACAGCGTTTCCAACAAAATTACAAGCCTACTACACTTCTGGAAATGTTTTAAATTTATATAAATATGATGAAGTTTAAATTAATACCTTTTACAAATGGGACCAAGTTTCAAAAAGTGAGCCGAGGTGGGTTTTTTTATACTTGCTTATTTCTTTACGTTGTCAACGCTTTTTTGGTAGATACTCCTTTAAAGCCAGGGCAGATGTTGGTAGCCTGGTAGGCCTAATTCCAAAAGTTTGAAACTAATGTATCATGCTTTGGGCTTTGGCATTTGAACGCAGACCTGCCAACTGTCCCTAATTTTGAGGGACTGTCCCTCATTTAAGGTTTCCCAAAGTGAAAAAGAGGGACAGTCCTGTTTTCTGAAACTTTTAGTGATGGCAAATTTAAATGTAAGAACAGCAAGAAATGATGCAAATTTCACTTTAAAATTTTGTTTTAGCATTCTTGTGTTGTTGTGATAAATTCAGACCTGCAAAACCTTCTCTGAATTTTGAAAGTATTGCACACCCCAAGTCTTTGAATTTGTCAGTACCTGGTTTGTGTACATGTACAAGATGTTGGTCTCAATGTCCCTCTTTCTGACTTTGGTAGGTTGGCAGGTCTGTGAACTATCCTAATAGTGCAAATTTATACAGTACAATAGTACAATGTACAAACATTTATTGCTACTGCCAATTGGTATATTTTACAAGATTAACAAGGTATCTTTCCTTTTCTACATTTTGTTTTAATTTAATATAACAGATGTGATAGGACAGGAGGATGTGAAGATTACCAAGAGAGAAGCTGAACAAGCTGTACCACCTGCATCTAAGCAACAAGGTAAAGAATCATTTTGCTTTTTCTAAAATTGAAACCAATTGCTAAACAATATCAATTATAGTTTGATCAGCTCATAATCGGTTGGCCTTATAAGATCACAGATTAATATCAATAAATTTTATTTTGAAAATTGTCTTGTGACATCTTGCCAGAAGCACCACAAATTATTAATTGGATTCCTGTACTTTGTCTACTTTCTTTAACATGTAAAACATAGACCTACAGGTCAACTATATCACTTTTAACAGCTGTCTACTTTTAAGTTTACGGTGTAGTGGTAAAAGCCTAACAATTCCTGCCAATTACGAGCTGATCAAACTATAGTATAGGTTTGCAGCACTTGGCAAGCCACAAGTGTACATGTAGTGTATTTAAAAACATTGGTATAATTACAGTATCTCAGTATATCTAGTCCTTCCCCAAATCAGGTTTTGGATATTATATCCTGTAATTACACCAAAACATTAGAAAAGTTAAATATGTGTTTGTGCAATGAGGGATGGAATGGTGGAGTACGAGTACAGAGGAGATGCTAGCCCATGTCAAGTCTGCAAAATCAACATATTTCTGGGTAATCGTTTTACCCAGAAATATGTTGATTTTGTAGACTTGACAGGAGGCCAATTTTAGCCTTTCACCCCATTGAAGTAATTTGTCAAATTCTATTGCCAATTTGTGACATTCCTGTACCAACAAACCTGGTTCATGTACCAAGATGAGCAATAATATTTATGTCATGCAGTGCATTATGATTATGATTTCAATCTAACTAACCCTATGCTGTTTTGAACAGGTTTGAGTTGGTCACCTAATGGCTATTCCAGTTGAAATCCATACACCCCCTACATGTATGTCTTCCATATGGAAGACATGACCTTTATCTCACACACAGGGAGTGTAGATTTCAAATGGAGTCACCCATCAGGTACCCCTGTATAAAATGTACACTCTGTGTGTGGAAGATTAAGGTCATGTCTTCCTTAGGGGTGTATGGATTTCAACTGGAATTGCCCAATGCACTCTACTTTTTGAAGTTGAGAGGCAATACTTAGTCCTGTAAAAAGTTGTATCACAATTTTGCTCCCCCCACTTGATTCAATACAACTTAATTACAGATCTGATTCAAAAAGACATGTTTATCACAGCAGAAGTAAAACCCAGATTATTAAACAAAAGATGGGGACTCACCTATTGAAATAGCTAAATAAACATGACATTGCCTTATTATATGGGACACAGATAATGTCAAATATACATGCCTCTTTAGACCTAATTGGGAATAAAGGTATGATTTCAGTATTAGAGAAAAAAGGCAAACAAATTGGAAACACTGGTTTTGTCTTCCTAGTTTCTGTTTTGGACTTTTTATGTTGTTTCCAGTTATCATGGTTATAACACTTTTTCAAATCAAGTTTCATCAGGGAAGATACTTGTACCTTCAGTTCAGTCATATTTATATTGTAGTTGACATTTGTACGTATTGTTTCCATTATCATTAGATACCAAACAAGCGGACAAGAAAGAAGCCCCCAAAGTGAAAGAAACAAAGAAAGAGCCATCTAAACCTGCAGAAACAAAGAAAGAACCACCAAAGCCTAAAGAGACAAAGAAAGAACCACCGAAACCTGCTGTGACAAAGAAAGAACCACCCTGCCGAGACAAAGAAAGAACCACCGAAACCTGCCGAGACAAAGAAAGAACCACTAAAAGCTACTGAAACTAAACAAGAGCCTCCAAAACCTGTTGAAACCAAGAAAGACCCACCAAAACCTGCTGAAACCAAGAAAGAACAACCTAAGCCTGCAGAGACCAAACAAGACCCACCTAAGCCTGCAGAAACCAAGAAAGAACAACCTAAGCCTGCAGAGACCAAGAAAGAACAACCTAAGCCTGCAGAGGTGAAAAAAGAACAACCTAAGCCTGCAGAGACCAAGAAAGAACAACCTAAGCCTGCCGAGACCAAGAAAGAGCAACCTAAACCTGCAGAGACAAAACAAGACCCACCTAAGCCCGCAGAGACCAAAAAGAACAACCTAAGCCTGATGAGACCAAGAAAGAACAACCTAAGCCTGCCGAGACCAAGAAAGAACAACCTAAGCCTGCAGAGGTGAAAAAAGAACAACCTAAGCCTGCAGAGACCAAGAAAGAGCAACCTAAACCTGCAGAGACAAAACAAGACCCACCTAAGCCTGCAGAGACCAAGAAGGAACAACCTAAGCCTGCAGAGACCAAGAAAGAACAACCTAAGCCTGCAGAGACCAAGCAAGACCCACCTAAGCCTGCAGAGACCAAGAAGGAACAACCTAAGCCTGCAGAGACCAAGAAAGAACAACCTAAGCCTGCAGAGACCAAGCAAGACCCACCTAAGCCTGCAGAGACCAAGAAGGAACAACCTAAGTCTGCCGAGACCAAGCAAGACCCACCTAAGCCTGCAGAGACCAAGAAGGAACAACCTAAGCCTGCTGAGTCTACTGAAGCTAAAAAAGATGCTGCAACCCAGACTGATGCAGGTAAAAAGGCAACCAAGAAATCAAAGTTGTCTGATGAAGAAGCTGAAATAACCAATGAAGAGGACGAAAAGATTCTTAGCGAACTCAAAGATGCTGAGACACTGTTAAAGAAGGTAGGTCTTAGCAAGTATATGAGTTTACAATTCTTATGAAGCGCCTATTACACTATCTATCAAAAAGTTGATTATGGACAAGACTGAGCATCAAAATGCAACAAAAAACATGTAGATTATTGTAGTAAAAGGTCGTAAAACTGAATTGAGTCCATTTTAAAAGGATCTGATGTTGCATTTGAAACAAACAGGTTTTTCCAAACATCAGAACTGATTGGTACCCATCATTTTGATACATACCACCTACCTACCTACTAAATACTCCCATCAAATGTGAATTTCTAGCTAGCTACACTCTACTAAACTACCCTACCATTTTGAATAATCACTCACTCATTCACCTGCTCCTATGAACTTAAAGCCATATTATAACATTTGCTGAGGAGAACGCCCTCAAAAAAATTTAAATTCTGGGTTTTACATGATTGTAATGTACTTTAGTCAATAAAGATACTCTGCAAAAATCAAGACTTTAGGTGCTGTAGTTTTGTCAGAATCCAAGATTTTGAATAAAACGCTGGAACCGTCATTTTATTATTACGATGGAAATATTAGTCGAACACCTATGCACAGTACGTACATGGCGTGCGGGAAACACATACACACACCCCAGAGGATCGTACCGTATTACAACCGCGGGAGTAACATGCGCTAGTAGTAAATTCCAATTTTCTATGCTTTACCTCACTTGTTCGGCTCAAAATTAAAAGGGACATATCTGACATTCTATTACCCCCACAACCCATTATTCAAAATCGCGCACTGTGATTTGTTGAAACGCGTCACGTGACAGACCATTAATTAGCGATAAAGTGTCAAGGGCAACGAACTTTATGTTCTTCTATCATCTGGCGCACAGCAGAGCGTACAGCACACCTGCTTATGTAGGGGAGAATGGAATGTCAGGGGTGTGTTATTGTATGTGCATACCTGCTTATAGGGGAGAATGGAATGTTAGGTTGTGTTATTGGAATGTGCATACGCTTTGGCTACGCTGTGTGCGCTCCACCTTGAGGTAAACAACTTGAAATATTTGGGCAAAAAATTTGATATTTTCTCTTTAAATCACACTATTTTGTGGTAATAGAATAGAAATAAAGGGTGCAGCATTATCCTTTACATGCAAATAATGTGTCCTCGGCAGTAAAAGCGTTTAAATAATGGGTTCGGCTGCGCCTCACCCATTATTTACGTTTTACTGCCTCGACACATTATTTGCGGTAAAGGATCATGCATTACCCTTTATTTCTTAAGTAAAAGCCAACATTTTATGGAAAATAAATACTATTCTATTTTTACAGAAATGTTATAATATGGCTTTAAGCAGGCACTTAGTGATCCACAGCCTCATCCTCCAACCTACTTCATTAAAATAGTTGAGAATTTTAAACCATCAGAAATGTGGGACTACAAAATGTAACTTTCTTACAGATTTGGTCATTTGATAAAGATGTTGTCTTGTACTTTCTCTCTGTCGATAGACAAATAATTTTTTACAACACAGTAGATTAGTAGCCTAAGGGTGTCCTGTTATTCAGGCAATTATGCATAACGCACAAATTCAGTGTCCGAATCAACTACAATTTTGGAAATGTGTTTTTTTTGTGTGCATATCGATTGAAACATGGCTTTAAAAGAGGATGTTAAAATTATAAAAATGACAGAGTTGCTGTTAAATTCATTTGTTACTTTGATACCTTTTCAAACTTGGGATGACCAGATTGCATATTTTTACATGTATACTATAGAATATCTACAATATTGTGCATGTCATTTCATTTTTTACAGGGCAAACCAGAGCTGGCCATGCGGAGATTTGAGAACCTTCTCATCAGCTATCCCTCAAGTCCACGTGTCAGATGGGGCAGGGCACGTTCATTGGATGCACTGGCTGAAGAACGACGTAGCAATGAAATTTTACAAACGTGAGCTTACTGAAAATTTCTATATTCACAACCTGCAAAGCATGAAATGTTCACATGCATGAAAATGTTGAGAGTGTAGGCGATTCACAAAATTTTCGAACACATGAATATTATTTCTTCCTATAGACATTTAAGAAAATGTTGTTGAAACGTGGGCTCGCTCCAAAACACAAAATTTTAATGCTATGAAAATATCATAATTGTCATCTCAGGTGAGGCTAGCCATTATATCCCAAATAGAAAATATTTGTGACCCCTCGGCACAACTGAGCGCGGATGTGGCCAGTGCCACTATTGAGATATGCTCCATCGAACTTAACAATAAACAATAGGAAACAAAGGATTTATTGACTGTTTTATTGATTTTTCACTACTTAAAATGTCAAGTACTATAGACATGATATACATCATTTTAAAGCTAATTTCAAGCAGAATATTTTGGTTGAATATCTCAAAAATGATGATTGGCGACTTCAGGGCTCAGTTGTGCCGAGGGGTCACATTTATATGTAAAAAAAATGTCAGTGGTATTTTTCGCATATCTTCGCCTGAAAATGGGCCAGAATGTTTAAATGAAATCGGGTGACAAAATAATTGTTGAGCTTGAACTTGTTAGTTATATGTTGCAGTTGAGAAAACAATCAGTTTCTATTTCTGGCACTTCTCTTGCTTAAATAATTTCATAACAATCTTTTTTTTCTTTCCATATAGGTGTATCCAAGCCTATACAGAAACAGCCGATTCTCCCGACTGTCCCAGGATGCTGAAGAAGCAAGCTTTGAAAAAAGCAGCCAACAGACTAGCATTCTTTGGTAAGTCATCATTCTGTTATAGAGACCGTCAGCCTTTTCCGCAGGATCCGCCATCTTGTGGGTACTGCTGTTCTGCATGTCATGCGTTAGACATTACGCCCCCCAATTACGTGGAAGTCACACTTTGTACCCACAAGATGGCGGCGTTGACGTCACAATGACTACCTCTATTGCCAGAATCTTATGTCACAACCAAGCAATTCATCCTGTGCATGTTCATTTCAAAATGAGATTCTACGCCAAGGTGCATGTTGTGTTTGCGTACGCCTTTCATATGCATGCATAATTACGGCATATGCTTCACAGAAGTTGGGGAGTTGCTAGAAAGGCGTGTACGTTAGCAGGGAGCAAGATGTTGGATCCATACTCCACAAAGGGTCAATTGTTTCCATTTTGTTTCACCTACATAATTACTATTATTATTATTAATTAGCAGTCAAGTTAGCTCAACCGATAAGGCGTTCGACTGTGGTGCGAGAGGTTGTGCGTTCGAACCCTGGCGGTGCCTAGTACGAGTGGACAAGGAACTCACTGCTAATTTGTCTCGTTGTAACCCGTACGAAACTCGGGGAGCTGATCCTGGTTGCGATGGTTATTTGTGGAATGTCTAGGGTGTGCGCTCTTGAAGCAGCAAAGTCCCTGATTTGTTGTTTAATGGTTTGTGGAATGATGTGGGCCGTAGTGGTCAGCGACCACCTGTAAAGTGTGCTGAGGCTTGTGGATCAACGTCTAGGCGTTGTGCCTGTGCGTAGCACACTATAAATCACTGCGCTTTTTTTTAAATTTTAAATTCAGCTTATTCCTTTGCATACTATCATATTCCAGGCAAAGTGAGGAGAGCTTCTAACATCTACTTCAACTTGGTTGAGGAATTCCCAGATGATCTTCAGATTAAGAAGGATCTGGGTGTTCAACTTCTGGTTGGTGGAATGAACAATCAAGCCAAACCAGTATTTGAAAGCGTAAGTCTACATATTTTTGTCTCGCCTGATAAGGCAGGAGACTATATAATCACTTTTCCGTATGTGTGTAGGGGTGTGTGTGCGGGGGTGCGTGTGTGTGTGTGTATGTGACAAATTTGGTTAAAGTTTTGGTTAAAGTTTGCCTTCCGCCTATTTTCTCGGAGACTAGGAGTCGCACATTCCTCAAACTTGGTGGGTGGGTGCACCTTGACCCGAGACAGAACCAGTTTGTATTGGTTAGTGGTTCAAGGTCACTGAGGTCATCCAGGGGTCATCTTAGGTCAAATTAGTAAAAACTGTCGTATGGGTATGAAACCTGGTGGATACAGTCAACATTTAAAGCCAAATTTTTGGAAGGTCATTTCGAGGTCACCAGAGGTCATCTGAGGTCAAATTAGTAAAACTGTCGTATGGGCATGAAACTTGGTGGGTACAGTCAACATTTAAAGCCAAATTTTTGGAAGGTCATTTCGAGGTCACCAGAGGTCATCTGAGGTCAAATTAGTAAAAACTGTCGTATGGGCATGAAACTTGGTGGGTACAGTCAACATTTAAAGCCAAATTTTGGAAGGTCATTTTGAGGTCACCAGGGGTCATCTGAGGTCAAATTAGTAAAAATTGTCGTATGGGCATGAAACTTGGTGGGTACAGTCAACTTTTAGAGCCAAATTTTGGAGGGTCATTTCGAGGTCACCAGAGGTCATCTGAGGTCAAATTAGTCAAAACTGTTGTATGGGCATGAAACTTGGTGGGTACAGTCAACATTTAAAGCCAAATTTTGGAAGGTCATTTCGAGGTCACCAGAGGTCAAATTAGTAATAACTGTTGTATGGGCATGAAACTTGGTGTGTACAGTCAACAATTAAAGCCAAATTTTTGGAAGATCATTTGGGGTCACCAGGGGTCATCTGAGGTCAAATTAGTAATAACTGTCGTATGGGCATGAAACTTGGTGGGTACAGTCAACATTTAAAGCCAAATTTTTGGAAGATCATTTCGGGGTCACCAGGGTCATCCGAGGTCAAATTAGTAAAACTGTCGTATGGGCATGAAACTTGGTGGGTACAGTCAACATTTCAAGCCACATTTTTGGAAGATCATTTCGGGTCACCAGGGGTCATCTGAGGTCAAATTAGTAAAAACTGTCGTATGGGCATGAAACTTGGTGGGTACAGTCAACATTTAAAGCCAAATTTTGGGAGATCATTTCGGGATCACCAGGGGTCATCTGAGGTCAAATTAGTAAAAACTGTCGTATTGGCATGAAACTTTGTGGGTACAGGCAACATTTAGAGCCACATTTTTGGAAGGTCATTTCGGGTTCACCATGGGTTGTAGCAGGTTCATTTACTTCTATCAAAAGTAATCGCAAAAGCAGGCGGTTGCGAAATTCATTTACTTCTACTGAAAGTAATCACGAAAGCAGGCGGTTGCAAAAGCAGGCGAGACTCGTGGTTCGAGAACCGCCTTGTTTTATATAAAAATTCAAAGAACAGACCTTCCGAATAGGTAGTCGTTACTCTATATATAAATAAAGAGATATTTTGCTCCACAACACCGTTTTCCCCAATGAAATCGGACATTCCTAAGCGAAGATATTGAGTTCGGAAGTAATGATATTATAAAATTGGAAATTGAGATATCGGCCTTTAAAAATACTATTGACAATGTTGAGAGTAGGAATTAACTTGAAAAATGTCTCAAAAAATGCCAAGATGCCAGTTAAATTCTGGTCTAAAACTATCAGACAATATTTTTAACATTAATAACATCACAAATTCGCATGAATTTTTTTTTTAGGCATGAAACTCAGAGTAACGACTTCTATATATTGAAGATATGTAAAAACCTCAAAATTCATAACCTGCCCAAAAGTGTCTCCTTTTGACATGACACGTCACATATATGTATATATATATTTTTGAACATTCTGGGTGTTAATAAGTTCAGGGGATGTGTAATATGACTGTACATGAAGGCTTTCAACTGTGTAACTTTCTTAAATGTCAGATTGTGATGGCACATTTACAATGCAATAAAAGCTGACAATGCAAAAATCTAAAAATTTACTTTTAACGACTTGTCCTTATTTTTGTCACATTTTTTGGCACATAATGTGTCAAAAGAAGTGTTACCAATAAAGCACTCCCATCTCATTTTCAGATTCTGAAACTCTCCCCTACTGATGGATTTGCTAAGATCCACCTGGGCTTCATCCTGAAGGCAGAAGGAGACTACAAGGTGGCTATTCCATTGCTGCAGGAGGGGTTAGATAGTGGTGATATTGGGACACAAGAAGGCAAATATTTCTTTCACTTAGGCGATGCCTTATATCGTGAGGGTAGAACAGATGAGGTATGTGGAACTGAAGAAGCTTTTAATTACAGGTTAAAAACTAATATAGGTTAAAAACTAATATAGGTTAAAAACTAATATAGGTTAAAAGCTATAGGTTAAAAACTGGGTAAAGTACTTGATGTCCAGAAGGTGGACCAGGGACTTAACCATGGAGGTGACAAAGGGGGCAGACTGATATTAATATATTTGGGGTAAAATCGGGAAAAGCAGTGTTAAACCAGCCCATATCAAAATCTGTTTCTCCTCCTATGGGACATATATCTGAATGACCAAGATTTTACCCATATGGGAACAACTGGGCTAATTTGGGTAAAAGAATGTTTGAATTCTGATGTAAAGAAATTTATCAGCTGTTCCATTGGATTGCCTTTTGCAACAAGTTGTTTGTGCTAGGATCCATGGATTTAAGGTTTTACCGTCGTAACTAAACCTATCGACCAATTTTTATAAAATTGACATATTTCGCACATTAATATGTGTAGATAATAAATCAGGAAAAAAACAGGGGGTGCCGGACCTCACTTTTGAGCTACAGCTGTTTTAAAAGAGGTGTACATTTCCAAAAATCTCTGTACACTTCAATGGCAAAATCAGCAATTTGCCCAAAATATACCACTTTTTGCGTTGTATAAAAAAATTGTCGAGACAAAATTTTTTTAATTTTATATATGTTATGAAAAAGAAAAAAAATTGGGGGTACCGGACCTTGTTTTAGCGTTATTGACCAAAATAGGTCAAAAAAGCATTTTTTCTGCGACACCATGCATAGTTAATTGTGTACATGGATATTTTGGTGCGTAATGGTTAAGTTGAATTGGGTGACGACGGTAAAACCTTAATAGAAGAGATTCTAGCGGAAATTGGTGCTGCTTGTCTTGCACATTTTGGAGATGTGGGTCAAAATACTAATAAAAGTGTCATTTTTGTCTTGAAAATGGTCCGTATCAGATATTGGGCTATTCCAGTTTTGAAATGAAATCCATACACCCCTATGGAAGGAACGGCCTTAATCTTCCACATAGGGAGTGTAGATTTCAAATGGAGCCACACATTCAGGGAAATTGAAATTCACACTCCCTGTGTGGGAGATTAAAGTCATGTCTTCCATAGGGGGTGTGTCGATTTCAACTGGAATAGCCCATTGCAAAAATGTGTTAGATGAAGAAACTAGACTGCTGCCCTCATTCGTCAACCTTCTGGATTGACGACTGAGAAAACTACATGCAGGGTGCGTGCAGAACCTTGAAAAGCCAAAAAAGTGCTTGAAAGTACTTGAAAATCAAAATGCCTTTTCAAGGCCTTGAAAAGTCCTGGAATTTTGTTGAAAAGTCCTTGAAATTTATGGAAAAAAAAAAAAAAAAAATGTGCTGAAACAATAAAAATTTATGTTACAAATAAGTAAGAAAAGAAGTTTGGAAATAAATCTGTCTTGTAGGCCTATATATTTTTCATTTTATGTAGGCTATATATACACAGTAACTCTTTCTGGACTCATATATTTCCAATTTTAAAATGAAAATTCCTTAGAACCCTAACTGGATGACTCGACTAGATAAAGGTACTCATTTAACATGCATGTGGTCAAATTTTTATCTTATTGAGAACACCTTTTCATGCCCAAAATTGATGAATTTTAGTCCATTATCGGACCAGCATGTTATATGATTGTGTCGGTTTTGCGTTCAAAAACTCATCTCTTTTTCCTCAATGAATATTACCCAAGTAAGAAGTATGTAATGTGTATTAATGAACGATGACGTTTGAGATGATGCTGGACTGATGATGCTGATGCTGTATAGGCCTATATGTATGATACTCTAATATCAAGTCATGTTTAAGTCTAAATGGAAACAAACTTCGGTCAAAGGTTTGATATGAACCTTTTAGCTGTATCCTTTGCCTTTGTGTAGCCGTCGTTGTGAACTTGGGAGTGGGGTGGGGGGTGGGGGAGGTTGGGTGGGGGTGAGTGAGTGTGTGTAGGCCTCTGTATTTCCTTTGGGATAGGCCTACTATTTTAGTCCCAATTTGTAGTGACATCACTCTGTATGTTTAACATACCGAATTTTACAAATTACTCTTATCATACAAGGTATTCTTCATGCACATTCATTAGTACCCCCCCCCCCCATGTGGACCCCCTCCCACATACCCGAGGGGTGGGGGTCAAAAATTTGATGAATCATTGTTTTTATATTGCACATTATATATATCAATTTCAATCATGTAGGCCATGTTATTAGGCCAAAGAAACATTTTGAAGAATGTCTCTCATGTACAAAAGTATAGGAAACTGAACATTTAAAACCATGTTTTTAGGATGAAGGAAGCATTTTTTCAAAAAAAGTCTAAAATAGGTTTTTATGTCAAAAATGGTCTCTTTTGGGGTGCTAAATCGGCTAAAATGTTTGTTGTCCTGAAATTTTAACCAAAAAGCACATTGACCATCAAGGCCCAGGATGGGGTGCCAGTTGGTGGGGGTGGGTGGGGTGGGGTGGGGTAGGTAGTGGATGCAAGCACAAATGCTTAATTATTGTTTTATTTTCTGCTTCACATATATCAACATCAACCATATTGGTCATGTAATAAAGCCAAAAAACATTTTTTTAGAGGGTCTCTTGTGCATAAAAGTATAGGAAACTCGAAACTTTAAAGCATGTTTTCTGGAAGAAGGAAGCACTTTTTATTAAAAGTGTAGAACAAGGCAGGAACTGGAAATGTTCTTTTTACACTCTGAAATGGCCTTTCCTGTGGTGCTAAATGTGCAGAAACCATCTGGCTTCGGTGCTTTGTCCCTCAACCTCCACCGGGGCCATAGTCGTGGCGCTTCGCTCACTCCGCTCATAAGTGTCCCTATTTCTAGTTTTCAAAAGTTGGCAGGTATGCACTGGGCTGCTGCCCCTAGACCACTGGGTATTTTTCTACTTTTTACACACACCTATCTGTGGGTCGTTCCGTTCAAAGGTACTTGAAAATTATTTTTGGGGGACTTGAAAGTCCTTGAAAAGTCCTTGAATTTGAAATAGAGGTGGCTGCACGCACCCTGTACATGGAAAAAAAGTGGCGGACTTTTGCAACCAGATTCTGGTTGCACATGAATATTAAGTAGGTTGCAAGCTTTTACGGAGACTGCGCAGTTGTGTCCAAGACAGAGTTTGTTGTTTTTAGAACTTCAGAGCGTGATCTTGTCACAACGGCACAGTGCACATGGCGCGGTACACGGGCGCTGCCAGTCTGTTGCGCTATGGCGCATTAACCAAAGTCGCAAGCATGTGGTCCGCCACAATTTGAACTGTAAGATAATCAGTCGTCACTACGAAGCATAACAGAGTACATGCGCAGTGTAGACGGCTGGTGGAATAAGTTTATTAATTTGATAGATTGGATGCTTGTAGAGCCTACTGAGCAATAGTTGATCAAAACATCTATGTAAGGGCTATTCCAGTTAAAATCCATATACCCCCTTTGAAAGACATAACCGTAATCTCCCACACATGGGTGTAGATTTCATATGGGGTCACCCTTTCAGGTAACCCCATTTATAACTGACACTCATGCATGGAAGGATAACATCATGTCTTCCATAGGGGGTGTATGGATTTCAACTGGAATAGCCCAATGTCTGAATTCCTCGACAGATTTCACTAGTCCACATTTCCATTTTTTTAAAGCTTATATCAAGGATTCTCGATTACTAACATACTATAGGATAAGCCACACGTTTGCGCAAATGAAGTCAGCTGCAGTGCACCTAGGTTTCATTATCATTGAGGTATAGGACTTTTTATTTTTTCAGAGAAGAGCAGGTAAGGCAACTACATGATTATATTTCTACATGTTCATACTACATACTCTGAAAATTTTAGAAAATTCGCACGAGTCCGTTTTTTTTTAATCGCATCTTCGTTCCTAAAATTCGAGTTATAGCGCCTACAACAGGCACTTTCCCCATAAGGCTACATGTAAAGACCAGTTATAGACAAATTGCCCTAAAATAAAACGGACTCGTGCGAATTTCCTCAAATTTTGCATATGATGTAGATTTAACATCTGGAATGTAATGCAAGTGATATCGTTGCTGCTCTTCTAAATTCATTTTTAAAATGTCCGCCCCAGACCAAGGTGTCAGTCACACACTTCAATGCGCGTTCATTATTGTGATGGCTTGTGCTGCGTCAGAGGTTGACCTATGGAAGAGGTGATGAATGTTTACATCATCGTTTCAAAATAATAATAAATAGCAAAAAACAATGAACAATGTGAAAAACCAAGTAGCTGAGAAGTTAGCTCAATATGCTAGGAACATATTATCTACGATGACCCCATATTGACACTGCCTAAATCAGCTGTATTTTTGTTGGAAAGAGTACGTAAAATAGCACTCGTCATCCGCCATCTTGGATAAATTTGGTGTACTGAAAATGCCCAGCAACTGTCAATCAAATACAGGATTGTCAATTAAATACGGGGCATAAGTCTATTTCACTTTTGAAGCAGTACGCACAACGTACGTAGTGCACACATACGTAACTTTTAGGCTAAGTAGCTCTAAGCATTACTATTTGTACTGAAAATGCCTAGCAACTGTTACTCAAACTGCTGATGTGTCAATCAAACTGCCATAAAGTGACTTCACTTTTTATACAGGGTTTGAATACGAGTGTCACAGCCCTGCTTATATGCCAAACCATGTTGAAAATAGTTGTTAAATTAATTTGTGTGTTTTGTTTCAGTCATACAAAGTATACCAGACAGCAGCCGATAGAGGATTTTTCCGTTCCGTCTACCAGCGTTCTCTGTACAATGTGGAAACACTCAAAGCCAAACCATGGTGGTCTGCTGAGGATGCCAAGTTTGCTAAAGCTGCTAAGGTATTTTTAAATATTCAAAACAATGGATTACAAGACAAGATAAAGCAATACAATAATTACAATGTAAAAAAGTAAAAGACAGTAAAAAATGTTTTAAAAATGTTTTTAGATAAAAGGTTTGTCGGTTTTGGTCATTGTATAAGAAAGTTTTAACTTACGTCTCACAACTATTATATTCAGAGCTGTGGTAGCCTGCGGCTTGCATCCACAAGCCTTCAGAGCTTGTGGATGTTTACTTAAATGTCATTGTATATAAAGTCATGAAAACATTTAAAAAACACTAATTACTTTTTTGCACACATTGATTTCAAATATTTTACCAGCATTTAAATAACAATAAGTTAGAATGTTTTGCAGCAAATTTCACACGTTTTTGGATATTATTTATACACCCTTCGGTGAAATTGATAAGAATTGAAGCAATGATTGCTCTGTAAACTATTGGTTACAATCCAACACAACACCACCCAATGTCCAAATGAATCTTTGTCTAACTCATTGTGACCATTCCTTTAATCCTAACAGAGCCTTGAGGATAACTGGGAGATGATCCGAGAGGAAGGATTAGCACTTCTTGATCCCGAGTCGAAATTATTTTCACCTGAAGATGAAGGTCTGAGTGAGAAAGGAGACTGGAAGCAATTCACACTATTCCAACAAGGTTGGTTTGTCCTTTTTAGCGATTTCATTTTCTTCTTGGAATTTCATTTTGTTCTGTGTGTGCAAGAAAGTTGTATGTGCAATGGCTGCCTCGTGTTAAATTTGTAAATGCATTTGGAATGGAATCCAAAAGCTTGGCAAATGCTAATCTCGTTAGGCTTTGAGATTTGAGATTGTACATCAGGTGATTCAAGTTGCTACTGGTAGCATCTCATTTTTTCTCAGTCCCATTTTTCCCTTTTCAATTCCACTTCTTCACACATCATTTACATTTGTCTTGCCGAAAGTGTTGACAATAATATAATTGCTAGAATACACCCACCCCACTTTGTGAGAGTCAACTTTCAACCTTCCTAAATCCTATACGCCTTGTGTTAAGTATAATGTGCATATATATCTGGTTTAACTTTTGGATATATATCTGGTTTAACTCAGATTCCCAGAGTCATTTACCACCATATTTTGCATGCACATTGGGCTCAGAGAGTGCACTTGTGATCACAATGCGTGCCTGAACTCTGTTTATTTTTGTTACAGTCTTGATCATTTCATTTTCTTTTTAGTGTGATGTGTGTGTTTAACCCTGCTGATTGGCCAAAAAGAAGTTATCATCATCAATTGGACCAATCAGCAACATGGTTAGAATAATTTCACCACACAAAAAAAATGGGGTGAATTATTTGCAAAGCTCCATTCTGATTGGTGATTAAAGTGTAGATATCATGTAATTGACCAATCAGTGGCAATGTTAGATCGGCAGGTAGTGCTCAGTGGGTTAAAGTAAGTCCAATCAATAGTCATAACATTAAGCTAACACACATTTTGTCTGGATGTCTATAATTTTCCCCTGAATATTGTAAAACTAACAGTAATGCTTTAATTTTATATTTCAGGGAGAAAGGATGAGGCGAATTGTAAGAGAGCCCCTAAAACATGTGCAATTGTAGATGCAATAGATGATTCAGCCACGTGCAAGAGAGGTCAGGTAAGTGACAATGGCCGGCTGGATAAAGAGACAAGAAGTATATCTGGGGGATGGCAATGATATTTGTATAGTAGGAATTCCAATTGAATGAACGCAGCTTTCAGTAGCGCGACCACTGTTCGATGTACGCCAGCGTGTGCGACTGTGTGTGAGTAACGCGGAAGTGAATCCAACCATGCTAACGCACTCATGATTGGTTAGTATTGTATCCAAGGTGGTGCATCCGTGTTGTAGTTTGATATATGCGATATACGATCGCGGTTGGATCAAGTACAGCTGTTGAATGCTGCCTTCATTCAATTGGAATTCCTACTATAGTTTCAGTACATTTGGGAAGACATTTCTTCCAGCTACACAGCTATTATAATTTTGTTCCTAGCATCCTCCTTTTATGACATTTTTCAGTAGCTATCCACGAAAAAAGCTTATTCCCAAAATTTCAGCAGATTCCGATTTTGCGTTTGTGAGTTATGCATTATTATGTGTATTAGATGGGTTTCCCAAGTCATCTTGTGGATCTGATCAGCTGCTTATATGAAGACCAAGAATCGGCAGTCAGAACAAGTAGTGGGGACACAGATTGGTTCAAGATTGGAAGAGGCTTACGACAGGGCTGTGTGCTATCACCAAACCTATTTAACATCTACTCTGAAGACATAATGAGAACAGCTTTGGAGGGGTTTGAAGGTGGAGTGAAGTTTGGCGGTACAAGAATTACTAACCTGAGGTACGCCGATGATACCACTCTTATATGTAGCAGCAGAGTAGAGCTAATTGATCTTTTGAAGCGCATCAAAGAGGCCAGCGAAGAAAAACACCTTCTCCTGAACACAAAGAAGACAAAAATAATGGTTGTAGACAGAGAGCGGAAAAGTGATGAGTTTGTGATAGATGGACAGCAGATTGAGGAGGTGAAACAATTTGAATGTCTGGGTTCAATGATTAACAACAGTGGTGACAGCACAACTGAAATTAAGAGAAGACTGGCTATTGCAAGGACAACTGTGCAGGGCATGTCAAGCATATGGAAAAGCAGAGGCCTATCCATTGACCTCAAGGTACGCCTACTTCGTGCAACTGTGTTCTCCATTGCCACTTATGGATGCGAGTCTTGGGCTATGACCAAGAATGATAGATTCAGATTCAGATTCAGATTAAATTTATTTCAATTCGTGGCCCGGAGGCCAAATTACATGAAATATTACAATTATAATGACATAAAAAACATACAAAAATTACATTGAAAAACTCAATAGGATTATTAAAAGAAATTATTTGCACTTACTGAAGCACTTGAATACATCAAACACATATTAAATTTACATTGAATTATAAATCAAAATTCACAAAACTTAATTATATCCACACGTCCCTGCAAACACTCCAAATATAAACTCTCTCATGTGCATACATAGACTCACCCTACACACACACACCCCACACTTCCGCACAACCCATCGAATTTCTACAACGCTCATATACTCTAACATTCAGATTATCAGCCCTCACACACAAATAAACACAGGCATAAAGAACTTCATTCAATGAAGTTACATTCAATTCAATGAAAAACAAGATATTGCACATAGATTGGACCAGCCAAATTGTAATAAAACTAGGTAAAAATGCTGCTACATAATCATGATTAAAACACACCGCCAATGAAAAACACTAATGCACAACCCCCCCCCCACCTCACAGAAAAATTAAAGCAACTTAGTCAACACACATCAGAAAAACCAAGAGAAGATCAGATGATTTAAACACTGATTACTGATGGTTAAGAAGCCTTGTGAGGTAAGGAATGGGACTGTTACCATATCTATTGGTCCTGTACCTTGGGACATGGTAAGTGCTGGATCTTCTAAGACACATACCATGGGAACTCTTGTTGAAAGGGAACAGGTGAGTATATTTCTCAGAGGTGGTACAATTCTTTGCAAATTGACAGCAAAGGTGGTGACGCCTTTCTGCAAGCGATTGGAGACCCGTGAGGGACAATGCATCTGATAGGAAAAGAGTAGATGCTTTTGAGATGTGGTGTTACAGGAGGCTTCTACGAGTGACATGGAAAGACAGGAGAACAAATTCCTGGATCCTCGACAAGATTGGTACAAGTCTAACCATCAGAAGCGGCATAATGGAGAGAAAGCTGAAGTACTTTGGCCATATTGTCAGGAAACATGGAGGTGTAGAAAACAGATTTTGCAAGGGGCTATGGAAGGCAACGAGGAAGAGGACGCCCACCAACATCTTGGACTAATGACGTGAAGCTGGTTTCTAACCAAGGAATGCAAGGTGCAACGCACTTGGCATCAGATCGAGTGAGATGGCGTACTCTTGTGAAGACCACAGCAGTGCTACACAGCGCCACCTGACACAGAGAGAGATGTGTATTACACTGCTCCATAGGTCACTGTGGTAATTTCGTTCTGGTATACCAGAACAAAATTAAAATTTGACGATATTTTTGCTAAATGAATTAATCTGCAAGAAATTTTTGGTACATAAACATTATGTAGCCAGAGGTTTCCAGTGGTATAAAAATCCTCAACTTTTTTTGAGAAAGGTGGGGGGGGATGAGGTTGCGGATCACAAAATGCCCTTTTAAATCTTTATTTTTAGAAAATATGGTTAATTTGTTCAGCAAATCAATCTATTATAAGTGCTCCATTGCAGTGCAGTGTGGCAGTGAGCATTCAAACCACACATTTAATGTAAGTTTGTTTAGTGAGAATGTAGGCTTGCTCAAGATTCTCCTGGACCAAGAACTTACTGCTTCCCAATTTACCCAAATGAAAGACATTTTCTCAAAAATTATAGAGCATTGGTGATAAGTAAGATATGTATATTATAGGGGCAAGGACTACAACTACTACACTGGAAATTTTATTTCAGCACAGACAACAGTTGTGGAGTTACAGTCAAAAATGAGGGAAAACCAATATTTGATCAATAAATCAATAACTACTTGCCTTGATTGAGTTGCTGAATTTTCAGTGCAGTAGTTGTAGTCCTTGCCCCTATAATATACATATCTTACTTGTCACCAATGCGCTATAATTTTTGAGAAAAACACAAAAATAAGCAAAAATTGGCTAGGGGTGTAGTACCCCCTTAAACTAACCATTAAAAATTAACTACTGCATCTTCTCATTTCTGCAGGTGAAGTTTTCTGTGATGCACCCTGGTACTCATGTGTGGCCTCACTGTGGTCCCACTAATTGTAGATTACGCAGTCATTTAGGGCTTGTTATACCTGATGGTTGTAGCATACGAGTAGCCAATGAAACAAAGTAAGTTGACGATTTATATTCATATGTGTGTATACTATGATCAGCTCGTAATAGGCGAGGATTATTCAGTTGGGCGAGTCAGTCATGCAATATGCAAAGCATAGGTGCTGTGACCAGCTGTGTGTACGCCACTCTATATCAAGCCACGATGTTATAAGTCCCGCCTATTACAAGCTAATCAGAGTATAGACCACTTTGGTCATCATTATTTGTCAACAAAGACGAGGGACTGGTCTATCGATATGCTTGGAGGAATCTCTACACTGTTCAATGGCTTTTTTGTGCAATATGAAATGTGGTGGGCGATTTAAAATTCATGTGCCCTGAGCAAACTACGATGCATATGCACACTACAGGGCAAAGAACAATGGAAATTGCCATAATTTGTGCGCATACTGCCAGGCAATGACGTCACATGTCAAGTGGTCTATAGGGGTGAATTTTGTATGGTTTCATAAGCAATCAATCAGGGATAAGTATGAGAAACAAAGAAGCAACTGGGGACAAACAGGACCTGTGGTCGTCCAATTTTCTTTCAAAAATGTAGAGAGGAAGAATTGCATGTTTACAAAGTTAATTAATTTGAAATGGATAAAATAAATGACTTATTTTGCTTTTTCTTTCCCCATTTAATATTTTTCTTCACTACAGATCATGGCAAGAAGGCAAGCTGATGATATTTGATGATTCATTTGAACATGAAGTGTGGCAGGAGGCAGAGTCAGTACGACTCATTCTTATAGTTGACTTTTGGCATCCAAGTCTCACAAATGGACAGAAACACATGTTGACACCAATATAATGACACAACCATCTAGCCTGCCTTATGCTTCTAGGTGAAAATTTAACTGCCTTGAATGTCTACAAAGTACTGCCTTCAAGCACAGCATCAGAAATGGGTTATTCCAGTTGAAATCCATGCATTCCCTACGGAAGACATGATCTAATCTTCCACATAGGGAGTGTAGATTTCAAATGGAGTCACCCATTCAGATAACTTAATTTGAAATTCGTACTCCCTGTGAGGGAGATTAAGTCTTCCATAGGGAGTGCACAGATTTCAACTGGAGTTGCCTAAATGAATGGACAAGTATATTTGAATTTTAATAGATGTCAATTTTGTCATACATGCATTTGGTATGGTATTGAGACAATGGCATAGCCAGGGGGAGCTTTCCCCATATGAGAAGTCTTGCACCCCTCTTGTTCCCCTGTGGGATGCTGGCCGCCATGATATTTAAGATTTTTAGACCTTTTTGGTACATGTTAGCCCATTTTTGACAATTTTCGTAAAAGCCCCCCCTTTTGCTCCCCTTTGAAAAATTCCTGGCTATGCCACTGTATTGAGAGGTGCAGAATTGTAAAGCATATACCACATGCTTCTGGAGCCTGATGCTGGCACTGGAATTAAAATATTCCATTAAATTTATGGAATCTGTTATAAGCAAGGTGTCTCTCCCCTTAAGCTGAATATACACTTGATCACTTGGTGATTGCGATGTATCACTTTAAAAACGTGATGGCTAATCACTTGCAAAAAGCGATATAGCCCTCATTTCTTTTGCATTCATTAAAACCACAACGGGCGACAATCTTTCTGCAAATATCATTAAGGTGGTACTACACCCCTGGCCAATTTTGTGTCTATTTTTGCATTTTTTCAAAAAATATAGCCCATTGGTGACAAGTAAGATATGTATATTATAGGGGCAAGGACTACAACTGCTGCACTGAAAATTTTATTTCAGCACAGACAACAGTTGTGGAGTTACAAAAAAAAATGAGGGAAAACCAATATCTGATCAATAAATCAATAACTACTTGTCTTGAGTCACTGAAATTCCAGTGTAGTAACTGGATTCCTTGCCCCTATAATATACATAACTTTTGTTACCAGCGTGTTATTATTTTTTGAGAAAAATACAAAAATATTCATAAATTTACCACAGGGGTGTAGTACCCCCTTAAACTATTTGAAATACCACAAAGTGTATGTTACGTACATCCTTGGATGTTGATAATAATTTAGTTTAATTAATTTACTTCCTAAAGTTGATGATTGCGAGAAGTAAATTAATTGCAAAATTATTGATCCCGTTGGTGGGAATAATTGGACATTGCTTGTGATTTTACATTTTTAACTCTGGAACTCAATTGATTTATCGCTCTAAAAAAGATTGGTTCAGCGCTCTAGTGCAATTCGCTTTTCTGCAATAGTGATCAAGTTTAAATTCAGCTTAACTCCCCAATTGTTATGCAGAACATAATTTAGATGCTTCCATTTCTAAGCTTATGGCTGTTTTAAGAAATTGATGTGTATATTTGGAGACAACAATGCATTGTAGAGAACTAAGTGCCTTTATGATACAAGTGTAATTTTTTTATCACCAGAATTTCTGATCGGTTTGACTTGCATATCCACTCTTCCAACTGATATGAAGTGAAGTGCACTGCTAGCATGATCATGTATAAGTTGAGAGTGATGTGCATGCAATGGCAGAGAGCTGCCAACTCTTATCAGCTTGTACTTTAGAAGGCTACATCTTTATTGTCCATATGCCTTCCTCGACACAGTAAAGTAAAATCAAATTGTCTGATTTTCTTACAAACTGCTCCATTTTGCAGGAATCTGTTATGCAATTTAAATGCGCGCAACCCACACAAGTTAGCGATTTGTGGTAAACCGCCCTGCTGACTTTGTGAAAATGTATACTTTTACATACTTACATTGAGAGTGATGTGCATGCAATGGCAGAGAGCTGCCAACTCTTATCAGCCTGTACTTTAGAAGGCCTACATCTTTGTAGTCCATATGCCTTCTCGACACAGTAAAGTAAAATCAAATTGTCTGATTTTCTCACATACTTAATCATCATTATGATTAGAGATAAAAGAAACTAGACTTAGCTGTGGTCTAAGACCACGAACACAGCCGTGTGGTGACCCCTTAATCACCTTTGACCCCAAAATATATGAAATCCCCATAGACATTGTAGTAATGTCAATGCACGTGTCCATGTGGCATCACGTTGCTATGCTTTTTGTGGCAGAAGGGGCATTTTGAAGGTAAATCGTTTTATACCGGAAGTGACCCCTTACTGACCATTGACCCCAAATGTGTATACACCATATAGACACTGTGTTATAACAATGCATGTGTGCAAGAGGCGTCACTGTCCTACGTAATTTGTGGAAGAAGAAGCATTTTAAAGGTATTTCGTTTTATACCGGAAGTGACCCCTTAATAACCTTTGACCCCAAATAAAATAATACCACATATAAACTGGGTAATCACAATTCATGTGTAAACATACCGTTACTGTCCTATGTATTTCCTAACAAATAAAAAATTTTGAAGGTTTTTGACTAGGTAATGAGTTTAGATCTCGGAGGTGGGAGTATCATATAAAAAAAAAGTAATAACAATGCATGTGTGCAAGTGGTGTCTCTGTCCTACAGAATCTGTGGAAGAAGATGCATTTTAAAGGTATTTCGTTTTATACCGGAAGTGACCCCTTAATGAGATTTGACCCAAAATAAAAAAATACCACATATACATTGGGTGACTGCAGATCATGTGTGAACATACCGTTACTGTCCCATATTTTACTTAGCTAATAAAATTTTTTGAAGATATTTCGTTTTATACCGGAAGTGACCCCTTAATGACCTTTGACCCCAAATCTGTGAACACCCCGTAGACACTGGGTAATAACAATGCATGTGTGCAAGTGGCGTCTCTGACCCACATAATTTGTGGAAGAAGATGCATTTTAAAGGTATTTCTTTTTATACCGGAAGTGACCCCTTAATGAGCTTTGACCCCAAATAAAAAAATACCACATATACATTGGATGACTGCAGATCATATGTGAACATACCGTTACTGTGCTATGTTTTATTTAGCTAATAAACATTTTTGAAGGTTTTTCGTTTTATACCGGAAGTGACCCTTTAATGACCTTTGACCCCAAATATGTGTACACCACATAGATACTGGGTAATAACAATTCATGTGTGCAAGTGGGGTCGCTGTCCTACGTAAGTTGTGGGAGAAGATGCATTTTTAGTTGAAATCTTGTTTTTGACCCCTGTGACCCCTGCGTGACCTTTGACCCGACGAGTTTCATGTGACATGTAGGGGCACGATCAATAATCATTGTGACCAAGTTAGGTCAAAATCGATGTAAGCATGTGAGTGCTAGAGCAAATGTAATGGTTGACAGAAGAAAGAAAGAAAGAAAGAAAGAAAGAAAGAACCTGTAAGAAAAAAGACACAGCCGTGACTAACGTCACGGCTGTGTAAAAAATGACATCTAAATTACTGTCTTGTGGAAGGCATAAGGACTATATAGTTTGATCAGTGCGTAATCAGCTGGCCCTATAACATCGCGGATCAATATCAATATATTTTATTTTGAGAATTGTCTTGTGACATCTTGCCAAAAGCATCATGAATTATTAATTCAAAACCTATACCTTATCTACTTTCTTTAACACGCAAAGTATACACCAGATGAGGTCGAGATGGCAGAGCGGTTAAGGTGTTGCGCTGTCGGCCGAGAGATATGATCGGCGAGGGTTCGAGCCAGGGCTTGCCTTAGGTGAAAATTCTCTTCCCTCCCAAAAAGTTCCTATATGGTCAGGAATCCTTCAATTAAGTTTAGTTCCATCACAGAATGAATTTAATTGTAGAATTTCTTCTCGCCCCCATACACTGCTTAGCACATGCAGATATAGGTGGTGTATGTGCGACGTAAGGCCGTTGGTCCCGTGTACAGGAAGAGTCAACCCCTGTGCACTTTAAGTGTCAGAGCTATTCGAAAAGAGAAGGGGGACCATCCCCGGTTATGATATCTGCAATCAATCCTAGGTTCCAGGATCGTGCATAGGTAAACTGTGCACGTAAAGCCTGTGCATTGATACTCAACCATTTGAGGTAAACACTATATGGAAGGAAGGAAGGAACTATATCACTTTTAACATGGGCCTACTTTTTGGCGTAGTGGTAAAAGTCGAATGATTCCTGCCGATTATGAGCTGATCAAACTAAAGTTGGTATAAGACTATAATAACAGGAGCCAATGTAACATAAGTTGATGCAGAATGTCAATTGTGCCAACTGCCAATCCATATGAAATCCACACCCTAGTGAAGAAGACTTTGGAATTCAAACCAAACAGTTTGAATAATTTCAGATCCAATCATTTTCATCCATCAAAAGTGGAAAAGGAGTTTAACAAGAAAGCCATTGAACAGTGTAGCAGTTCCTTCAAGCATATCGATAGACCAGTCCCTCACCTTTGTTGGAATTCCAAACAAATTTCTCTCGTTTGAGGCAAACTTGTGTCATTTTAACTGGATGTGATCAGTTGAGACTATTGTCAGCTGGAATTTCACATAAAACTAGCAAATATTTTCAGCTGGATTGTCCTTGACCAAATTTGTTGACTTTGCATTGGTGAAATTGAGTATGTTTCAAGTAAGTTTGTAAAAAAAATGGTCAGAAATTCTGGTGAATGCTGTTAATAGTGACATCACTATTAATTTGTAGTGGATTTATTGTTCACAATGGTTGATGTACACAGTAGTGAATAGCTGGAGAAGATGCAATTTTGAAATGAATCGGAATAAGTTAAGATAGCAATGCTAACAAAACATTTGACCCGCCCAGCTGAAGTACTTGAACATGATGACTTTCAGGTACTTGAATAAGTAAACGTTTTGCAAGCTAAATTTGTTATTCACACACATTGTCATTAATCCACTCTGCAGCTTAAACGCAATCACAGATTAACTTCAGACTTGGTACGGTGATAGTAAATAGTGGCCTCATGTGCTGTATACTTTTGTGTCATGTTACTTGCATATTAATGAATATTAATGAGCTCATTTGCATATTTGACCTACACTTCCATTAATCCACTCTCCAGCTTAAAAGCAAAGACCGATCAACTTCAAATTTGGTCTTGTGATAGTATTCTTTATATTTACCAACCTTTGTTGTGGGGGCTACCTTAATTACGAACCGCGTAATTCTAGTTAAATTTTTTAATTTACAACAAGTTTGGCTGTTTTTTTTATAAATATTTTGATTTACAAGAATTGTTGCTGTTTTTTGTGGGTTTTTTTTCCAAAGTGGACCAAAATGTAATAACATCAATAAGTGACCAATAACAGTTTATTAAGAGTGCTTTGTCAAATCTTCATAAGCAATAATTATTGTTCTGCAGTTAAATTGTACTTAAGTAAACGGTTTTTTTCACCAGGTTTGCCGTCGCAAATTGTACTTAATTGACATTGGGCTATTCCAGTTGAAACCTTTGGGCTATTCCAATTGAAATTCCACCCCCTATGGAAGATTTTACCTTAATCTTCCACACAGGGAGTGTGAATGGATGACTCCAATTGAAATTTATACCCCTGTTAATAAATTACTTCTATGTCTTCCATAGACTGGAATAGCTTAATGCAATTCTTTGTAGTGAAAATGAACCAACTGGTTGTCATGTATGAATGCAATATAACGCTCCATTTTGAATGTTATTATTTAAGTATTTAATTATGTACAGGGGAAAGAATATTTTGATTTACAAGAATTATTGCTGTTTTTTGTGGTTTTTTTCCCAAAGTGGACCAAAATGTAATAACATCAATAAGTGACCAATAACAGTTTATCAAGAGTGCTTTGTCAAATCTTCATAAGCAATAATTATTCCAATTGAAATTCCAACCCCTATGGAAGATTTTACCTTAATCTTCCACACAGGGGTTGTGAATTTCAAATGGGGTTACCTGAATGGATGACTGCATTTAAAATCTATACCCCCTGTGTTAATCAATTACTTTCATGTCTTCCATAAGGGGTATATAGATTTCAACTGGAATAGCTCAAGGCAGTTCTTTGTAGTGAAAATGAACCAACTGGTTGTCATGTATGAATGCAATATAACGCTCCATTTTGAATGTTATTATTTAAGTATTTAATTATGTACAGGGGAAAGAAGAACCTCACGCATTTTAACATGAAATTACAAGATTAAGATTAAGAGTTATGGTTAATTTGATCTTGTGTGCTAGTTTGTAATGTTTGAGTGTTTCCATGTTCCAGTGTACAGTATGTAAGCCTCTTGTATGTTTTATACATGTTAAGAGAAATGTACTAAAATGTGATGATTAGTATAAACTATTAAGTGTGTTAATCCAATTCATTAAGCCAAGTAGAGATTATCCATGTTTTGAAATGATTCAAAACCCTTATTATATGTTACCATCCACCACAAACCCAGTGTAAAGTCACCAGTGCTTATTCAAAGATATTGGCAGTTTAAACAATACATTGTTTAAACCTCTGTATTGTTGTAATCCTACAAAATGCCATAAAAACCAACACAATATGATGCTAATTGAAAATCCATGTTTTTTGTTTATACATGTTTATACTAAGACTGGTGAGTGTATGCATTGGTGTGGTATCTTATGTGTACATGTGTACCAATATGGATGCATCTGTGGTCTGTGAAGGCCAGGTCACCAGGGGTTGACCTCACACTGTGCCTTAGAATTCACATTTGTGACATGATCAAGGGGAATGAGTCGCATGTCGACCCTGGTCGAATGTCGACCCTGGTCGAATGTTGACCCTGTTCGAAAATGAGTTTTACATATGTTTCTAAAGAGGACATTTAGATCTTTCAGAAACTGAAAACCCATGTTGATACGATTTTTCTTTGCAAAGATACATCAATTTATCAATCGCTGAAAACAATATAAAACAAAAGAATTTTAACACTTTCTTTGCCAATATCTCAATATTAGCGACATCCGACTCATTTCCCTTGATCGTGTCACATTTGTTGTTATATTCTGAAAACCTTGCAAATTTAACATAAAATGCATCATTATGCCAATACCCATTCTCGACGCTATAACGCTCCAATACTGTGATACAGTTGGGAGAATATGCAGTTGTGTTGAACATGTGCACTGGCATGATGAACGTATCCTTTATTTGCAAAGTCGTTTTCTGGAATTACCTAAATGGTATATAGAAATGTAGATATTGGTGCCATTAAAAGTGCCTTTAGAAATATTGTGTGTGTATAGTTAACCCACCACTTTTGATATGTGTAGAATGTATGTAGCTTTTGTAACATAATTTCTGTTGAACTTTTAATGCGGTGCCATCAACTCCTATCTGTAGCTGATTAAAAAAATGTGTGCTAACTATTACAGAAAGTATTATTCTAATGAATTTATATAGGTTCTATAGGTTTATTTCATGGGATGTTATTGTAAAGGAATGGTATTGTTGTATGTATATGCACCAAGGAATTCAAAAGGGTTAAAGTGACCAGTCCAATGGGTCAGTTGCCTGATAAAAGTCTGGAGGTTCAAAATGTAATGTCGCAAAATTGCAAAAAGTAAGTTCCAGTATTAGCTCTATTTCCAAAATTGTGTTTTCAACTACTGGATAACTACTTGATAGGCTCAACGTTATCAGGCTTGGTTTTAGTAGGAGCTAAACCACATTTGGTGTTGAAGAGAGAGGGCTTTACATGTAGGCCATGCAGTGCCTAAAGCATTTTTCACCCTAATGTAGCAGCAACGTCAAAGCGTTGAGGCATCTGTTTGCCGCTCATCTATGGGCGTTGTTAAGCATGTGCGTGTGTTCACCAGCACTTTGAGCGAACACTATGATTTGTAGCTGCGCCCAAAGAAATGCGCACTGCCGTCACTGCCACATCAGGGTGGAAAATGTAATTAGTATATCACTGGAATAAATGGCCTTTCATGCTGATTATAACTTATATACATATGTGAGCAACAAAAAAAACCGCTGCAAAATGATAATGACACAGCACGATAATCTGGAGATACATACCTCCATGGGTAACAAGGAAATGTAATGGTATGTGTGTCCTCATTTTGAGTTCCTTGGTGGATACACCTGTTAAAGTGGTAGACTGGTGTAGAGTTTAGCAGCTCTAGTTATATTATTACATTCACATGTTCATAAAACTGAAATGTTGCACAGGTGCAGCATGTGATTATTTGAATGAATGAATGTTTATTTCCATAATCAAAAACAAGCAAAATTCATTGAAATCACACATCAAAACATAAAATAATACAGACAATTATGCAGGAGATGGTCGAAAACCCAATAAGGCCAGCATTGGCCATCCCCTTGCAGAATAACAACAAAAACAAAGTGTTTGAGATTATGTAAATTTATATATAGACGAATCCAACAAGCCAAGTCATGGTCAGGATTTGGTCGGCCATTATCGGGTCCCCACATGCACCAAACATGTGTTGTGAGTGCCCAATTGGGTGGATTAAACCCACTTAAAATTTGATGTTAGATTCTTTTGTGTTGTAAACTGTCATCATTCTTTTGTCTACGTGTAACACAGGTGATAGAATGCAGTTAAAAATACCATCAAAGCCGCAGCATTTCATATTTTATGTGAGATAGCTGGGTCCCGTCGCGGCTATGGCTGCCATTGAGGTGTAGGAATGCATGAAATTGGATTCGTCTATACCACATGATTGCTATTCAGATAACCACTGATTGTTAAGTCAGTAGCATGTCCTAGCAACAGGTCACAACCAGTTGACTTCAATGCAATTTTGTCGTTATGTTGTTAACCACGACTAGACACTGGTAGCGATTGTGAAAAAGCTATCTGCGTTTCATTACTAGCAATTTTTAAATCGCATGCTGCGACTCTCAATGGGAACATAAAAATTGAACAGTTCTTGAATTTCACCTGCACCAGTCGGCATTGTCCACTTGGACTCGCCAGTCACTCATTGTGCACTTAGTTGTATATTGTATCATATCCCACCACATACATAAAAACAAATTGTTGTACAAATGTAGATTTTTGTCAAAATGCATGTATTTTGTACCAGAAACTTTGTCAATATGTGTATTGTTTATAAAGTTTTAAATAAGAGATTAGATGAAACATTAGTTTGATTTAAGAGTTTATACCTTTACCAAAGTGCCACTGGGAGAAGTTTATTTTTACGATAGGTATAAATTAGCAGCAAATTTTTATGATTTTTCATATAAATCTAATATGCCAAAAAGATTTTTGATTAATGTAGCAATACTTATGTCAGTTTCTTTTGATCCCCCTGGCTTAAGCCACAAAGAGGGACCATGAAATATGCCAAATAATATGTACTTAATATAGTAATGTAGGTGCAGCTGATACGGTATAATTAGTTAAAGTAGATGTTAACTTTCTGATCATTATTAGTAGGTTACCCTGATTTTGATTTTCCAAGTGTAATTTGTAGCATTATATTTGGTAGGTTCTAAGAAAGTGACAAGGAAGTAAAAAAATAAATGTGTGCACTAATCTCTCTCTCTCTCTCTCTCTCTCTCTCTCTCTCGGTCATCAGTTGGCTCTGTAGTGCCACTGTGGTCTTCACAGGAGTATGCCATTTCACTCGATCTGATGCGTTGCACCTTGCATTCCTTGGTTAGAAACCAGCTTCACGTAATTAGCCCAAGATGTTGGTGGATGTCCCCTTCCTCATCGGCCTTCAATAGCCCTTGCAAAATTTGTTTTTCTACACCTCAATGTTTCCTGACAATATGGCCAAAGTACTTATGCCATTTCTGATGGTTAAATGTGTCCCTATATTGTCTAGGAACCAGGAATTTGTTCTTCAGTAACTTAAGTTCCTTGTATCTGATCCAATTATACACTTATTTGTGAACGTTTCAACAACTACTGTTGCCTTTGTCAATACTTGATGAGGAATGACTGCAGTTACTGACAACCGACGCTAGAGGGATTTCCAGCGTGATTTTTTGGGTTGCCAGTTGGTTTTCCTTCTAGGGATTTTCTTGGTCCCTGCTGCAGAAACTCATAATTAGATCAGATACAAGGAACTTTAGTTACTGATGTTACTCTACCGATCCTGATGAATTTGTTCAATCAGGAATTTGTTCTGTTCTCCTGTCTTTCCATGTCATTAATAAAGTACAACTATTCCATCCAAATGTAAACAATTTGAATCTTAGAGTTTTGAGAATGGCTTTGAGGGTATTGGACCTTGACCATGCATTGCCTGAAATAAAGCATGTTGTTACAATGGAAAAGGCACTTACTCATAATTACGGGGTGGCTGAAGGTTGTGAGGTTGTGTCCCAGTAGCACTAATGTGTTGTGCACTTTGGTATCATTCTATATCAATACATAATGTTGCAAGTCTCATTTTTTTTGCTAATCATAAGCCGAACAAACTTTAGCCACACCCTACCCAGGTTGTATGTCTGATGGTGAAAAAAACTAACCATAGTGTAATCATCACAACAAATCTTTAATTTCTCTGAGTTTGATTGACACGTCAGGCGTGAACTATCGGTAGTGTCTTTATAAATCACTTTCCGATAGTAACAAATGACTCCCCTTGCTTGATTACGTCACAATAATAGATTGTTCCAACTATAGCGTATGTACATAGCAATTTGTACAATGTGTATGATGGATCTGCCAATAGAGGATGTGCTGATAGGTTGTTTGATATTCTCCTATTGGTAATGTGCATATTCCTGCCATTTGTAGTGTTAGTACTCTCGTCCATGTTTATAAGGTTCTTGTTTCATCTACACCTGAATACGTGTCCTCCATCCTTCACACCCGTCATTCTGGGTACTCATTGCGCTCTACTGCTGCCACTTGCCTTTCCATTTCAAGATCCCACAAGTTGACTGGTGACAGAGCATCTTCCATCATTGCCCCTGGTCTATGGAATGGCTTGCCTTCCCACATTTGTGACTCTCCCAATGTCCAAACCTTCAAAAAGAACTTAAAAACTCACCTATTCACCTAATGTTTCCTCTCTTTTGCATTTTTCCTTTTCCATAGCGCTTTGTTTCTTCATTTAAAAAGCGCTCTCTAAATCTGTGTATTATTATTATTATAGTAAGATGTTACATTTTAATTTTGGTTCAATTACAATTTTAAAATGCTGCGAACACTAAAATAAACTGATGATATGTATGACGTGATGAAGCAGAGCAAGGCATTTTTCAATTTTGAGTTTAGTCAAAAGAACTGTTGAATGTATTTTGCATTTCATTGTCTGTAAGGTCTCATATTGAAATTCCCTTACACAGGAAGGTGTGCGCCATCCTGCAACTTTCCTGTGCTAGCCTTCTTTTGTTAAAATCCTGGGCAGGGTGTATCACTGATGCATATAATCCAATTGTTTTATGACTGAGCTTTCCTGAGGCGCGCTTAGCGTGGGGAATCCTGCCTTCTTTCTGTGTGAAAACGTGGTAGGGTATTTCAATATGAGCCCTAACAGGGTAACATGAACATAATTGAATACCAGAGTGGAAGAAGGGCCCAGCTCCATCAACACTTTTCTTGAGATATTAACAAAAAACACAATATTTTCATCTTGAGGGGACCTTTAGTACATAAACATACATTATAACATACATGTGAAATAATTATACATGTGTTGTGGTATATCGAAAGGAGACACTTTTGGGTAGGATCGTAAATGGAGAAATAGCCAAAAATCTGCCTGGGAGTGATTTTTTCACAATTGGGGTTTGTTGCAAATTTGTGATGTTAATAATGTTTAAAATATTGTCTAATAGTTTCAGACTGGAATATAACTGGCATCTTGTATTTTTTCAGACACTTTTCAAGGTCATTCCTGCTCTCAACATTGTCAATAATATTTTTAAAGGCCGATATCTCAATTTCCAATTTTATAATACCATAACTTACAAATTCAATATCTTCACTTAGGAATGTTCGATTTCATTGGGTAAAACGGAGCAAAATATCTCTATATTTAAGATATGTAAAACACTCAAAATTGATAACCTGCCCAAAAGTGTCTCCTTTTGATATACCATGTCACATATGTTGCAATGGCAATGGTACAGGTCTTATAAAATATGATAAACTCATTTTGATAAAATGGGAGTTGGGCCCTTCTTCCACTCAGGTATTAAATTGTCAAGGGGTTAGTACAATAAGGCAAAATGCCTAAATGTTTCCTTTACAAATGAAAATATCAGAATTATTTCATATTTTGCAGTAATTTTTTAATTATTTGTTAATTTTATGTATTTGCAAGTGAATTTTCATTACTTCTTATTGTTTTTCTTAACTTTTTAAATATAAACTTAATAGCAATATTAAATGTATCTCTGTTTTACAGAAGTTTGTATTTATGCAGTTGTGTGTGTGAGAGGGGGTTATGAACTTACAAAAAACAGTTGTGTGTTTTGCCTGCCAAACGGGGATTTTATGACAACCAGAAATACATGACCCTAGTATAGTTATAAAATGATGCTGCCCTATGTCTGAAAATTGGTATTGCTAAAGTTTGTTCGGCTTATATAAGGCAAAAAAAAAGGCTTATAACACTGTGTATTGATTAACCGTCGTTTTATCTTTTCAGTTTCTGTTTCCGTATCCGTAATAGTTTTTGTAAGTCATTGTTATTCTGAAGTGGTAGTCTCCCAGGTATGACCAATCTTTTATTCTAGCCTTTTGTTAGTTACTGAAAATTTGAAGCTCGTGAATTTCAGTTTTCGTTTTGGTCAGTTATATTGATTTTTTACATAAAACCTTGAGAAGTGCGGTTGGGTGCCAAACTAGACAAAAGAAGAGTCTAAATTTTACGGTCCTAAATTCGCGGTAAATTGTACGGCTTGAATTGACTTGTGTTTGGTGTATATGCACTTACGCCTAGACGTAAGTGGCTCGTAAAAAAAGTCTTGCATTGAAATATATACTAACCATGTTGCCAAGTTATAAGCAAAAGTCTTTCATATTGGCGATGAAACGAGCGTCTAAAATCTCCCAATGAGGCGCGTACGGGGGCGCGTACAAGTGGTGATTTGGTAATCATGTTTTATATTGAAATGCAATACAAAAGGATTTGCATTGGAGCAAAGATAATGTATTCTATTCATGGCAAGCTAATCTGATAATTGGTTGGGCCTATATATGCAAGACTGGGTTTATTTTAAATGTTTATTTTTGCAGAGCTTATTTTCAGTCATGGATCATACTGATAAATTTCGCGAGGGGGAGGGAGGGAGGGAGGGAGATACTGAACAAGAGACTGAACAAGCGAGAGTGGGAGGGGGTGAGGAAGAAAGAGAGGAGAGGGAGAGACGGAAAGACTAGAAAGAGAAGAACTTCGAGAGGAGAGAGTAGGGACCGGGGACGGGAGGGAGTGGGAGACTGATCATGGGGGGGGGCAGGAGGAAGCAAAATAGGGAGATAGACATTGATACGAGGGAAGGGCGACACTGTGGCCCTGCACAAGTGCATTGTGGTGCGATATGCTCATAAGCGGGCCTTTTGTGATTTTAGAGCTTATTTTCAACGTTTTTACAGAAAAAAGTGGACTTTGTCATTCGGATTGGCATGCATCAAAGGCGAGAGGGCGCTAGGCCATTAAAAACAGCGGTGTTGTCTCTCCCGCTTTTATTGACATAAGCAACTGCCTCTTTTGAAATAAGCTGATTGGTACTTCAAAGTTAACAATGAAGTCATGTTACAGTAAACTTACTAAATCCCTTGCGTTTTCGTATCTGAACAATAGACTTACGGAAACTGAAAAGATAAAACGAGCCATAGAATGCCAGTTGGGCGCAGTACTCATGCTAGTTGTGTGTTGCGTGACTGGCGCGCGCTTATGTGAATTTACATGAGCGCGAGTTGGGACTTAATTGATGTGGGCAGTAACAAAAGCCAAATAATTTTGGCCTTATAAGCCAAACAAACTTTACAACTGGGGACACCACAGGTGTGGGTGTGTGTTGAGGGGGGGGGGGTAAGATGAGGTCCCTGGTTGGCTGAAAACACAAAAACAGCATTTTGCAAAAAATGTATCTGGTGTGGTAAAAAGTTCCCTTCAACACACAATAGAAGAAGGTATGTGGGGTTGGGGGGGAGTTGGTGTGTGTGTACATGCATTGGAAAAATTACAGTTTCCGATATAATTTCTGAAAACAAATCCAATAGTTTAATTCATGACAGTTTTTGAATACAAATTCAAGGAAATATTGGATAAAATGATATAAACAATACCTCAATGACAAGATTTGTGGTATTTTCTCAACTTGAATGACCAATTCCACTTTTTATCGTTTGGGTGCTCCCTGTTGGAACTTGATGTTGGTGGTGCTGTTTTCAGGATTAGATGCTGGTCATAAATATTTACAAATTATTTACGAGGTATTTACATCAGCTGTTAAAGCCATATTATAACATTTCTATAAAAATAGATTACCGTAGTATTTTATTTTCCATAAAATGTTAGCTTTTACTGTCAGATATGTCCCCTTTTAATTTTGAGCCGAACAAGTGAGATAAAGCATAGAAAATTGGAATTTACTACTAGCGCCCATGCATGTTACTCCAGCGTTTGTAATACGGTACGATCCTCGGGTTGTGTGTTTGTATCCCGCACGCCGTGTATGTACTGTGCATACGTGTTCGACTAATATTTCCATCGTAATAATAAAACGCCGGTTCCATCGTTTTATTCAAAATCTCGGATTTTGACAAAACTACAGCACCTAATATCTTGATTTTTGCAAGTATCTTTATTGACTAAAGTACCCCTAGCAGAAATTCTATACAGCAAGAAGTGTATCAAAAGTGTATCAAAGTGTATTAAAACTGTATCAAACGGCAATTTGATACAGTTTTGATATACTAAAGGTGTATTGAAAATGTATCAACTGAAAATATAGGGTATCAAAACTGTATCAAATACCACCTAACTGTATCAAAATGTATCAAAAGTGTATCGAATTTGAACTTAGTTAATTTTGGCCATGCTTGTGGTGTATCAAAAGTGTATCAAATTGGACTTTGCAGTTTTTTAGTGTATGTAAAGTGTATCAAAATGAACTTTTTGGTGCTAGATGTATATCAAAAGTGTATCAAATTGGACTTAGACAAATTCTGGCTGCATACAGTGTATCAAAAGTGTATTAAATTGGACTTTGCCTGTTTTTTAGTGTATGTAAAGTGTATCAAATTGAACTTAGTTAATTTTTGGTGGCTAGAGGTATATCAAAAGTGTATCAAATTGGACTTAGTCAAATTCTGGCTGCCTACAGTGTATCAAAAGCGTATTAAATTGGACTTAGTTTATTTTGGGTGGCTAGAGGTATATCAAAAGTGTATCAAATTGGGCTTTCATAAACTGACATTTTGTAGTGTATCAAAACTGTATCAATTACTGATCACATGTCTAGATAATGACTCATCATTATCAAATTTGCCCATGTGGCATGCATGCAGTTAACACCAGGATTTGCATTTGGAAATGTACTGTATTTTAGAGCAAATTATGGTGTTTTATTTATCATGATGAAGATACAAACATGCTTGTAGACTGCACATTAGGTTACAATGTAGTTGTAATCAGGGACTGTGATTTAAGAGGATATTTCATTGACTTTGTTCTGATAAGGTAAGCTTACTATATATTACATATAGGGCATCTATGTATATGTATTAAGCATGAATATAGCACATGCCTGTATAGTAAAAAACCCTGCTGAATCTTTTTGTTATTGGTAGCCGTTTTGTCTCGTTATTGAGGGTAACAACTTCAGTGACAAGCACTGCTTTCCAAGCAGGCCCTCTGATGTATGTATGTTCCATTTTGGTTGGGTTTGCTTCATTTTTGCAATACTTTCTCACACATTTATCCTATTGCGTTGTAATTTTGAACGTTGATAGGGGAAAGTGCATTAAGCTTCTCCGTGATGGGGGAAAGTGCTAGAGGTCAGCATTGGCAGTAGAGGGCAGTGTTGAATTTGAGCTTGATTAGACTAATTTCAAAATTTGACCTTTGACCCCTTCACTTTGAGCTTTGGGGTCATTAATGTTTGCAAATATGTTTAGATCATATAAGGATAATTCTTGTTGAATTTGAGCTTGATTGGACCAATTTTGAAATTTGAAAAACTGTATCAAAAGTGTATAAAAACTATCAAAAGTGTATAAAAACTGTATCAAAAGTGTATAAAAACTGTATCAAAAGTGTATAAAAAACTATCAAAAGTGTATCAAAAAACTATCAAAAGTGTATCAAAAACTGTATCAAAAGTGTATCAAAAAACTATATCAAAAATGTATCAAATGGCATGTATCAAAAATAGGGCGGTCCCGCTGGCCAGCATTAGAATTGGAACGCTGATTTGATACAGTGACATATTGATACACTTTTGATATAATTATGTATAAAATGTGTATAAAATGAAAGGATAAGAATTTCAATGCTAATTTGATACAGTTTAAATTGGAACGCTGATTTCATACAGTGACGTATTTGATACACTTTTGATATAATTATGTATGAAATGTGTATGAAATGAAAGGATCAAAATTTCAAAGCTAATTTGATACAGTTTTAAATTGGAATGCTGATTTGATACAGTAACATATTCGATACACTTTTGATATAAATTATGTATGAAATGTGTATGAAATGAAAGGATAAAAATTTCAACGCTAATTTGATACAGTTTAAATTGGAACCCTGATTTGATACAGTTACATATTTCATACACTTTTGATACAATTATGTATGAAATGTGTATGAAATGAAAGGATAAAATTTGAACGCTAATTTGATACAGTTTAAATTGGAACGCTGATTTGATACAGTTACATATTTCATACACTTTTGATATAATTATGTATGAAATGAAAGGATAAAAATTGCAACGCTAATTTGATAGTTTAAATTGGAACCCTGATTTGATACAGTTACATATTCGATACACTTTTGATATAAATTATGTATGAAATGTGTATGAAATGAAAGGATAAAAAATTTCAACGCTAATTTGATACAGTTTAAATTGGAACCCTGATTTGATACAGTTACATATTTCATACACTTTTGATATAATTATGTATGAAATGTGTATGAAATGAAAGGATAAAATTTGAATGCTAATTTGATACAGTTTAAATTGGAACCCTGATTCGATACAGTTACATATTTCATACACTTTTGATATAATTATGTATGAAATGTGTATGAAATGAAAGGATAAAATTGCAACGCTAATTTGATACAGTTTAAATTGGAACCCTGATTTGATACAGTTACATATTCGATACACTTTTGATATAAATTATGTATGAAATGTGTATGAAATGAAAGGATAAAAATTTCAACACTAATTTGATACAGTTTAAATTGGAACCCTGATTTGATACAGTTACATATTTCATACACTTTTGATATAATTATGTATGAAATGTGTATGAAATGAAAGGATAAAATTTGAACGCTAATTTGATACAGTTTAAATTGGAACGCTGATTTGATACAGTTACATATTTCATACACTTTTGATATAATTATGTATCAAATATGTATGAAATGAAAGGATACATTTCATTTGATACTTTTTTGATACATTATCTTGGCATTTGATACACTTTTGATATGTATAAAATGTGTATGCAATGTTAATATGATACAGTTTTGATACATAAAAGTGTATGAAATGAGGGTTCCAATTCAAATACTTTTTATTTCATACATTTTTCATACGTATCAAAAGTGGTGTATCAAAAGTGTATCAAATTTCAGCCAGGGACATTACAATCTTGTAAAAAACAGAATTTAACAAAATTTTAGGGCGTTCTCCACAGCAAATGTTATAATATGGCTTTAAATTTCTTCACAGGATTCTTAGAACTTCTATAATATTGGCAATATTTGTGTATTTGAGAACAATTTTTTTTGCATGTGGGTAGTGTATAGTGATTTTATATGTTTGGGAGTAAGTTTCTACTTTTCAATAAAAAAATAAAACAAATTCAACCTTGTGCCTAACTTACAGAAGTGAACAGAACAAAATATGTTATTGGGAAACATATTAATATTTTGATGATTCACTATTATGTCCATCCTTGTTGGTGCTTTAATAACAAATGTTTGCTATCGTATAATACAATAAAAGGTTTTTTACAAAAACAAAGTATGAATGTTTCATTGTTACTGCTATGTCTGTCTAGGTCTTTGTAATTGTTGGAAAATATGGTATGTCAATGTACATCCATGTAGCATTAAGATGAAATAATAAATTGTGTCTTGCTCATTGGTGAGCCAGGCAGGCTCAGCCTGTCAGTCAAGCACCCCCTCTTGAATAAAACAAAAACATATCTTTGCCCCCTCCCTCATCAGAACAAAAGTTTTGACAATTTTTAGGCTGGGGGGGGGGGCATTTAACTTGACTGTAGAAGTGTGGAAGTAGGGGCTAAGATTTTCGATGGGAATGGTCTTCTCACTTGCTTCTAACCACTGGCCTGGGTTCAATTCCTGCTATGCCACGTGTGTGTTTGGTTGCAAATCCATGCTCTTCCTCGCAGGTTTTTCTCCAGGGTTATTACTGCTGGGCCACTTAGGGTTAGGGTTTGGATTAGGGTGTAGGGTTAGTGTTAGGCCTGGTGGTTGGAAAATAGCCACTTCCTTTCTCCAGGTGCTCCGGTTTTCATCCTGCATCTATACTACTAAAATCGGACCTCTTCCCATATCCCTGTCCTATCATATTCGGTTGGCATCCCTTGAATTAGTAGCCTCTGTGCACTATTAAAAAATTGGAGAGGGTCATTGGATAGAATATTTTGAAAAAAAAAAGGTCATTAGGTGGAAAATTATGCCAATTTCCAATACAAATTTTACTGACATTTTGATAAAATTCTAGAAAACAAAGGGCTGGGTAGCCCAACCAAAAAAAAAAAAAAAAAAAGCGGGAGGTCATTGGGTATATCCTGGCTTTACCCCCTTTAGACCACTGAAATAGGGTCATCAGGTGATCTAAACATTAACCAATGTCAACTGGCAAATTATTCTTTTCTGATTCACTCCATTTAAAACCTAATATAGGGTCAAATCCCAATGCCACTTAGTCCAGTACCATGATTTAGTCCAATCTTGAGGGATTCCCCATCAAAACTCTCCCCAGCATAAATATTTAATACAATGTAGTCCCTAGTTATGTGATACAAAATTGGTTTGTGTTTAGGAGATGAGCTATGTTGAGAATATAATTTTACTAAAAAATTATCTTTAGTTGCAAAGTCGCAAAATGTCATAATTTATACGAACAATAATATAAGGTTAGCGCCTATAAATTGCCAGAATTGTTTCATTTTAGACCCAATTCATGACCATAATGACAAATACTGATTACTGAGCTTCCCAACAATTCTCACCTGTTTTAAATGGTGGGTTAAACCTAGTCCGTCTAGAAGGACTGCTATATCCTGACAATGTGGATATAGTCCATCTAGTTAAACCAAATAATAGGCCTGAGTAGCCCTTCTAAGGCCAGAAAAAAAATTGTTTAATTGTCCATAGATCCCTTCCAAGCAGGCCTGTAACCTGGATTTATTTGGGGGAGGGGCTGATATTGAAAAAGTGGACTGAAGGGACAGATTTTGAAAAAGTGGATTTTGACTAAGAAGGCATTAAAAAAAAGCTATAAAAAATCCCTATTTTTTTTCGTTCGCTACGCTTGCAAATGGGACTTTTTGGGTAAAAAATGGGACTTTTTTTGCCTTTGATGATGGGGGGGGGGGGGTGCAAGGGGGCGGATGTCTGGGCCTGCTGGTTACGGGGGTTACAGTCCTGCTTTCAAGGCCAGGGGTAGGGTCGTTTGGTGGGATTTTTTTCCTGTATATCCGATGTTGATTTACAGTGTTTTTTGGGGGGTGGGGGAGCTGTGAATATGTAGGACGGGGTTGTCATGATTTAAAAATGGGTAATCCCGGGGTAATCAAAGTGAGTGAAATGGAAGGAACTAGCCTCCTCAAGCCTTCAAAATGTCTTAAATGAACTTCCAGACTGGCTTCTCTCATCAGTGTCCTTGGAAGTGTAATGCGTCATTTTGCATTAAGGGGCATTTCGTGATCCACAGCCTCATCCCCCCCCCCACTTTTCCCAAAAAAGATTTTTACACCACTGGATACCTCTGGCTACATAATGTTTATGTACCAAATATTTCTTGTAGATTAATTCGTTTAGCAAAAATATTGCCAAATTTGAATTTCGTTCTGGTGCACCAGAACGAAATTACAACACATTGTCTATGGAGCAGTGTAATACACATAATCATGCATAACTCGCAAACGCAACTGAAATCGGAATCAACTGAAATTTTGGAAATAAGCTTTTTTCGTGGATATCTACTGAAAATGTCATAAAAGGAGGATGCTAGGATCACAAAATCCTCCTTTAAAGTTGTTTATTTTGAAAACTTTCGGGGTGGTGGGGAATAAAAACTTGAGCAGTTATGATAAAAAAAAACTGGACCGTCACTGACATAATTTTTTATTTATCAAAGCATTAGAATACTATAAAAATAACAATATAAAAATTGTTCAAAGAACAATTGCCAAGGGTCAAGCAAACTTGAGAATATGAAGAAAAAAAACCCGGAAAAAACACAATCACTCACTCAGTGTTTCTCGCATGCCTGAACTGCCCTTTGTATTAAACACATCATGCAGACGCTGGAATGCAGACAAATCAAATTTGTCCAAAAATGTATATTATATATTTGGGATTGGGATCCCCCTTCCTAAGAATATGACAGCTTCCCCCATGATCAATTCAGACTCACTGTGAATTTAGTGAATTGAATTTCGGGCAGGGGATTTCCCAGAGAGAGAAAGTTTTCTTCTTCTGATTGGAGAGAACATTTATTGTTCTGATGTGACTCTTCAAAACAAACAAAGACATTGTGATAGACAGCTTTATTGCACAATGTACAGGATATGAGTGCATATTTCAGATAAGTTTTTATTTATTTAAGATTCAGTCACAACCTGCTATCAGACCCTATCAGATATTAGCTATTTAGACTGTGCCTGTGTTTATTGGTGCTCAACAAAAAGAAGGAAATTCCAATAAAACAAGAACTCAAAATGGCGAACTGTACGGAGTGAAATTCGCCGGAAAAGGCAAAGAATATCAGCACTGTCCAACCGGTATTTACTCTATTTTCTCATGTATAAAAGTATATTTATGTAATTAAGAAAAGGAGTAATAGATCTGGTATAGAGGACTACAAATTAGTAATGTAATAAGCTTAAGATATGCCATAGTAACCGGCACTGCTACCTGTTCATTCAGATCAGATGGTAGCAATTCATGAATTATTCTGTCAGTGTCATTCACTCACATGACTCCTGCATGAGTCGTGGGCATTCCTTTACTTCAGGGTTTTTTATTTTTATGTGTAATAGCTGCCTTCTGGGTGGGTTAGAGTTATAACACTGTACTTCAACAAGGCAGACTAAAACTTACTTAGTCGGGATTATGCACTTTCAGTTTCTCACACGTTTGAACGGGAATTGGATTGCGTACTTTTTCGATGTCTAGTGAGCAAATTTCTTCAATATTTTGAGAAAATGATGTCAAATTTTCTATTCTATATTGTTTGGTAATAATGTCTTTTGCCAATAGTATGTTTAAAGTTGTAATTTTGTGTTTTTGATCGCAAAGATCGGATATTTTCGTTCCCGATTCGAATTCTGAACCCATCGCAAGGGTGCCGATTTCGGCAGAACTTTGACGGTACGGCGTATATAGGACTGGCAAGCAAGTCTAAACTTACTCGATCTCGAGAACTCTTGCTTCGAATTTGCACACGATAGCATGATTGATAGTTACGCATTACCATAGGTATGCCAGGCAAACCTTAGTTAACACAATTTGCTAGTCAGCGAAATTCGCCTAGACCGGGGACCAAACACAATACATATTTACATAGAAATTTCAATTTTTCTTCAAGAACAGGTCGGTCAAGGAAACCTACATAAATATGTTTTCTATACTTCACTTGACCCAAATATAGGATTTTTTATGGTGATGAGACACTCACACATGGAATTTTAGAGGGATTTTAATAGTGCTCAGTTCCATTAAAAAAAACTGCTATCATCATGAGACTAAAAAGATCTAGAAACACTCCTGTAATGCTGTTTTGGGGAATTTTGCGAGCAGAATCTTTTTGATGAAAGTCGATCTTTGAAAAGATGTATTAACTTTGCCACGGAAAGTGCTATGACAAAAAGGTTTTCAGTTTTGGCTTTCTTTACTCAAGGGCTTTAATTTGATATGAAATGATGCAGTTTGATGGCAAATTTAAATTCACCTGGCATACCTACATTAGATGCTAGTAGAGTACTTACTATGGTTTTTCGGTCCCATACCAAGCTGAGCCATGCACCATCATGTCGCGTCGTCTCAAATCCCTCCAGAAGATCCCCCAAGGACTTTGCAAGGTCGTTTTGTTCTGTTGGGGAGGGGCCTATTCTGTTGAATATAATAAACATTGAACTTTGAAGAAACATAAATTGCATCTTAAAAATGTGTCAATATCGATCAATAGTGTTGTATCGATATGTCGCATAAGGGCTATTTCATTATAAATGACAACATTGAGTCCCAAAAGGGGTCAAAATTCAAACTCATTTATTTCATGCAAATTCATTATCATTTCAAAGTTCAGATGGTGTGTCAATAATTCTCAAAATATTAGAGCGTCAAACCCTCAGGAACCATTAAAAAAATTAAATTGAATTTTTGCTGTGTAAAACATAGCTGCCGTCTGGAGGGGACATTTTTTTAAACAATTTAATACACAACTTTGAAAGAGTATATATTTAGTCTGTAATAATTGTTGTATGTTCCTTTACACTTCAGTGTCTTAAATATGCCAGTTTCAATATAAAACAATTAGTAAATTGATACTAATCCAGATAAATGGTGCAAAATTACTACATATTTTAAGGATAAACTTTATCTTCACATGAAAAATTCATGAAATAGTCATTTTGTCCTGCCCAATAGCTACACTGATGCATAAGTGAGTATTCTGCGTCAATCTGTTGTACTAGTCATGGAAAACCTAAAATAAAAGACCCTCCTGTGTCATTTGTTCTGGATAGGACACATTTTTAACACATAATAAAGCATACTTTAACTTTAGAAATAGCTGCATCAATATTATTGCATCAATATTATTGCATAAAAGATCCCCAGCATTTAAAATCCACTACAAACAGGGTTAATATTCTGGTTAAATTAGGAATATTGCAATTTTAGCTAACCCGAAGTTCAATGCAGAATAATATCATATGTGTTCTCAACAACTGGACAATAATTTGAACACTAAAGTGGTTTGTAAGCATAATTTGCAATAAAATGCAAACATTTCTTGTGGGTTTGGCTCTTTGAAATTTTTATTTTTTAGTTTGTTTACCAATTCATGGAAATGACATAATTGTGCTGGAGAGGACATTTGTTAAATTGCAAACAGAATCGTGGATACAGGCTTGCAAAAATGCAACAAATACCAAATCATGTGCCACCTTGGTAGAAGGAAGACCACTCTTCCTCTACAAATTTCACATTCTATGATATAATCCTTCTTATTTCAACAATTAGTAATTAACTTCAGTTCTGGAGAGGACAAATTTTTAACGCAGAACTGTGGTATCAAGAACAAGTGGTCTACTGTATGTAAAATAAATGAATTCCTCAATCAGTGCCCTGTCCCATCAATTGGTAATATAACACAGATTATACAGGTAGGGTAAGGGTTTATATTTCCTCTTTAATGTTAACAAAAATGGAGGCATGAATTGGAGAGGACACTCATTTTTTATTTAACGAAAATGCCAATTTTGCAAGAATCTCTGAATTTTAACATTTTTGCACCAATTTTCACCATTCAACTTGCATGATGTTCCACACATATCATATTTTCATTGCAACAAGCACATTGCCATAGAATGTACCTAATTTTTCAAAGAATTAATTCAGAATACATGGGCAAAATGAAATGGGACTCCAAAATTGGCTTAAAAATGTACCTTTTGGCAATTTTTTTTATACAAAAAATAGACAGAATTCTGTAAAAATGCTCATGTAGCTTGTAGTTTGTGGCATACTTAGAATTAAGTTAATAACACTGCATTATCACCCTAATTATATCAACCAGATATGATAAAAGCCATTTTTGTGAACGTGTCATTTATAATGAAATAGCCCATAATTTGCTTCCGATATATCGACTTCAAAAAAATTGTGTCGATAACATGCCTTACTTAAGTTATGGTACTATCCATAACAACACGATAGTAGTGTGTGGTTCATACTTTAGACCAGGCTGGGAAGCAATATGGCCTCAGTAGAAGATGTCAATTTTAAAACGCATGCCATAGAATTTCTTAGAATGTCCCAAAAACAAGTGGCCTGGACTTAAATTTGCTTACTTTTAGAGAAAGTACATTATGGACAAGTTCTTTTGGTCACGGCAGCCCCTTATCAGTGCTGTGATCAAGTCTGGTGCAATGTCACCGATGTTTGAACATACATGAAGTTTGTGTTTGATACAAAACCATGAGCACAAAAGTGTTATAAAGAATGGACGATGGTAGTGGAGAAGGGAGTTACAAAACAAATTAATGGAACTGGTCTTGGTGGGAAGAAAAAGATGACAATGCAGACTTCTTGTGAGAATACATTCGGAAGCTTAAGGGCGTACTACACCCATATATTGGTTTGATTGGTCTAAAAAATATTTTATCATTTAAAGCTAGGCGATGTATGCACTGATCATGTGAAATTAAAAAAAATATGAAAAAACATCGTGAAAGTCTCCTTTTTCACCTATTTGTCTTAAAGTTGACTGGTTGTTAAGGACGCTTATTTTTTAGCGATCCACGTATAGTCTCCTTCACAACCGGTTTCTGCCGTTTCTAACATTCATCGATATTCACATACAGTATTAGACTCGCTAACAGTCCAAAATACGACCTGCCTATGTATGTTTAGGGCTGACACGTCAATTTGTATTACCAATAGGAAATACACAGGTCAGACTTTTGAAAATAATTCTTAAAGATTTGGTCAAAAATTGGTAGCCGCCTCATTTATATGCTACCTAATCAGAAATTTTGTCGAAATAAAATTAAGGATCGAATGCGTTTTAGTGTCCAAAAGGCAAAATTACCGTCAAACTTTCGGCCGAATTCTACACTCTTATGCGAAGCCCTCGAGCGGGTGCACAGTTAAATCGGGAATAAAAATATCCGACCTTTAGATCAAAAACAACAAATTACAACTTTGGACCATGTTTGGACGTGCTATAGGCAAAAAACACTATTGCCAAATAATATAGAATAGAACATTTGCCATCAACTTGACAAACTAATGAAGAAGATGTGTTCCATAAACATTAGATAGGTGCGCAAAACAATTCCTATTGAAATGCGTGTATAGGGCCGGACGGCTACTAAACTACCGCATATTGTTCAAAGTTCTCGTGTTGCCAGATTCAAACATGAACATGTATGCCTAGCGCCTTCTCTTGGTAAAATCCCTGATAGAATCAAGATTGTGACCGTCGTGTTATCAAAATTGAATTTTAAGCGTTGGAACTTAACACAAATGACCATACGGGTATGCTCTCCCGGAAAGACCCCCCCTCCATTTTTTGGATTCCGCAGCTCCAAAAGACCTGTGACCAAAATAGAGCTATAGGCATATGTATACGTATTACGTAAACACGGAAACTTGACAATTTCAGCTCTAAAAGACCTACATTGCACGATCATTCTTCACATTTCTGGTTTTTTTCAGGCCAAGAAAGACTCAATTTCTGGTTTTTTTTCAGGACAAGAAAGACCCAATTTTGACCATTCGCAGCTCCAAAAGACCCCGTTTAATACTTGTTGGCAGCTCCAAAACATCCCTTTCCGGCATGTACGCCGTCAGCTCCCCCGGGAACTCCCGGGACCCACCAGCTACTTAATTCTGGGGGAGCATACCTAGTACCTCAGGAGCATACCCACCAGAAATATATGTTGTGCCCCCCTCCCCGTGCGTGAAGTGGCGTCATGGGGGATCATTAGCCTGAGGGATCATGGTCGTAGCTAGGACTTTTTTAGGGGGGAAAAGGGGGCAACCCTCGTTCAAGGGGAAAACAAAATAGGCTCAAAAAAAAAAAAAGACCTAGTAAAATTCTTCAGGACGACCGCATCCAAGGGCGGACTTCCCACAGGGGTGGGGTAGCTTCCCCGATTGCCCCCTTATGTACCGTACAGCACTGGACGTATGAGAAATTTGCTCAATTCCGCAATTTAAGACATTTCAACAATTCCACATTAATTTCAGACATTTTAAGGGTATGCGATGTATTGTTGGTCGAAGCAGCCAAAACAAAAAGTAGTTCGCAGCATCTTGCGAATGGTAGTGAGCTTTAGCAAAAATTGCATTGCTTAATTCGTAGCGAACGCGTGTAGAATAATTCAAATATCACAGATATACTTTTGTAGGTCCTGTGGTTCTTGAGTTATGTTGTAAAGAGGGCTGAAAGAACAACACTTTTGTAAAATGTACGTAACTCATTAACAACAATAAATTAAGGAAGTTTTCAAAGTATACATATGATTTATAGAATGAACTTTCGCAAAACACCAAAGTGTTATCTTTCAATATAATATATTGATTCAGATAATGAAAATCCATTTTTTGACTGCTTCGACCAACAATACCTCGTATACCCTTAAATGGTATAGTTTAAATAAAGTGAGTAGGGGTAGGCCTATATTAATATTTGGCTTTTGCAACAATATAGACCTTCGTGCAAAACTTGCTTGCCCCATCTCGGCCTGCCTAAAAATGTAGGCCTAGGTGTAGGGGGGTAATATTTTGGTATGTCGAGGGGGGGTTGGCATGTCAAAGTGGGAGGGCAAAGATTTGTTGGCATGGGGAAAGCAATTCACCACCCCAGATGGCGAGTTGCGATAATAGGCCTATAAACTGAATCAGCGGTGAAAAGCACGAGTATAGGCCTTCAATTCCGCAATTTAATAATAGGCCTACATTTTTAAAAGTAACACAGAAAAATGGAAGTTAAAGGTTATACGGAAAAATGAAAGTTAAAGGTTATAGCCCGGGATCATATAGCACTACTAAAATATTAGATGATGAAATAAGCATGATAAGGGGCTCACTGGGAGATTTCCATAGGCCTACCAACTGAAATTTCTTATCCCTTCCCCGGCCTTCATAATCGCCTTTGTTGTCCCTGTTTGTTGTTAGGCCTATATAGTGTCATAGAAATGCTAACATAGCTTAGTTTTAGTGGTTTAGCCAAACGCCGAGTATTAAAGACAATTAATCTCATCCCGGGACACTTTACACGAATCTGATTAGCTAAGCCTAGGCCTATAGGCCACCTACATAATATCAGGCTTCAACTTTGTCAATTGGCCTACTGCTGTTAGGAATATTAGGCCTACATTTCAAAATTACCTATAATGACAATTTAAATGACTTGTCCTTTACTTTTAGACATTATAAACAATTTTGATTTTTCATACTTTGCTGGGATCACTGGATAGACCTTTAAATTTTGACTAACTTTCTGTACTGAGGCATATGCCTGGCGTGACGTGATTCCAAAGCCTTGAGCGTGTTATTTAAAACCCATTTAATGTGCGCCAAATATGGCTATCCCCCTTCGATCTGCCAAATTGTCCCAAATTCCTTGCCCCCCCGTCTTGGCTTGTCCAAAATTTGTTTTTTCCTACTCCTCGGCTCCGTGAGGCTATTGCCCAATCGCGAATTTGGAACTTTAAAATACCTAAATATATACATGCAATAAAACACGGCAACTGGTTATTGTGGGTGGCGTAGTCAAAATTGTGTGTGTCAAAATTGAATACTGGCGACGCGTGCATAATTCTATGGAATATTATTTGATTTTTTGCCTTGGATAGCGACAATCATAGGTAAGACACTAAGGGCGAGTTTCCCGACAGGAGTCTTATTAAGCCGTAGTCTTAAGGTGGCCTTGAGGCTACTAAGCCTAGCCCGCTCTCGAAGCCCGAGTCTTAACTCTAGCCGTATTTCTTCAACGCAAATTCAACCTAGTCTTAGTGGCCTTGCAGGCTTAACGCTTGACAACCTCGTCCCTTTCAACCAGCGACTTAATTGTATAGGCTGTTGGAGGTAGATGTACATAAGCTGTGGTCCTCACGGTTGACCGTACTAACAAGGTTGCCGTCTCATTATCGCAATGTTCCCGGCGCAAAGACTAGCCTGGACCCGCGGTCTTGTGCTTGGGCTTATACCGTACACAACTTGATGCAAGAATATTGTGTCTGTTTTTGTGTCTTTTATGTATTATTTTATTTCCACTTGACTTTTTATGAGTCCAACTTGTATGAATGATACGCCCATGCTTTATACTCGTGATTTTTTCTTTGCATCCCCAAAAGGGTAAAACTGTAAGCCTAATGGAAAGGAATCTGTGATTCCCCTAAAAAGGAAAGCAACCAACGTGCTATCTACTGCTGATAACAGTAGTCTTCTCAGATCTCACATGAAGTTATCTCTTGGTACAATATTTATAAATATTTAAGTAGAAGATAGCAATATTATATGCATCTTATCCGTAAATTCAGTTTTAATACTGCATGCATTATTGTTTCGTGTCAAATATTTACTATATCTTTACCAATTTTGTCCTTCTTCTATTGGTATAATAGGTACTCCAAAATAATATTGTAATAGGCCTACTTATGAAAAGTACGAGTATCAAACTATTAAGGTTTGGATAGGGACAGGTGGTATCATAATAGGTCTTCATATTGATGATGATGATGATGATGATGATGATGATGATGATGATGATGATGATGATGATGATGATGATGATGATGATGCAAGACATTCTCTAGCTAAATTGTATATATGTTACAAATCGTGAACACCTAATTTTGTTTATATGATACATTTTAAGGCATGCATAATAGAAAGATTAAAATGTAAATATATTACATTTTAAGAAAAATCCGACTTCTGCGCATTTCACTGAAGTGATGATGATGCTTATTTTGTATATTTAGCACGGCAGTAATGAGCGCCCTCTGTGTTACATTAATGGTGCTGTTGGCCAATTTTATACATTAAGGTTACTGTTGGTCAATGTTACATTAAGGTTAGGGTTAGGGTTAGGGGTTAGTGTTAGGGTTAGGGTTAGGGTTAGGGTTAGGGTTAGGGTTAGGGTTAGGGTTAGGGTTAGGGTTAGGGGTTAGGGTTAGGGTTAGTGGTTAGGGTTAGGGTTAGGGTTAGGGTTAGGGTTAGGGTTAGGGTTAGGGTTAGGGTTAGGGGTTAGGGTTAGGGTTAGGGTTAGGGGTTAGGGTTAGGGGATTAGGGTTAGGGTTAGGGTTAGGGTTAGGGATAGGGTAAGGGGATTAGGATTAGGGTTAGGATAACCTTAAGGGTGACGGGCTGTCTCTACTAGGTGACGGGCTGTCGATAGCAAAAATGAGATTCTGTTATCGACAGCCCGTCACCCATATCCATACTTAGAGACAGTCCGTCACCCATTTCACACTTTCTACTTATTTTACATTTTTACCCGTAATTTCCCTCATTCTTCAGGCCCTGCCCTCTATCGGTGGCTAATTTACAGTTTAAGCTTGTTTGCTATTGTATTGGGAGCAACATTGTTTCTTTATAGGCCTGCGGCGCAACCTTGAACAATATTGTCCTTGAGCTAAATAATGAGGTTAATTAATAACTCTCAGTAGTAGGCCTAATTTACCTTTTTTCATGGGGGAGCTCCCCGCCCCCCCCTAGACGCGACTGCTTACTCATGTTAATTGAAAGACCGTCAAAAATATGAAAGATAAACTTTGCGTTACAATTTAAATAATTTGTTAATTGAAATAGACCAAGGCTTACGACCTAAGACCTGCTCTGAGGCAGGGCCAAGAAAAGCCGCTGTAAGCCTGGTCTAACAGGCTTGCGTGAGACTACGACTACAGAAGACTGATTTCGAGAAATGCAAATTTTACTGAAGCCTGGGGCTAATCCTACAAGCCTGGCCCACGGGCTAACGAAGCCTCGAGGCTATGGTAGCCGTGCTTGGGAAATCGTTTTCAGTTAAGCCTGGTCTTACGACCTCTTAAGCCTTGAGGCTAGACAAGCCAATTGCTAAGCCACCCGTCGAGAAATTCGCCCTAATAATATTAATCCACTTAAAATATTATATCACTGTATCAATTTTGGAGTTCCTAGTTGAAATGGATTAGAAAACAACGGTAAAATAGTTACCAAAATCGGCAAATTTAAGCTTTACGAGCCTTACGGAATATGGTGGTATAGGTGACGAAAAATGCATTTTTTTTTTCAATTTTGCTGTAGTATGGTTGTGATAACCTGTTACCTATGGCTTGATTAAGTTTCAGTGAAATAATGTCGCTAGTTAAAAATACAAAATATAGCTCAACATTGAAAATAGAAGCATTTTAACCAGTTCGTTTTTGATAGATGCCACCAATAGAACGAGAAGATTTGCCCCTTCATTTTGCATACCACTTTGGCCAATTTTTTTTTCTCATTTCTTCACAAAATGCAAAAAACCGCAAAAAAAATGCAATGGGTGTAGTACCCCCTTAACCAATAATATTGCATTCTGTATGTGGTGCAATATATATACATGAAGATAAATAAACAACTCTGTTACTCAAATATGCTTCAGCGTTTTGAGTGACGTATCTATGATGTGAGGTAGGCCACACCTGTGACCCCAGTGGGGGTGAGGAGATGGGTGCTTGACTTCTGGTGGAGTGGTCCATTTGAATCAGTGAATTATTAGTTTGAAATTGCGCATCATATACGGTATGAAGGTCAGCAACACAAATCATTTATTAAAGCCAGTGCAGCAGTTTCAAAAATAACTTGTACATGGTGAAGAATAGGAAAGTGAACATTTTGAAGTGCTATCAAGCGATTTCAAGAACTCGAAAATGGAGCCTCTTTGAAAATTACATTTTAAATTCTTGTGAAAAGTAATAATCACCAGTAGCTTTCTTTGCAGTTCTGATTGCAAAAAGCTGAGGCCTCAAGGGGTGTTGCCCCTTGAAACCCACCGGTGTCTGCCCATGGACCCGCTGGGGACCTCACTGCTCCCAGACCCCTGGGTCTCTGGAAAACAGAAATAAGACAAAACGTTAGTCATACATAATGTGTGCATTTGTATGTTCACATCAATACATATTAAATCTACAATTAATGTACAAGTGCATACTCATTGTTGCGCACATGTACAATGTACCGTATTTCAATATTTGCATGTTGTATGCACATACCGTATTGTTTGTAATAAACGCCCCGGGGCGTTGCATTTTTCCAAAGGGGGGGGGGTTTACTGAAGGTGAATTGTCAGTGAAAAAAACTTTAAAATCGGGTTAAATTTCCCGATGGTGCTCCTCTAGAAAAGAAGGATTTACGGCTATAAATGGCGACGCCCATGGAAAATATCATTTTCGTGGTAAATGCATCAAAATTACACCCGTAAATACATCAAGCAAGAATCTAGTGAAATTCTACCATAATTAGGCAATGGAATGGATGGAAGTGTGTCAATAGGTTTTGTCCATGCAATTTACAGATCGTCCCTGACGAGACTGACTGACTGAATGCCAGTTTTAAGCTTTAATACTCACACGATATATCATGCCATGGAATTTTTGTCAATTTTTCACAGAAAAATTGGAGGGGGGTGGGAGTTTATTAGAGGGGGAGCGTTTATTACATCAATACGGTATTAGTGCGCCAATGCATGCAAATATTATGGGGGGGCTTGTCAAGGAGGTATTTAAAGGGATTGTAAGGATTACAGTTTGGTAATTAGCAAATGCTTTAACCTATATTATTCAATATGTGCATGCACAAAAAGTTTACAGTAAATTGGCTGAAAAATTGTCATATTCCATCTTTTACTAGACAGCATATAATGTAGTCATTTAGCCATCCCCTTTTGCAAGAGAGTAAAGTGTGACATACAAATGTAATCATTATTATGTTTTGATGAGTCCAAGTGTGTGAAAATATTGGATCCGAAACATAATAATGATAAAATTGGATGCTTTACGCCCAATATTTAGTGGTCTCGCTATGAGTTTTAAAATATTGGACTCGACTACGTCTCGTCCAATATTTTAAAACTCGTAGCTCGACCAATAAATATGGGCTCAATCGATCCAATTTTATATTAATGTAGTGTCATTTTAAGCATGCGCCTTGTGCCTTGTGCCAAGGGAATAGTATGTCACCAAGTTCCCATTCTACATGTATGTGTACATGATGCATACAAACATGTTAAAAATAGGTATAAATGTGGCTAGATTTAAAAAAATTGGATTAAACACCAGCATTTTCTGGTTCATTGCATTCCATTGTAATTTATGTAAATAGAGAAAAACCACAGAGTTAACCCTGAACTAAATTTAGTTCACTACTCATTTTTCCAGTCCTGAAATGTTTTCTGTATGTTGCATTATGATCGGAATAATCTCTGAAAGAGAAGTTGGTTTGTTTGTATTATTGGATATTGTTTGGTCCAAGTGTCATGTATGCCATATTGATCTTCAAAGTTCCCCTTTGGGATAAATCCTGGTTATAGTTTTCAAGATAAATCACACATCAATTCTCGCATATATTTTTTCCCATAAATTTTTTTATGAGCTTGAAAGAACATCGCTCATATGAAGTACATGTAGTTACAGATGTATTTTTCTCTTTTCTCCAATACAGAAACAAGACAAGTTCCAGGAAGAAAATTCAATAGAATGAAAAGAAAACTGGTTGGAACAAAATCAAGTAGATTATAATACATGTAGAACTAAACATCAACCATTCCAAGTGTGTACATAGAAGACAACCACAGTTTTGGTGGTTTGGCTGACATAACAGAAATCATTCCACCATTTTGTCCAACAATATAATATGCGAGATCATCAAGAACGAGTCAAAATGGCTTCCAATTCCAACTATTCTAGTGGCTACAACGGCCAAGAAATAACGCTAGATCGTCTTGGACTGTTAGCCTCGCGTAGCTTTCCAGCTTTACGACGGCTACGGCGCTTGTCGGTGCATGACAGGTCCAATAGCGATTCCAATCTGGCGCATCCCGATCTGCAGAATCGGTCTAGTTTATCAGTGAGTAAGCAGGAGGTGATTTTAGGAGTGGAGAATGCACTTATGGTGTTTTGGGATATAAGAGAAGAAGTTAGCGGTAATGACTGGATTGGTCTCTATCTAGTTGGTAAGTTCTATTCAACTTTTTTTTTCTTCAGAGATGCCACCTTTCCAGGAATTCCTTATTTTTGCCATTTTTAGACATCAAGTCAGGATTTTTTTTTTTTTTTGGCAATGAATGAGTAGCCACGCTTTTGCAACTTCCTGATTTTTTTTCAACAAGGAAGTGGCATCTCTGTTTCTTGTGTACTAACTTTCTTGGCCAATCCGCAGATTTGTGATTGGTCTTAAACTCCCTGTTTTAAATTTTGGTATAACTTTTGTTGTTGTAGAACGGGTACTGATTTTAAATCTCAAACTTTGGAGTTTTGTACCATGTTTGTGATATTTTTAAAATAACATGTAGGGTTAAATTTAATGAAAGTTTTCAATAGTGTCGAATTGTATGATTGTCCAGTTTCATCTTACAAATGAAGAGATATGAACATCCTGTGTCCTGAACAGCAACATGCTGAAATGGTTGTCATAATTAAAGGAGGATTTTGTGATCCTAGCATCCTCTTTTTATGACATTTTTCAGTAAATATTCACGAAAAAAACGTATTCCCAAAATTTCAGTTGATTCCGATTTTGTGTTTGCTAGTTATGCATGATTATACAAGGTGTCCCATAAAACGGTTACATGTAGAAAATGGACCGCATTTTGTGATGGTACAACAAAGCAATGTCATTTTTTCAAATATTATATATTCATCCTTCTTGTAACTATTCGCGAAGTTTCAATTCTGTATCTTAAAACCAACTTAACTTATGAGCGCAAGATGACAGGGGTGTCAAGACATGCTAACCATCAAAATATCGCACAACGAAAGTTGAACAGAAGCACATCTTTGTTTTCAGATTTATTTCTTTATTACCTTTATGTTTCTCTTATTTTTCATTTTGAACTTATTGCACAAAAGAAACATAATTGACAAATTAAATGTTGTACATTGTACACTGAAAATAAATCAGTTTTAGAGCTTCTTGACTCTTGTTGATAAAACAAACAAAGGAAGATGGTCATAGAGAAGAACACGTTTTTGGTGAAAGCAATTCTGCGCGCTGTATTTCCCGTCATCAACATAGTGAAATGAATACCAATCTTTTGCATTTAGGCCTTGTTTTGATTTTGTTGACTTGAAATCGCTGCTCTTTGTTTTTACATTGCTGACTGAACTCTTCAAAAATAAAACTGACCAAGTTTTATTCATTGTTTATCAGAATAAAACTGCATCTGCCATGCAATGGCTGGGCCTACTCAAGTGCCCCGCCAAATGCACGGTGGCTGTGACGATGGTATATATTATGAACCTCGTATTGCATTATGTCACGTAAAGAGCTTGCTCAGGAATGCATGGAATGCGGGCTTGTGAACTTGACATTCACAGGGGTACTAGTAGAGGGTACATAGATTATGTCATGAAAAGGATATTTATATTTGTTAACAGTAACTTAGATTATTTTCAAAAATCTACATGTAACCTTATTTTGGGACACCCGGTATGTATATTACATTGATCCATAGGCCACTGTGTATAATTTTGTTCTGGTATATACCAGAAATTTGATGATATTTTTGCTAAACAAATTTAATCTGCAAGACATTTTTGGTACATAAACATTATGTAGCCAGAGGTTTCAGTGGTTTAAAAATCTTTTTTTGAAAAAATTGGGGGGATGAGGCTGTGGATCACGAAATACCCTTTTAATCTTTGTCAATGGTTTCTTGTTAGGACAGTCTAAATTAATAATGACAAATTCTGGCTGGACTGAATGTTCAAATCTTGTAATTAATCATTTTTGCATGTTTCAGACCACTGTTGCATGCCTCATCTAAACTTAAGTGCCATGGTTTGGGTGTTCATAATAAAGTTTTACAATGTGCAGCAAAAGTAAAACTCCTTTACCCAATATCCATGCTGAGAAATGGACGATTCATTTGTTCTGTGTTAGTTGTTCCTGGTAGCTGGGCAGTTTTGTTTGGTGCTGGCATGGCCTGTGAACCAATGTGAGTTGTTATCTCTTGAGGACTTTGGGGTGTGTTTGATTGTTGTTGTTGATTGTCGATCAAACAAGTCATCATCAGAAAAAATTCACATTATGATATCTAGCTCTTTTTGATAATTTAAGTCATGTTAGGTCCCTGGGGTTAGGTCACATGACATGGTACTAAAACATGTCTGCTTTTGTAATTTGTCAGTAGAGCCTACAAGTTGTTATCTTGAGTGTCAACTCCTGAGCCTTATCAAGCGCTTATTTAAAGTCCTTGATACAAGCTCCTTGACAGCCAAAATACCTGGAAGTTTGTTTTGAATACAAACTACATAGATTATGTATACTACATACATTTACATGTAAGCCCTGCAAGGCTTATTTACTGGACCGCTTGTGGCCATCAGCATGTATGCCTTTTCTATTTGTGCAATATTTCTTTTGATGTATCCGATTTGTGTTGGGATATTATGAAAAGAAAGAGTTAAATTCACTTTGCATTTAAATGCAATTGCTTTGATATATTTGTGTGTTGATTACTAAAAATAACTTCCAATTGTAGTACACATTTTCAGTAAGCTGATACATTAGTTAATACAATTTATACAATGTTAATTTCAATTTTCAGATATATGCACCATTATATATGGGAAAAATTTGTAAAAGAAGATAAGCTTTGTAGAACTTATGCCACAGACCTTCTTTATATAGTATGATCAGCTCGTATTTGGCGGGAATTGTTAGGCTTTTACCATTACTCCAAAAAGTAGACTCACGTTAAGAGTTAGATAGTTGACTTGTCTGGTCTATGTCATGCATGTTAAAGAAAGTAGACAAAGGATAGGACTTGAATTAATTATTTGTGATGTTTCTGGTACAAGACAATTCTGGAAATAAAATATATCGATATTAATCCGCCGATTACAAGCTGATCAAACTATAGGGTCTGTGCTTTAACTAAATGCCACACATTTTAAACAAAATATACAATGTACTATCATAATTGGGAACTTGTATCCCGGGCTTGTATCAAGCAGTATGTAGTGTCATATGCCCAAATCTTAACTTTCTAACTCGACCCTTAACCATGACCCTTGACCATGACCATGACCCTAACCTAATACTTAACTCATATTATTATAAAACCAGTGATAACATGAGTAAAACCCTAACCTTACCCTTGAGTGTATGTTGCATTCATCAGTTCTGCCAAGAGATTCACAGGATTTGTGGTTTGCTGTACAATGATTTTAGCAGGCCTGTGTGTATTCATGGATCATGTTTTCCTGGGGGGGGGGAGTCACTCCCATTGTGGCCTCTACACCATCAGCGATAATAAAAACCTGTAAAAAGGGTACTTTTTTATGGGTAGGCACTAGGCACGTTTATGGTGTCAAAAACATGAAAAATTGGGGAAAACGGTAGCAAAATTGCAATTGCTAATATGCGGAAATGAAATTTACGGTATGAAATTTGATATAAAGAATAAAATCCCTGTTTAGGGTGTGAAAACAGGCGCGTGTTACCTGTTTAGGGTGTCGTTTTAGCCAAGGGTTAAATCCTTGTTTAGGGTGCTTTTCAAAAGTTGATTATCGGGGATGGTGACAATAGGAGTGACCCCCCCGGGGCATGTTTTTCGTGATACACGGTTGGTTTATTTTGATAGACCACATACATTTTTGTAGTTGGAGGGTCAGGTCCATAGATTGCAAGTGTATGAGAGAGTACAGTGTATGTGCCCATTGTGCCCCTACCATCAGAAGTAGAAAAAAAATGTCAAAATGTATGTTGTATCTGCATCAGACTATTTCGAGCAGTTAAGTTGACTCTTTTTGGGTGCCCTTCCCCTAACTACACTGTACGGCAGGAGAGGGGGTACCAATGGTAGTGTCTTAGTTAACTTGTAATAGGTGGTGAATGATTTACTGTTCAGGTCTGCATTTAAATGCCTTCCAAAAAACACACCAAAACTATGACCAAAAATTATATTTTATTGATTTTTTAGCCCATGTTATCATCATAGCCCTTGGTCATGTGGATCAGTGTTCTGTGCTCTGTTTTATAAAAAACAAATTGGAATAATATTTTTTGAATGAAATAAAAAGAATAATTTAAAAAAATCCTGTGCTCTGTTTACCAAATAGGGAGAGTACTGAGCTGCAAATTATAATTTCACAATATTTTTTTAAAATAAAATTACAAGGAAAGTGGAACATTGAAGATCATAAAAAAGGAATAAAATGCCTTGTGATAATATGAATTTAATTTAAATTAAAATATAAAACCACTCTGACAATTTGGTTTTGATCAAATTAGTTGATTTCAACAGTGGGCAGGTCTCAGTATCCTAGAGGTAAGTGTATTGTGCACTTGTTCACTCACAGCAGAGCTATCATTCCAATACCATTATGCTTGTTGGTTTTGCCTTGCAGGGTCGCATTGATTTCATACAATCTCTCTGTGACATTCTAAACATAGAAATGTTACATAATGGTTGTCCACCTGGTTGATACCTGAGCTGAGAATTACATAAAAGTTTTGATGTTCTATGATAAAATACAAAATATGAACAGAAAAGCAAATATGAACAATTTGGTGTATTTCTAATGCATGGTCGGTAATGTGAGGTTTCATGCGGTAATGAACCCAGTAGAAACAGATCTGGGTGAAGGCGACAATTCACCTGGACATGGGAAATTGGGAAGTCACTTCAACAATGTAACAAGCTCCAATACAGCATATCCAAATCTGACCGAAAGTAGCTTGTAGGTTTCCGTAAACAGATGCATCAGTAGGGTTGTAGATCAAATTATTTCTTATTTTGCATGACAAACCCAGAAATATTACTCACGGCTTGAGCTTTCGCCATCTTGGCTGATGGCTTGATCACAAGTGTCTGTTGTGATCTGGTCCACTGCGCTTCCAGCTGGAGGTTGGATGCACTCTCACTCCCAGGGTTGAAAGTTGGTTTTAGCAGTGGATCATATACGTGACTGAGAGAATAAGCCCCGTCGTCGCGGTTGATGGTTTACAGACACTTGTGATCAAGCCATCAGCCAAGATGGCGAAAGCTCAAGCCGTGAGTAATATTTCTGGGTTTGTCATGCAAAATAAGAAATAATTTGATCTACAACCCTACTGATGCATCTGTTTACGGAAGTCAGAAGTCGTTACGGACAACCGCAGTAAAACATATACGTGACATAGAGAATACTGAGAAAAAATTAGCCCGACACCGCCAACATCTAACATTCACCCACCGCTGTAAAGACAATGGCATTACTCCGTCTAGCCTCAAAATCCGCTGTCCAATCAACACGGAAAAGGCAAGAAATATCATCAAAAAAGCGGAGAAAGACCTAATCGGTGAGCGTATTCGTAGTAAAACAACAAAATCAAATGTTTGGAACGCACGCAAAAATCACAGAAAAATGATCTAGAAACACTGGACAGCGGCCCGGAAGTGTGTGAGCACATTGAAGCACATTTGGTTACGGCGAAAATCGGTCGAAAACAAAACAAAATTGAGACACAAGGAGAAATTAGATCGTCTCAAAATCAAACATGAAGCCAAAAGCAAGAAAGAGAGCAACTCAGAGCCAGACCTGAGTGGTACCCAGTTGAAGAAGTGGAGAGATAAATGGGTCAAAAACATATCCGATAAACCTTTGTCGGAACCACAACAGAAACTGTTAGCCCGTGGATTGAATTTTGCTGTAGCGGTAAACAAGATCCCCCATGATGAGTACATCGTGGCGTGCGAAACAGCATGCAAGAAATTGCCATGGGAAGAGGCACAAAGTCTGAGAGCAGAGGTAGTAGGCACTTTAAAAGCAGCAAAAACTCCAAAGTCCAACATAACCAAGGAAGAACGAGTGGCACTAGGTGAGCTTAAGAAATCTAAAGATCTTTTAATCATGGGTGCTGATAAAGGAAAGTGTACGGTGGTACAGTCTAAAGATAGTTATGAACAGAAAGTTAATGAGATGCTTAGCGACCAAAACACCTATGAAAAGTTAAGCAAAGACCCCACTCCTAAGTATAAAAGGAAGTTGGTTGAAATCATGAAAAGACTCAAATCTGAAAATAAAATAGATGAAGGCCAGTACAGGTTATTATACCCTACGGCGGAAAATACCCCCATACTCTACTGCACCACCAAGATCCACAAACCTGGAAATCCCATACGGCCAATAGTTGACTACACAGGATCTATTGGGTATCAGACTTCCAAAGCACTTGCTGAAATCCTTGCTCTACTAGTAGGCACATCTGAACACCATGTGGTCAATTCCAAATCCCTAGCCGAGGAAATGACAGGTGTCTACATTGATGACGGCAATATTTTTAATTCGCACGACGTAGTGTCGCTATTTACCAACACGCCAATTGAGAAATGTCTGGACATCATCAAGACCCGGCTGGAAGACGATAATACACTCAAAGAAAGAACAAAATTAAACGCCGATGACATCATTGAGCTCCTTCAATTCATCCTGACCACCACATATTTCAGTTTCCGTGGGCATATTTACCGCCAAATTTTCGGTGCTGCTATGGGTAGCCCTGTCAGCGCAATTGTTGCCAACCTTTTTATGGAGTGGCTGGAGAAGGAAGCCATCATGACAGCTCCGATCGATTGCAAACCAAAATTTTGGAGGAGATATGTGGATGATGTACTGGAAATCATTCAAAAGGACAGCACACAGAAACTTACCGATCACTTAAACACGATCGATCCAACCGGCAGCATCAAGTTTACGCATGAAGAGGAAGACCAAGGGAAAATCCCATTCTTAGACACCCTTATTGTGCGCAAGGAAGATGGTTCTGTAAAGTTGAAAGACGCATACAGACCAATACCTAAACTTCCAATCCCAACACCCCCTCCATCAAAAACTTGGTGTCATCAGAACACTTATGGACAGAAAAGACAACATAGTAACTGAAGAAACTGACAAAAAGGATGAGGAAAACAAAATCAGAAATGCTCTTTCAGATTGTGGCTACCCCAAATGGGCACTTGACAGAGTGAAACAACAGATGAATGATAAACCGCAAAAACAAAAGAAATCAAAGAAATTGGAAGAAACACCATCAAGAGGCATGGTAGTGATACCGTATGTGGAAGGACTGACAGAAAAGCTACAGAGGATCTTTCAAAAACACAAGATCTCCACAGCGATGCGTCCAACCAACACCTTGAAAAACATCTTAGTTCACCCAAAGGACAAGAAAGACATTATGGAAACCAGTGATGCAGTTTATGACATCCCCTGCAAAGGCTGCGATAAATCGTATGTCGGCGAAAACTGGTAGACCCTTTGAGTCCGGATAAAGGAACACCAGAAAGACTCAAACTCTCAAAGACACTAAATTCACTAGGTCCAACAGAAAGGCTTCTACTACAGAACAACATAAATCCGCAATTACAGATCATATCGCCCAGGAAAATCACGTCATCAACTGGGAAGAGGCAAGCATTCTAGACAAAGACTCTAACGCCACATCACGTAGAATTAGAGAAGCAATACAGATACGCAGAAAGGGGGCCAAAACCATCAACCGCGACGACGGGGCTTATTCTCTCAGTCACGTATATGATCCACTGCTAAAACCAACTTTCAACCCTGGGAGTGAGAGTGCATCCAACCTCCAGCTGAAACGCAGTGGACCAGATCACAACAGACACTTGTGATCAAGCCATCAGCCAAGATGGCGAAAGCTCAAGCCGTGAGTAATATTTCTGGGTTTGTCATGCAAAATAAGAAATAATAGCTTGTAGGTTACAAAATGGTTTTCTGTACTGGCGTACTCTAGTTCTTTCGGGAGTGTAGTACATGTAGAAGCGACCCCATTGACTCTTGACGGTGGCACAAATAAAATTTGCAGGAATAAAAGTGTGGTGAGGTAGTCATCTTGTAACAACCTACATTTTGGTCAACAAAAATGTAATACCCCCCCTATTTTTCTTTCCAAAAAATTACGCCCCACGTATATTTTGGACCCCCTTTCCGAAGAAAATGATAACCCCGAGCCCATATAAATGTCCAAGTCTGACACATCAAAATCAACATAAGATCCAAATAATTTATAGAGTAATTGTATAACAAGTCATAAACTATACATTCTGGATATTTCAGGAGTATCCAATGTTGCATTTGGAATAGGCAGGCTTTTCAATAAACATCAAAATTGTTTGGTACCTGCAGTACCAATCATTTTGATACAGCTTGCACATGCTCACAGTTGTACAACTATTGAGACTTGAATGTGGAATTCACTCTAGCTCCTTCTCTGTACTGTGTATTCTCATTCAAACAGCAGTGCCAGTGTGCCTCCTAAATTTGCAATGATATGATGATCCATTCATTTATCTGTTCCCTTGTGAATCGGTAAAATGTTATGGCAGTTGAAACTTGAATGCTACTTCATGTAAATATTCTATGTGACGTCGCATTAGCATTTCATCTGATTCTGACATGCGTTTTTCTTTTGTTAGTTGTAACTTGTAATAAAAGTTGGGGTTCTTGTGTTTATTATCAACACTCATACTTGAATATATTGTAATTGTTTTTTTTTCTTCTTTGTATTTCCGTCAGCACTTAATTTCTACTTTTTTTCCTTGACCTTTATTTTCAAATCTGTTCCACTTTTCCATCTGGGCCAGTAAGCTTATATCGACTTTTTAACTTGGCTTGAGCATTTTGTTTGAGCCTTGTCCCATCAGAACCAAAGCGTGTCTCTGCATAGAGGGACCATTTAAACAAACAAACAAACAAACAATGTAATACTAGTCTAACAATTTACAGAATAATCTATGAATTATACTCTGTAAAGCCCGATCCTGACTCCACTTTGCAGCGCTGATGCTGCGATGCTTTGCAAAAATCAGAGCATCGCGATGAAATTGAAATGTACATTTTAATTTCATCGTGCGATGTTGCGATGTTTTAAAAGCATGTTGGGTCTGCATCTCCTTTTAAGGTAATTCTACCGACCTTGATTTTCCAGCAGCCAATCGGAAGCGCGCACAGCTGCGATATCGCAGCGCCGATGCAAAAAAGTTGAACATTGTTGAACTCCATCGCGGACCCAAATTTCCACCGCGCGATGAGAATTTTCACCGCTGAGCTCGTAAAAACCTGGCTCAGATTACAGTTTTTATAGCATCGCAGCATCGCATCACGCTGCGATGTGGAGTCAGGATCGGGCTTAAGTGTGGTAATTTGATGCTTTGATACACCTGTTACAATGTACATTGACAGAGCATCATTTTCATCACCAATATGTTAGAAGCTGGGTACATATGATGGGCATTTTGGGTATGCATGTTAGTGACACTGATTTTTAATGTTCAACCTAAAATCCACAGTTGTAATAAAACTGTATTCATACATGTAGATGGTAGAATTTCATCTGTCTGTGGGTGGCATAAAAACATCAGATGTTCAAGTACATGTGTTTGTTTGATTTTGTACAAAAACATAAGTCTCATTCATTGGCCTTTATGCCACATAGAAAACTGGTCAAATCTGTGAAATTTGGAAGATGGCAAAGAGTAACATTGAAAAAGCAAAGAAGAAATTGATTTTTTTTCCTTTTGGAGTACGAGTGAACAAAAATCATGAAGCCAAAAAGACAACTAAATGTTAAACACAAAATGCGCATTAACAGTCCGCTTGTGCTGTGCTTAAATTGGGTGTACGTGAATTTGGTATATGGGTGGCAGTGGCTTCCAATGTCAAACTAGTTTTAAAAATAATTTAAGGTGGTACTACTGTACACCCCCTGATAAATCTTGTGACTAATTTTGCATTTTTCTCAAAAAATAACTACACACTGGTAACAAAAGTTATATTATAGGGGCAAGGAATCCAATTACTTCACTGAAATTTCAGTGATTCAAGACAAGTGGTTCATTATATGTTAAGAAATGAGGTACATTCTAGCGGTACCTATTTTCTTATCATAAATAACGTACCGCTTGCCTTGAGTCACTGAAATTCCAGTGTAGTAACTGGATTCCTTGCCCCTATATCACTTTTGTTACCAGTGTGTTATTATTTTTTTGAGAAAAATGCAAAAATAGTAACAAATTTATCAAGGGGTGTAGTACCACCTTAACTTGAGACAAATGTTGTATAATTAACCGTACAATGTAAACCTTTTCTACAGCTGGTTATATGATTCTTATACATGTGTGGAAGTCCTATCATATATTTATATAAGGCGGGAACTGGACGGACACGTATCCATGCAAATAACATGTACACTATTCTGACCAATACCCTCACAAAATGAAAATGGAATATCTTTGTTATTGAGAAAAAACATCACATTTCTGAGTCTTTTTACTTCAAAAATGAAGCTCACATGAAACTCTCAAATAGCCCAAAAACTTTGAATAACAAATTTTTCCATTTGCTTGATTTATAGAGATTGTATTTCATTTTCAATTTCAATATTTTTGCTTCATCATTATGTACCTACACACGTACCCGACTCCTTTAGGAAGTAAACGTTACATGTACATGTAGGTTACTCATTTATTGCTTGAAATGTGCAAGTTACTAACTCCTTTGTTGCCAACAAAATATCTATTTTCTTTAGCCCGATATACCACTGATTAAAGGTTATAAAGGAAATGCTCAGTGCTCAATACCAGAAATTCTGTACATGTAGTTCACTTCCCAATAAAGAGACCTACACTGAATAAAATATGTTCAGGTTAAATTTAGTTGATAACCAACATGATAGAAGATTGAAATCTCCAGTATAATATCTGGTACAAAGATTCTTAATCCCCAAGTGTTTGTAGGGCCCGGTTTGTAGGGCTGGGGTGCGTAGGTGTGTGTGTGAAACTCATACAAACTCCACACTTGGTCAAGAGGGGATATTTGTTTGAATTACTGTTTGTCTATGTGGTTGTTTGTTCTTTTTGTTTCTTTGTCTTTTTTTTTGGGGGGGGCACATTTGACTATGATACTGGTATGTGTTGCATCATACTTCAATGTTCAAGTACATTGTGTGGCCAAATACTCAACCATAATGACTACACTGACATAACTTGCATGGTTAGTATTGTATGTTACAATATATACCAAAACAAGCTAATATTAACAAAAGACACCAACAAAATCAAAATAAGCAAGCAAGCAAACAAATAACATACAAAGTACTAACCCTTGTACCTTTTAACTTCCCCTTTAACCATAGATATGTCTAACAATAATATTTAAGTGACCTAGAAGAAGATGCTCTGCTGACTTGAGCTGTAATTATATAAGCATTAGTCTCAATAGCAGAGGATCAAGTAGCGCTTCTTACAGACAGCATTATGTCTTGTTACAATCTAATTAAGAACCGTCTTGTTTGCTGAGCTCTAATTTTAAAACAACAGTATTGTGATGAACACTGATGATAGGATATCAGTCGTGTTCACATTTTGACTTACACCCGGCGTAAACTTACGCTAACATTGACCAAAATTTCACAAATATTTTCCCTACTCCTACCGTGTGTCCACACCTAGCCTACTCCTAGCAGTACATCGACTAGTTCCACCAATCATTCACTCTTGGTCGGCGTAAACATTGGCTACCACTTCCGGTGTTTCTGTGACCTTTATCAACCACGCAATATGTAATTTCTTAGTTCTGACCAACAAAAGGTCAAACTTACTCCGGGTGCCAGGCGTAATCTGCGTTTACATTACAACTTACGCCTGGCGGAGGTTACACCCAGCTCGCTACTCCTGACTTTTGTCAGGAGTAAATCGTCGGACGTACGCCTGGCGGAACTTACGCTGACCATCTTTCACACTGCACCTACTCCTGGCAGCGCCAACCGCTGCTCCTAGCAACTTGCGCCGACCAAGTTCCGCTGGGCATACGTCCGACAATGTGAACACGACTATCATCTTGAGCATTCCTACCTAGATGGAATTTCAGATCCATGACAGGGAAAAGAACATTGTGATTGATTGATGACTATAGTGTGATCAGCTCGTAATTGGCGGGCCTTGTGACATCGCGGATTAATATATCAATATTTTATTTTGAGAATTGTCTCCTGACATCTCGCAAGAGGCATCACAAATGATTAATTAAAGTCCTATACTTTTGTCTACTTTCCTTAACACACAAAATGTAGACTATTACAGGTCAACTATATCACTCCTTATGTTTGTTTACTTTTCGGCATACAGGTTCTGGTAAAGGCCAAACAATTCCCGCCGATTACGAGCTGATCAAAAAATTCAAACTATACTCTCATTTCAAGCTAGCCATTTTCAAATGGTGCATTTCTACTGAGCAAGGGGTTAATGGGTGATGCATAGTGATGCAAGATATTACACTAGAGACCAAAGTTTTCCCGTTCTCTAAAAGGCAAATTCCATTTTGTGAATTGCAATACCATATTCCAACAGTTTTCATTGCAAAATTGCACCCTCAACATATGTAGACAAAACATTGTTAGCATGAATTTGGAGAAAAATGCAAAAATAGTCACAAATTCATCAAGGGGTGTGGTACCACCTTAAGGCAAAGCAAAGCTTAAAATGACATTCATTAATCTTACAAAGTTTTCCATTTTCTTTACCGGTAAAATGGAAAACCTTTTCTCTATATATGCGGTGATGGTCTTAGTATAGTAGAAACAGAACGGATTGATGTTGATGATGGGTGATGCAGGATAGTTATCCGCCTTTTGCAGTGAAGTAAAAACGACCCAGTTGTTGATGACACAGTGTAAACAAGTACATTGTCTTGCGATAGGACCAATGTATTTTGTTCAGTTTACGTTTGAGGAGAAAAGAAGCCAAAAAAAAAAAAAAAAAAAAAAGAAGAAGGAAGAAAATGGAAATTATACAGAAAGAAAATGAATGGTCTTTACTTTCAATATCCTAAAGTTTGTGTATTCTGATAGAGAGAGAGGGGGAGGACAGGGAGAGGGAGAGACAGACAGACAGATAAAATTGACGAGAGTGGTAGAGGTAGGGGAGGGTGGTGACAAAAGAAAAACGAGAGGAGAACTTGTGGTGATGATTTACTTTAATATTGACCACAGTGAAAATTTCTTTTGCCCTTCTTACTCAAAGCCTTTATTGGTGCATATCATTTAACCAGCCTCAGCCAATATGCAGTCTACATTTATTTTAATTACTGGTCACACACTACCAGCACACCATGTCAAGTTCCCTTGAAGCCTTTTCCATGGCTTCTAACATTACTCTCATCTATACTATATAGCGCGATAATATAATGATGCAAGGTTTAACCCCTATGCTTCTAGATACAAAACAATACAGTACAAAGTGACTGTAAGACAGTGCATCGGTACAAGTTCAACGGATGAGATGAGGTTGGTTATTTTATCTTAATTCAAGATAGTTTGACCTGAACTCAACCATTTTGGAACAGAAAATACTGTGATTTGTCCTTCCCTAAGCAATTTGATATTCTCCAATCAATTTGATTGTCTTTGAACACCCAAAAATGTCCAGGTTTCTACAGAAAATAAGGGGACTTTGAATATGTAAAACATTAGAAATGACCCAGTTCCTTCTAATACTGCGCACACACTACTGGTAATATGCTTGACTGGCGGTATCGTATACACCGTAGGCCAATGAAAGTCGATATTGTGTTTCCCGTCACCCACCCTCACTTCATTTTCTGTCCCTCACTTGAATTCATTATTGTGATTTTTCAAAAATAACAATAAAAACTGGTAATATCTGCAAAAAAACAATGCATTTTTAATGGAAAAATCAAAATCAAAAAATCCATTTTGCTACCGATCTTGCAGCCTTATAGTTACAGATGGTATTTTGGTCTCCGAAAAGGGTATCCTCATATGTGATGGATTGGATAGATGATGGTAAGATGCTCAATAAGTAACTCAGTAGAACAATGAGGATGCCAAAAATTGTTGCTAAGGTATCTAGACAACCTCATACATCATTCCCAAACTACTAAGATAAGTAGGGTAGTAGACACTATGGACTACAATGGCCTCATCCAAATGGCACAGTTCAATAACCTCATATAAACACAGGTAGTGCAAAATTTTACATCAAGTTGCAGAGTATGAGTTTTTGTACCTAAATTGTCAAAGGTCATTCAATGAATGTACAAATGTATTGGGGTTAAAGAACTGTGCCCTGATAGATGAACATGTTGTGGATCCTAGTGAGGGATTGCCCCTTTGTTAAAAATTAGGTCACTTTTGTTGTACGTTGTTCAACCTAATTAGCGCTAAGTCAGTAATTTGGGGTCCTTTTTTAAACGTTGAAATGAAAGTCAAACTAGAGCTGAACCTATTTTATTTTTATATCATTATTTTTAATTTCTTTCGCAGATTTGGAATCCCTAGACTTTATAGCCACTTGCTAGGATCATTCATGGTCCAAAAACGGGTCTTTCCAAGTGGAGCGTACCCGACTACCCGTATGGTCATTTGTGTTAAATGCCCCCCTGATTTCCCTATGCATGGACAGCAGTGATTGAAGTGATCAATGTAACAAACAAAAATAACAGTAAATGTTGAATAAACAAATGAATGAAGGAAGGAAGAAGTGGTGAACAGCTAGATGTGACACATGTAAAATGTGGTTTCAAAGTCGATTTCCGATAAACCTGTGGTGTATACAAATTACAAGTCATACAAAAAATTGAGTTTTTAAAGGAAATTCTACCAAAATTGATCTTATAAGGGATTTTGATGGAAAGTGTTATAGATGGCTTAGGCATCTTTAGGTCTCCCAAATTTGCGATTGCCCATCTACATGTATTATTATGGGTGGACGCTAGACGGCTCACCGGTTAAGCCCTTGTTTCTGCTTCAAAATTGTTCAGCACACCATGCAACTTGCAACTCCTGTAGTTGAATTGAGTTGAAGAAATACCTGTCTGAAATTGTCATAAACATATTTCTGTTTAAATGTCAGACTGTCAATGTCTCATATGACTGAGGTTTTAGTACATTGCATCAATACCACATGACTCTTTCTATTAACAACTTTTCTCTAGAGGTACATGGAGTAGTAGAACTAATGAATGAAAGTCAAGGTTTTACTTTTGATGGCCATGACCATTTACTGGTCATAGTGGATATAGATTTGTAAAACAATATTTGTGTGTTGATGAATAATTTTCCAGTTAGTTGAACTAGCCTTTATATTTTTCCTTGAAATAAAGGATTCATCAAGATTCAGGTGAACATGAAAATATGTAGGTCATGTCATACATCTAGTAGTAACAAAATAATTTCATTCATGAATAGGATACAGCTGCAGCTGTATTTTAACCCTAATCGTACCGTGTACTACAAAATACTACTTGATACATGTATATGCGCTGTTCGTGCGTGCATCCCACGTGGTGTCATGACGCAATCGCCCTAAGTGATATATAGGCACGGTTTCGCTGGCCAGCGAAGCCCAAGACCCGTGGCAAGGTGTCGCCGACCGCGTCTTTGGCATGCGAGGGGTTTCGGGTTCAAATCCCACCCAGAGCAAACAACTTTTTTCCTTCTTTTCTCTCTTTATTCCTTCCTTCATCCTCGTCGCCGAAAAGCCCTTGGGCCGTTAGGGTTAATAAATTTGTGAGCACTACTCTCTTTGTGGGGGTATTTAAGGGGGGTGTGTGTGTGGAGTGTATGGGGTGCATGTTTGTGTGCACTACTAAGTAAAGTATACTGTTAGGCAGTAGAAACCATTCAAAGAAAATTTAATGTAGAATTATGAATTTGTTTCCACTTAGCTCAGGTCAATTTCTTTGATTTATTTTCGATTTATATGGTTTCTTCTAAATATGAAAGAGGTGATAAAAAATACTCTTGATGCTAATATAATATAAATTAATGTTGCTGACATATATTTTGTGAGTTATTGCACCATGTGCAAGTTCATACGAGTATACATTGTTGAAAATTTTGTCTAGACTATTTTGACTATGTAAAACATTAACAGTTTTTGATTTGTGACAGGGTGTAAATTTACACCAAAAAAAAGTAAAATGGACAGAAATGTTTTGCTTTCAAAGTTTTAAAAGAAGATAAGGTATAAATACAGTATGAATGGTCATGAACTTACCTGTATTTCTGTAAAAGTACTTTATGTCACGAGGTATAGATAAATTTTGCTGGAGATTAGGGACTGTTCACAAACACTTGTTGGGGTGGCCTGATGCAAAAAAAAGGGGGGGGGGGGCCTGAAAAGTTTTGACCCTCCTAAAAATGACCACAAATTTTCCTGGGAAAATTGAGTTTAGGCCTATATGCTTTTCTATGGGGTTGACCCATAATTTTCATGTCAATTTTCAAGTCCCTGTGAAAATTGCTTAAATAATGTGAAATAAAATACCCATGAAATTGTGTAGGTTTACAGTATGCCAGACTCTTATTAGTTTTGGGCTATCATTTTATAATATATGTTAACTTTTTGATATGTTTTATTGTATCATTGTGCAGGCGAATCTAATCCGACAGGTTACCTCAGCTACAAGAATCGTGGAATTAGCGGCGTGGAGAAAGGACAAATCATCTGGATACTAGAGCCACAGCCGCATTTCATGAAACGTAAGTACGCAAGAAGGAATTAAATTAGAATGTTTCAATAGATTTAACAATTCATGTTTTTGGTGAATTATGCAATTCATTTTAAATATCAAAGTTGAGAAAGAACTATATTTGTGACACATAAAAAGGAATTCTTGAGTCTAATGTTACTAAATATTGATGTTGAGTTCTTGGTAACAACAGGTGATACCTTCTTATGGTTAACTTTGTTTTGAAAGTCAAATTAAATGGGTTTTGGACCATACTTTTTATAGTATGAATGAAGAAAATTAATAAGATCTAAATCAAAAATTGTCAAACCATTTCTTTTGATTGTGTCACATTTATCATCTATGTACAGACAAATGTTATTATTATCTAGGGGTCGATTTCAAAGAAATATGCATATTTCATTTTCACAATGGATGTATCAATAATATTTTTCCTTACTACTAGTACTACACCTTTAGTTTGGAAATGTAGGGCAAACCTGGAAGACCTTAAGAAAAGCTTCAATTTATTCCACTCTCATTATCTTCCTAGTCAATGCTTCATCATCAGAGAAGGTAGCTTACACTTCCCACAATGCATTTCTTCCCTGTACTGATTTGCTGTTCAATGCAACATGGGTCAATAGTGACACAAAATACTAGCACTGGTTACGTGCTCATGATAATGACAATCCAACTCCCTAAACCACCTCGCGCTGCGCGCTCGCAATTGGGGCATCACGGTCAGAGGAACGGAGCCAGTTGTAACAAAATACCTCAATTTCAACAGAGCTCATCCAGATCTTGCAATTGAGGTATTTTTGTTCACTATTGACCCATGTTGCACTGAATAGCAAATCAGTACAGTGAAGAAATGCATTGTGGGAAGTGTTAGATATCTTCTCTGCTGTATCATTAATGTGACAAGAAATATTACTGAAAATCATGATTGTAATTTATCACATGTGCAAACATAGATAGCATACATGTATGTTTCATGGGCGATATAAACTGTAAAGCAAATGAAGCGTGGAAGTTTCTCTTCATCACTACCATCCATCATATGTCAAATTTGTATGGTTAAACGGTAATACACATTGATATTGAGGAAGATTTAGGGGATCTGGATGAGCGTTTTAAATTCTTAAAGTGTATGTAGCTGGGAGGAAAAGCTGACGATCAATTGAAAATTTTGACCTTTCATATTGAAGATATGGATTTTTTTCCCCAAAGAATCTTCAATACGAAAGGTCAAAATTTTCAATTGATCGTCAGCTTTTCATCCCACCTGCATACACTTTAAGTTCATATCAGATTTATAAAGTTTACTTCGAGAACTGTTAAATATCAAAAATATCAATTTTTAATCATTTGCCATAAAATGTGTATTACATTGTGAATTTCAAAAAATCAAAATTATTTGATATCAGAAGGACATTCTTCAGTATTCAGAATGCAATTTGATATGTCTGATGTGCTCTAATGTCCCACAATAAATACTGTCCAAACGCTCATACCCCATCCCTTTAAAACTTGAAGAATATTCTTCTTTGCGTAGAAAAAAACTACTATGCAATAAATCAGGGACTGCCCTTTGAGGAGAGTGAGAGCAATCACTCTCTACTGCTCTCCTTAAACCTGATTGATTTTGGCTCTCCTTAGTTGATCATTTCTTACATTCTATTGTAATTTGCTCTAAACAGCTCCTTGAAGGCTCTAGAAGAGCTATTTAATGCTCTCCTGCAAATTCCAACAGACAATCCCTGATGCATATCATTTTCTTCTGTCCCTGATGCATATCATTTTCCATACAATACTTGATTTTTAGAGCCCATGTTCATGGGTTATACCCCTTGTCAAATCCAAGTGCCCCACTCCACACATGCAACACATACCGGGGAAAGCAATTTGCATGTGATGGTAGTTATCCCTTCTCTGCATATAAAATAGTATCAAGGCAATTTGGCTGTAGGAATTGACAATTTTGGAAGGAAATTCATGTTGTACCGGGACAGCGTAAATTCATTATGTGAAGATCTACAAAGGCCCCTCTTGTAGTGTTACACTCTGACACAATTATTTCACAAGGCTGTGAATTGAATAGAGAACTCTTTAATTGAAATGTTAATGATGAGGCAGCCTGCACATTTGTACACTCTGTGCATGCATTTGGATCTTGTAACACCGGTGAAAACTCCAAAATAGTATATAGGCTAAGGATGTTGGAGGTTGACTGTATGCCATGCATGTTTGTGTAGTTTGTAGACGTACAAGGAAATGCGACTCGTAAGTATAGTCAAGGACTGGAATATATTTATAGGTAAACTGTCCGGTAGAAGTCCTACAATGTACTACATCAGGTACTGCACTGCTTTATAAAAATTTTCCTAAATGTCGCTTAAAATACAAGTAGTACTTACATGTAGGCAAGGTGTAATTTTATTTAACATAGTATATATTATTGTAAAATCATATTAATGGAAAGGATAACAATGCATTTTAGTTTCAAAGGCTGCGCAATTCCAGGTTACTGAATGTGATGAAAATTGCTTGTAATTGTGTACTGAAGTTAGCATTTAGAAGAAAATGTTTACATGCCTAAAATTTTTGTGGATTTGGCAAGTGCCAGTGACAAGGATTTGTGAATTACAGAAATATGAAGATCTCTCGCTTGTTTAATTTACTTTGAGTTTAAGGGATTTATTTGGTTAAGTAGCTAATGTTTTGAATCTGTTTTGTACAAATGAAATACAATTGAATACCTGAGTGGAAGAAGGGCCCAACTCCAATTTTTTACAAAAATGAGTTAGACCCAGCATATTATTGCCAACAGATTGTTCTTCCTTGTGTGTGAAAGATGAGCCAAAATCAACTCTCCAAATAGTCTTTCAAGTACACTTAATCATGGAAGAAAGGCCCAACTCCATGGAGTTGGGCCCTTTTTCCACAAATATTGGGTTAAAGAGGAATTTTGTTCATCCATGAAATCTGCTTTTCACTACAATAAACTTTCTTGACATGCTTCTACTTGTGCAATTAATGGATAATTGCCAAATTTCTGTAGCTATTTATAACACATCTGCTTACGGAACTGGCACTTGCAGTATATTAGTGGAAGAAGGGCCCAACTCCAGTTCAGTATTAAGACCTGTACCGTTGCCATGGAAACATCATATTTAATTTTGAATGTATGAAATATTGTATATTCATGTATTAAAGGTCCCCTGAAGAGGAAAACATTCTGCCTATAAAACTTTTCAAAATATTTAGTTTTTTCCTAATATCTCAAAAACAGTTTTGATGGAGTTGGGCCCTTCTTCCACTCAGGTATTCAATTATGTGATGTGATCAAGCAAAATCAGTTGAAGTCGGAAATATTGATTTGGAGATATAGCCAAACAAAGGAAGTATTTCCTATTGTTTTGGAAACTCTTAAAACTGCTTGCATCTTTTGAACCGGTTGTCCAAATTCAATGGGGTTTCCTGCAAAATGTAGCATTGCAAATCATGTTTACAATCAGCAGTCAATGCATTTTAAGGCGCGCGAGTGCGTTCGCGCGCATAGAGCTCACCTTAAATCACTTTACCGAGTGCGATTTATAGCGCACCTTGTTTCCAAGCAGTGCACTTACTGTAAAAATATTGCTTTATGCCATAAAAGTTCGTCCAACTTCGCCAAAGTGCAGAATTCAGCAGCATTGCAAGCTTTAATGGACGAGTGGAAAAGTCATACTTTACTCAATAAAATATGACATTTCATTTCAAATGAGTTCAAGTTTAGGCCAAATATCATTATATTTATGGAATTACTGTAATATTTTGGCTATAAAACATAATTCAAGGTCAAATTTTGTCACTTTTTCTTCGACTCACGCCAGCAGTTCAGTGAGTCTTGTTTATATTTAAACTGACCTAATCTGAACAACAGAGGGCAGGCAACATTTTGGATTTTTTTTTTGCATTTTCATTATTTTCGGGCGTTTTAAAGCTTCTTGTGCCATTTTTCAGGGAAATCTCGCTTTTCTCGCTTTTCAAAATTTAGGATCTCGTTTTTTACTTCAAAAAATTGTGTTTTTTGCCGGCCTAGTTATAATTTTTTGTTGGACATGGTATATTTTTTCTGACTTTGCTGGAAGCTTTAGTGGTCATGGTGGATTTTACTGCGGAGGATCCAGTTTTTCAACGGAGACAGACAATATGCACAAGGTGTTTGTTACCAAAATTTACAAAAATGTCACCGATCCTACGCACACGATTCGTCAGTTCTGTGCACGTGATGTCATGCAGTAGGTGCGTGGGGCAGTGCTGGGAAATTTGCATAAAATGCTTCTTATCTGAATATCAAGTGCAATTATTCAAATAGCCCACCTAAACTTCTTACCGAGTGCAAATGATAGCACACCTAAAATCCTTACCGAGTGCAATTAACAGCACACCTGTAGCTCGCCTGACTATTTCCAGGAGTGCGATTTGTAGCACACCTGCTTTTTTCAAAATTCATTGACTGAATCAGTGGCGTGCGCAAAGGGGGGGGGGCACTTTTGTTGGTCATTCGGGGGAAAAAACGTTAAAAATTTGCTCCTAATCAGACTCCATTCGGGGGAACTGAACAACCTGGCCCCCACACTTTCAATGTGCTGCGCATGCCACTGTTTACAATCCTATAAGAAACTGAAAATTGAATATGTCAGATTTTTAGACTGATCTTGCTTGATCGCACCACATATATGAAATATTTAAAAAATGGAAGGGGGGAGGCAAAATTCATGTCTTTTTTAGAGCTGTACAGACAAATTTTGCTGTACCCCTTCCATGTAGAGTAGAGACCATCATGTCTGTCCTATTCGATCAGGTACTGGGAAAGTAGATTATAATTCTACTGTTAAAATGCTTTACTTTCTTGCATATTCATATACTGCACATTTACTTCAAACTTCAGTGAACGTACCAAAATAGCTCGAAATATAAATCCTAATCAAAGTATACCACTACTACTAGTGCAAAGACAGAATAGGGTTTAGTGGACTGTGCTTAATGTTGGTATTTTACATGCGCGTGCCAAAGCGTACTTTTTACCAAGTAGGGCACGTGGGTTGGCCGTCCGCTCGCCCAGCAGTGTTTTTATTCATGGGTCAATATGCAATCGTGGTGTGAAATACATAATTGAGATTTATACACTGTGTCATATTGATTTAACTCTGCACTTAACATTATATACCTAGCTCTTACGAGATACTTGTGAGCCTTACTGATTATCATCGCTATGAGGATGATGATACATTGCCTCGGTAAATAATATCGGTGTTGAGGATGTATTAGGATCTGTATAATGAAATGATACTGAATCACTAATTGTAGCAATAATACCTGTCACAATTGGTCAAACTTTCAATCAATATATCCAGCCTTGTTTAAACCTAGAGTAAGTCAAACAAACACCAGTACCTGCATTTGTTTTGATAACCAGATGAAATACCTGACCTGAAGACATAGCTTTTTTGTAGGAGCACTGTGAATTTCAAAAGAGCTAACCCAAGTGAACCGATTTATATTGTAAGCTGATGCAAGAATAGTGGCTCATATGAAGGATTTTGCTCAATCAAGTTGAAATTAAAAGATATGTTTACATTGGTTTGTTTTCCTCAGAAAGTTGCATAAAATTGTTTGTAATAAAAAAAAAAAGATGACAAGCAAATGGTTGTTAGTGGGGCAAAATCAGGGGTAGCGCTAACCTGCGCCATGGGGTCATGGGCGCATTCTTTTAGCTTTTGGCGCACAAAATTACCATGTAGAGGTTGCTAAAGGGTCATTTGAACCTTTTATTTCTATTGTTTTGGATCCACAATTTCACAACATTTGAAATTTTTGACCCCTTTTTTGAAAACCTAGCGCTACCCCTGGGCAAAATTGTATACGTTTTGAACCAAAATTTAACTTTTCCACCCTATATGACATTTGTGGCACCCTGTACATTGACCAATTGTTTGTACATGTGTATTGCTGGTACCCTAAGCTTTACAGTAATATATAGTTTTATAGGGTTTTGATGAACAGTTTATGAATTAGATCAGTCTAAGTACAAAAACATGTAAATTGTTCAATTTTTTAGTATGTAACACATTTGGCCCCCAATTCATGGCGCATGACCATAATGCACATTGATCAATGCAACATTTTCTTTAATTTCAAGTAATTCTAAATGTACTATTCTTCTGCTGATGGAGATACGTTAGGAGCTGTTTAGCCTTATACATAAATTTGTTTTAGCAAGGATGTTTTTGTAATGTAAAAGGGTCAAGTACTCAAGTCAATATGTATATACTGTTTCAACAACTCTGTTTTGTCACTCCTTATTCAAATTTGATGCAAGGTATGGAATAATTTATGGCTGAAATGTTAAAATGTTAAAGATCTCATCCTTTTAAAAGTGCTGATTGGAGATTCCGACCCCTTAGCCTGCTCCGGGACCATTGAATTACCATACTCACTATTACTCAGCGCTATTCGCTCAAAATCGGTCAAAATTAATTTTTTTTTACCAAGTCAGTCTGATGATGATAAGGCTGAGCAAAAACTAAAACATGTTTCTCGTCTCCTCCCGCTTCCTTTTCTGAGGCTGCTTCAAATGTACTTTTATTTTTTATATTCAGTTGTAAATTTTGAAGAAAGATGTCCAGGATGTCAAGGGTATTTACAGCTATTTTTCGATTAAAAAAATAAAAAGCCCCTCCTCCTTTTTTTTTTTCTTCTTAAAACCTGGACTAGAAACATGTTTTTATTTTTACTTGGCCTAATGATAATAATAATAATGCTGAATGGCTTATTTTCATTTGATGCAAGAATATGTTGCTACAAAAATATTATATCTGGTATAATAATTGTATCACACTCAAAGCCATTCAAATCTAAAGCCATGATTTCTCTGTGATACGGAAAAACGGAAAAATTCACGGAATTCTGGGTTTGCTCACGGAAATTTGAAAATGCCACAAAGTAGTGAAAATCTGTGTAAAATGTCTAACTTTTGTATTGATTTGCAAAAAAAAAAAAGAAAAGAAAAGTGATAATTTAGCAGTAATCAACCATTAAACAATCCATTCTAGCATTTATTCTAGGCAAGATTCTGTCCGATACAGCTATCGGAAGTACACACAAGACAATTGATGATGCTTAATTTTAATGGGGATGTTGAGGGGCGACTACAGTAAAAAGGTGCATATAATTATGTAAGACAAATTACACTTTTAAAAACATGCTTGTATGGGAATGTATGCACTTTTCAGTGCTTTATAATGTAAAACGGAAAATCACGGAATCGTCCAATTTGTAACACAGAATTTAAATTTTGTAACACGGAAAAATCATGGCTTTATTCAAATCTACATATATTTTGTCCCTCTTATTTTCATATTTCAATATACATACTCTGCACTGATGTGACAATATTTCAGGCATATGTTCCCATAAATTAAAAAAAATCCACCATTTTGCATCTGAGACCAGATACAAAGTTTTGTTTTTATTCTTTCACTATGATTTTAATTAATTTACATTGTGAGCAATTTTCAGTGGATTTTAAAACCCCATTGGTTTGCCATTCACTGGTTTGCCAACGGAAATCCCAATATGGATATTCCCTCTTCAACGGAATGATAGCCAATAAAGCATCAATAGCTAACCTCTAGCCTTAAATCGTCTAGACAATGCTGTGAAGGCACTTATCATCTCACAGTAGAAATTATCTCAACATGGGAAACATTTGCTGTTATCATAGTTCTCATTAAAAATTCAACGTTGATTCCTTATAAATTGAGCAATCCACATGTTACAAGTTAACCTGGCATATATATTGAGGGGGTAAAAATAAAATCAATTTATTCATTTCCCAAGAGCATGTGGGTTTTTAATATCCTGAACTTTGCCATTTGCAAATATTGGTAGAAACATAAGAAGAAAGCGGAGCATCTGATATATGCAATCGCATTATGTACATATTATTTTGCTAAGATTTTGGTATTACGTGGAAAGATTAGGAAAACGCATTGTTTAGCGCAGAGAGAGACAGGTTCATGATAGGAAACTATGTTAGACATGTTAATGATTTTTTCTTTCTTTCAAAGGTAAGTGCCATTTGGTGCTACACAGGGAACAGTGACAGCTATTGAATTTCTCTCAATCATTGCGGAACTGATCACTAACTTACTATGAGTGGGATTGCTTACACCTTCTGTTCAGCATTTTAAGGAGAAATATTCCTAGTTTATTTATAACTGATTGTATAGAGAAAGGCAAGGGAGACAAAAAGGAGAAGATATATTGAAATGGAAATAGATAGATTATTATATTTTTCTATAGGGACTATCAAACAATACTGGAAGTCATATTGAATTCTTTTTAACAGTTACCCTTATCCCTTTTCATCGGCATTCCATAGAATTCCTTAGATCTACAAGCATTATGCCTCTAAATGAGTGTTTCTTTGATGAAAAAGATGAAAGGCAGATCCACCATCAGCAAAAACATCATGATAGATGGTCTTACAATAATGCATGTTTGTACAGCTATCTGTATCATAGTTAATGATAATGTTTCTGTGGAGGTTGTCTGACTTTTGTCACCCCCCCCAAAAAAAACACACCCACTCATTTAGAAGCATATGTGACAGGACTGTTCCATGGGGGCCAAAGGAGGTATTTTCAAAAATTGAGTTAATTATTACATACAAACACAGTGGCGTAGCTACATGTAGGGGTTGTGGCGCCCAGGGCTAAGGATACATAATGGCGCCCCCAAAACCGATTCTTGAAACAATTGCAAATTATTTTGAATATCGTCGCTTGGAGGGGGTGCAGAATTGATGCCGAATTAGTCAATTCGGCACCCCCAAGGGTGGCGTCCAGGGCATGTACCCCCACCCCTTGGAACGTGAGGGGTCTTAGGTTCGATTGCCGGGGGTACCAAGTGACTTCTTTGTTCATCTTCTCTCTTCTCATTCCTTTACCTTCTGATGGCAAAAAAACTATGGACAGTGTTAGGGTTAACAAATTCAATTATGAATGATTCCATTTATTGTCTGACCTCTAGCCCTAATAGCATGTTTAGCAATTGTCTTAATTTTTCCAAATACTGTGTTATGTGCTGGTTTATAACTACATGTGGCACAGAAATGCAAGGGGTGTAACCACAGGATGGCAGATGCCCCTAAAAAATCAGAGAGAATGAAAATTAATTTTAAATCCGTTTTTTTTATCCAGTGTCCATCCAACTGGGACGAAGTTTTTCATTCAGACCATGCTTCCCCCTCGGAATAAACAGGCTGGTTATGTGCCTGCTCCATTACCCATGCCCCTACCACAAGTACATCTACCCCACCACTACCCAATTGCCATCACTTTTCCCGTTGGTTTTGTACGTCATCAAAGTAATGATAACAAACGATGGAAATATCGATAGGAATATTACTGCAATTATTATGTGTCATAAAGCGATAGTGTTATTAATCAACACATTTGGCTCCCATTGCGACCCAAGTTATTAGATGCTTATCATGGATGTCGGTGAGCCGTGTTACGCTAGTATGCTCGCTAGTGATATCTGGCTTCAATGTCAATGGTAAACTGGTTATCATTGGTAGATGGTTTACTTGGACGACCATGGACTTGGCTATGCTGTTGTTACAGCCACGGGAACAAGGTATCGTAAGTAGATTAGAGATTCAAGCAAAATGTTGTTTCGAGTCAGCGTGAGATCTTATTGAACATTTGGTACTGTAATGGCTTGCATGTTAGCGTGCCTACTGGGCGTAAGTGGAGTCTTGGGAATACAGTTCTGATAGATGGACATTTTATGCATAGTTTCGCATACACGCATGTTTATGATGCTTTTCAATTGAGCATTGCCATTTGTTGTAAACCAGGAATTCATTTTGGGTATTTCTTACATGTATGTCAACGGATACTTGTGTGCATACTTGGATTATTAAAATATGACGGAAGTATACATGCGTTTTCAGATCATATTAAAGTGTATTAAGATGAAACAATAAACTTTCCATTGCGGGGGAAGTGTTTTGAGGGAGTATGTTATGAGGATAGGGAGGTTGTCACCTCGATACGATTTTGATGCTGAGTTTTTATCCTTTCCTTATATTATGATGCTGCATGATGTATATTTTATCAAAAAGATGATGACTATGATGATGATGACAGCAACTCATCCATAAGGTTTTAAGTGTGGAGTCTGACCTTGAGAGATAATCGTTATTCTAAAGCCTGTCATATACTCCATTTTCGCAGCATCCCAGAATTCGTAGCATGGCGCAATGAAATTGAAATATACTCTATGCGCTGTATCGCTATTGAAGGTGTTCCTGTAGGCTCTACTGTATGATAGCTCATGCATTTGGAGGTCACCGATTTCCTGTCAGCCAATCAGAAGTGAACATTGCTGTGATATAGTGAAGAAATTCAACAAAATTCAACTTTTTGCAATGGCCAGAAATTCATTACTGGATTAAAAGTTTCTCACAGAGGTTGTAAAAATCTGGCTCTAATTTCATTGCAGCTACATTTTGGAGTATATAGGACTTAACCCAGTGCTGATCTGCAGAGCGAATGCTATATGATCGATAAGTTGTTAGTTTTCCCGAGCGCCAAATCGCAAGCCAGTTGACTCCAAGACAAGTTTGACGCTCCGACGTTTACAGCGATTGCACGATTCTAGCGATTATGAAAACGCTACCAGCATATGATCACTAGCGATTTTTTGAATCTCACACTGTGACTGCTAGTAAGATATGCCCTTTAAGTGAACGAAGCACTGGTAGGATTCACCAGGGTTAGGGTTAATGCCAAGGACATTTGACAGTCAAGCTAATTAAAAATGGAAAAGGATTATATTATAATATATCCTTTTTGAGTGAGGATTTTCCATCAATTGAAAAGTTGATGTGGTGCACTGGTAAATGCAATCACTATACAATTTTTACATACCGTACCATCTTAGACCATGTACCATAGCTATAATAGTTGCCTCATTCAAATTTGCAAGCCTGCACGCATTTGATGTTTTTTAAACTTGATTATTACGGTTGACCTTTCCACGTGTGACAAACCTAATTACTGGGGTGGGATGTATTAGGAGCTGGTCAATTGAATATCAGACATGTGTAAGTCAATAGTTGAAGAATTGCACCCATTTCAATTCAGTGAGCGTGGAGTCTGTGCAGTGTAAGCAGGGAATTTTCACAGGGGTTTAATTTTTGTGCTTTTTGTAGTTAAACAGGTAACCACAAATTTAAGACCTTGCAAAAATATTTGTAACCCATTGGCTGCAATATGAGCTGTTTAAATCTGTGAATTAAAGAAATCGCAGAACTGATCAGAAGCGAAAGCTTGAAAATAACACATTTATACAGTACTGATATTTCACCGTATTTGATGAATGAGAAAACTATGTGTCAAAAAAGTGACGGATTTTGCAATTAGGTTTGCACTCAGACTGCACAGTTGTGTACAAATTGACCTTTTGACCGAGTTTGTTATATTTTAAAACTTCAGAGCATGACATCACATTGGTGCATACAATATGGTGCGGAACACAGGCGCCAACATCTCTTTCTTTCTTTCATTCTTTCTATCTTTCATTCTTTCAAGATTTTCTAAAGTGCACTTAAAATCATTTGTTTGTGCATGTGTATCTAGGAAATATCAGAGTTATAAATGTGTACAGCACGTACGGGCTGTCGGTGACAATCAAATATGTTGTTTCATTATAAAGCACTTTTCATCAAGAGATCTCAAATGGACTTTAAAAGCATGGATAATAATAGTAAACATTTTGTAATAAACTAATATGAAAAAAACAATTATTTGAATGTAAGAGGATGTCTTAAAAGCAAGCAGGCAGTGTGTGCATATTTCACAAAAGACAAAAGTGTCTGATGAGCAGTGAGCACACACACATAATGGATAAGAACTTTGTATTTTACCAAATATACATGGTTTCCTGGATGGAAGAATGAAGTGAAAAATACTAGTGTTTTGCTTTATTTAGTAGAAAGGATATTGATCCCAAGATAAATGTTGCTGTGTCATATTTGACTCATAATCAACATAACTCATAACTAAGCTGAGTCGTGGACTTTGGGGGCTCAGCGTAACACGGCTCATCTCCATTTTTTGAAGAAGATTAGATTTTATACTCAATATTTTCAAAAAAAAAGAATGAGCTTTCCAGGACAACAAATGTGACGTGTCATGTCAAAAGGAGACACTTTTGGGCAAGATCGTAAATGGAGAAATAGCCAAAAATCTACCGGTGGGTGATTTTTTCATAATTTAGGTTTGTTGCGAATTTGTGATGTTATTAATGTTAAAAATATTGTCTGAAAGTTTCAGAACGGAATATAACTGGCATCTTTTATTTTTTGAGATATTTTTCAAGTTAATTCCTACTCTCAACATTGTCAATAATATATTTAAAGGCCGATATCTCAATTTCCAATTTTATAATACCATAACTTCCGAACTCAATATCTTCGCTTAGGAATGTCCGATTTCATTGGGGAAAACGGCGTTGTGGAGCAAAATATCTCTATATTTAAGATATGTAAAAATCTTAAAATTAACCTGCCCAAAAGTGTCTCCTTTTGACACGACACGTCACAAATACTTGTGTCTATTTTCAACCCTGATAAAGAGACAGACCAGTGAACATAGCCGTATATATACAAATGCCTATGAGAGCAGAATTCTTTAAACACAATTTTCTCAAAATGGTGTGTGCAGTGTTCAACTCAGCCCTGGTCAACTTACAGTGTGATCATGACAGAGCTAGCACGTCAGTATAAACAAGGTGAATTGGTGTTTGATTGCTGGCACATTTCCTTTTATGTCTACAAATAAAGACCCTCCATTTCTGGACATAAAAATATGTTGACCAAAATGCACCAGAAATTTAAATTGCTATTTCAGGTAGTAAATAAGCTATTGAAACATTTTGCTATTAGGGACCATTCACAAACACTTGTAAGAGGGGGGCCTGATGGAAAATTTTTTATTATGAACAATTTCGGGCCCCCTTTACAGACCTCGAAAAATTTCAGCGCCCCCCCGTTTGACATGAAAATTATGGGTCAACCCCATAGAAAAGCATATGAACTCAATTTTTCCAGGAAAATTTGTGGTCATTTTTTTCAGGGCTCCCCTTAGGAGGGTCAACATTTTTTTTTGCATCAGGCCCCCCCTTACAAGTGTTTGTGAACGGTCCCTTATTTCAGGTAGTAAATAGACTACCGGTATTGAAACCTTTTGCTATTATGTTTTATATATGAAGATGTTACTTGACTAATGTCCGTTTTCCATTTCGATTTGTCATTAATATATTTTTTGATTGATTTCTTCTTCTTTGTCTCATTCAGCTGTGACCAAAGTTTGTTTCAAGTACTACCATGGTGTGACTGGTGAGTTACGGGCAATGACACCAACCATCACAGTACGCAACCCAAACGTACGCGACCCAGAAGACAGCATCACCGACACAAGGCCACTGTTGCATATCACTATTACTGGTAGGTAATGTTATGGGCTGTACTCTCGATTCCAGAAAATTATACAGTACTCCTTTTTTTGGATTCAAGCAATATTATTATCATGTTTTGCCTTTTGAATAAAGCAGAGCTTAATCCTTTTCTAGCTTTAGCATGAACTGACTGGTAATAAAGGTCACACTTTAATATTTGGCCAATATTTGGAAATAAGGGCCAAAAATATGTATTTTGTATGCTGTGACAATCAAGCCTAAAGACTTGTACGAAGTCTAATACCAGTCTATAGATGGGCAATTCCACGGTAACTCGTGCTACACTTTATGGCGTCCTTTTACATACTTCGTGCTCCAGCTTTTAAATTGATTTGATTGGAATCTGTATTTTTTTTTTTTTTTTACCCAACATTCAAGGCTAGATCTTCATAGTATTGCTAATTCAGGATATCAACTTTTGTATGTATGGGACAGCTGTAAAAATCGGTAACTCGTGCTACGAGCAGAGGACATGCTTAAAAATCACTCATTTTTGGCTCTGAGCGGAGCTTATCAGTGCCTTTGTCATGCAACTAACTAGCATTCATTTTCAGGCCACAATACGCTGTTGGTTTTTATGCTAAGGATCATTTAATGACTGATATGAAGACTTAAGTTTCGTTTCTAAGTTTGGCTAAGTTATTTTCGAATCGATTGCACTCCAGATTTTATTGAAATTCAGGCGATAAAAGTATTATTTTTGGGTAAAAAAGACCAAAATAGTCACGATAATCGAGTTATATCTTGGTTCCTGTGTGTGCTAGAGATTATTCTGGTCTGTATAATTTAAGATGCGTAATACAGACGGAAACCAATGGAGGTACATTTCTTAAGATTTAGTTCAGATCAGAAATTATTTGACTACTTCTTAACTTTTCTTCACTATTTCTTTATAATTTAAATAAAGAGATAGGTAAGGAATGTCAAAAATAGTCAAGAACATGTCTGAATCTTGAATAAATCCCGAATAAATCTGAACAAATGACTTTTCTGGGGGACTATTTGGCTTGCGCAAGTGCAGTACGAAAGCACTGTGCCGATTTTTTTTTGTTAAAGGTCACGTTTTTACCGATAAGCTGCGATGCTCAACAAACTTCGTACTTTTCTATGAGGCTATTTTGAACCAATAAATCGATTAGTTTTTCTTGATTGATGACATCACCATTTCTGAACCAATCAGCAAACAGTTTTGTGTGATTGATCGATTCTTGCAGTAGTCTCCACAGCAGCCAGTTTGGTTCCGCCCTTCCACACAAACATTTTTGTGGAGGGAGCGTAACCAAACTGGCTGCATAGGAGACTAAGTTCACTGACCCACTGACCTTGCAAACTCAACCACAGAGAGCTACGGTGCATAATCGAGGTGAAAATACGCTAGTTTGTTTACCATTCTGAGCTCATGAGCTTCTGGTAAATGTCATTCCGAAGCATTTACGAGCATACCATAATATTTTTTTTATTAAATATAAAGATGTTTATTTAAGTTATTTGTAAAATTCAGCGATGGACTTAATAGAAGTGGTTTGATTTTAGTTGTAAACGCGGGACTCGACCGGCATGACAAGTTGAACATGTGAAGTTCCAAATTCGGAAGCCATGTACTACTATTCCATGTACGTAGGTCTCACACGAACTGCTCCGAGGTTATACAGACTACTAGATTGTCTACTTTTGTACTTTCGTAAGTGATGAAATTGAAGAAAAAATCATGAAGTGAAATCTATCAGAAATAAACACTGATGTGATGTAGGCTAGTCCTGCTTAATCGGAGTACAGCATCCAGACCAGGCAGATCCAGATCCGAACAGAACTTACGATTGTTCGGTTGGACCGGGTTCAACACACATGACACAACAGACATGTCAGGACAGAACAGTTTTGGTGTTTACAAAAAAATGCAAATGATCTCAAGTCACAAAATTTGTTATAAAATTTCATTTTTGTCTCGCCTCAGTATTTCTGTCTGTCCGGGGTGTGGATGTCCGTGTGTCCGTCTGGAGCTGTATCTGGGAAACTGTAAGACCTCATGATACGTGGGCGCTACTTGGTGGGAGGAAGGGTATCTAAGTTTGCTCCGTAATTGTATGTTTTCGGTGAAAAATAATGCAAATTAACATAGCTAATTTGCATAATTTATGCTGAATATCAGCGCAAATTGATAGCGGTGCATGGTAACGAAACCTTGTGACAGGAATGATACACACCTGCTGATCACCTGATTAGTTTTTGGCGAAAAGTATGCGCATTTAGTTGTTAAGTTGCATAATTTATGCGAACGCTTCTACAAAATGGTTGGAAATCTGAAGAAATCCGCCTTGTGAAGCTGTTTCTGGGGATCCGTAAGAATGCTAAGCCCTATGATGATGAAACGTGGTGGGGGTAGCATGACCAGAGGATCTCGACCTGATTCGATTTTCAGCGCAAAATATGGTAATTACCTACCTAATTTGCATAATTTATGCATAATATGCAAAAACCTTTTTTCTCGGAGACTAGGGGTCGCACATTCTTCAAACTTGGTGGGCGGGTGCATCGTGACCCCAGACAGAACAAGTGTGTATTGGTTAGAGGGTGAAGGTCACTCGAGGTCATCCAGGGCGTCATCTAAGGTCAAATTACTAAAAACTGTCGTATGGGCATGAAACTTGGTGGGTACAGTTAACATTTAGAGTCAAATTTTCTGACGGTCATTTTGGGGTCATCCGAGGTCACTTAGGGGTCATCCGAGGTCAAATTACTAAAAACGCGTATGGGCATGAAACTTGATGGATACACTTAACATTATGAGTCAAAGTTTCGAAGGTAATTTCGGGTCATCCAAGGTCACCAAGGGGTCATCTGAGGTCAAATTACTAAAACTGTCGTATGGGCATGAAACTTGGTGGGTACAGTCAACATTTAGAGTCAAATTATCGGACGGTCATTTCGGGGTCATCCAAGGTCACCAAGGGGTCACCTGAGGTCAAATTACTAAAAACTTGTATGGGCATGAAACTTGGTGGGTACACTTAACATTTAGAGTCAAATTTTCAGACGGTTATTTTGGGGTCATCTGAGGTCACCAAGGGGTCATCTGAGGTCAAATTACTAAAAACTGTTGTATGGGCATGAAACTTGGTGGGTACAGTCAACATTTAGAGTCAAACTTTTGGAAGGTCATTTCGGGGTCATCCGAGGTCACCCAGGGTCATCTGAGGTTAAGTTACTAAAACTCGCATGGGCATGAAACTTGGTGGGTACAGTCAACATTTCAAGCCAAATTTTTGGAATGTCATTTTGGGGTCATCCAAGGTCACTCAGGGGTCATCTGTGGTCAAATTACTAAAACCTCATGTGGATATGAAACTTATTGATGGATGTATTATGCTCTGCAAATAAGATATAGCTACCAACCAGCAAGATGTATGATTGCGTGTGATCTGGCACATACAATGTATATGATTTCACCTGTTGCACATTCGACTGCAATTACTTTCACATTCAAAAAAGCACAGAGCCACAGCGCCATTGGTGCTCTTGTTAATTTGATGGTGTGCTAAAACAAAAAACACTAAAGCCTTATTGATTATATGATAAGTAATTGCTATAATAAGGTTTGTTTTGGTATACCTAAAAAAGTTGTGCCCCTCATAGTTTTACATTGACTGGCAAAAACATGGTAACTTCGTACACGGTAACTTCGTGCTACAGTATGTCCGCCATATATAAAATGGTATTGTTCATCTAAATGTCAATTTTTTTTTGATAACAATTCCTCAACAACTGGTGTAATGATCAAATAACTCAATCTATGTACAAATAACCCATCTATGTACAAATAACACTATTCAGTGTATGTACCAGCATACAATGTACCACACACATTACATACAAACATCCCAGCCTTACATACGCCTTGCTTGATCCTGTTTGGATATTTTATTCTAGGGCTTAAATTTAAACAGTTAAATTGAACAGTCAACAATTGATCAAACTTTTACTTCCATGTTATTTGACTCTAAATTCCCTCACAAAACTTGTAATGTTCATGGTTATTTGCTCTGTAGTGTAAGTTTTTAAAAAATTGCTTTCTGAGTTATAGAATGTTTGGTCATCTGTTGGTTGAGACCATTTCCTGCTTGGTGCAAATAATCTAGTTTGCCCGATTTCAATCACTTCACTAAGCTGGAAAATGAGCCTCATTACACTCAACAACAAACCAATTTCCAATACAAATCTCAGAACCACACACATCTCAGTATCACCAATGTCACTGTGGCTGTTAATCTCAGGATTTCCAGTATCTATTTTGTTTGTTTGTTTTATTTCTTCTTTTGCCTCGGTTACTCATTCAGTGGATGTTTTAAGGTATCCTCTGTTCTTCCATGAGGCCCATATTAATTGATTGGTTCTTAGGCTAGATCCTAGGGGGTGGAGGGCTAAACATTTTGGTTGCATCATTTTGACCAGGTATTGATAGTGGGATATATGCTATATAGCATGTTTTTTTAGAGAGACTGTACAATGTAAAGTCTTTGAGCTTTTTAAAAAAAAAGGACTTTATTGGTGTGTGCAAACATTGGTATAAATAAATTTACACTATTTTGGCACATGATCGGGGTGGAAACTGGCTCCTTCAATCTTATCTCTATCTTTGCCTTCCATATTTTTACTTTAATTTTCCTGCGACAGGAGGTCACTTTTCTCTTTAATTTTTGGCCCCCCACACATGTGTGGTTGCCTGGTTGTTTGTTTGTTTCTTTCTTTGTTTGGCTGTCCGGGTGGAAACAAATTCATTAATCCACTGTACAGCTCCAACACAATAACTACAAACTTGGTACCGGTATGGTGATAGAATAATGGTGGCTTGGTGTGCTGTGTAGTTTTGTGTTATGTTATTTGCATATTTATGAATATTAATGAGCTTATTTACAAATTTTGCCTACATTTTCATTAATCCACTTTGCAGCATTATAAACACAATAACCAATCAACTTCAAACTTGATTTGGTTGGATATGGTGGCCTGATGTGCTGTATAATTTTGTGTCATGTTATTTGCATATTTATGAATATTAATGAGCTTATTTGCATATTGCATATTATTTTTTATTTACAAACCTTTGTTATTTACACACTTGTGTGTGTGTGTGTGTGTATGGGCACCTTAATTACGAACTGCATAATTCTAGTTTGTCATGGGCAGGCTACCCCATTCCCCCCACACTGGCTACACTGCTGCTAGAAAGCTGTTACCAATATCATGGTCACATATAAATGCATATTCATGTAGTTGGGAGATCCTCTATTGCTGCCAAGTGGTAGATTTTGCATTACCTTTGCTGGTACAGGGGAAGTGGGCTATGGTAACTCAGTACTACATCGGTAACTCGTGCTACTGGTAACTCGTATACAGTTTTAAATGGGTCATTATTATGTGATGGATAGTGTTTTGTATATTAATTTCTTATTTTTACTCAAGGCACTACTAGTAGAAGGAAAATAATAAGTGGCATCAATTAAATTGCCAACATTTTGAAAATATATAAAAAATGCATCTTTCGGTAACTCGTATACGCCATATTTAGTGCTATGAAAACGCAATGAAAGAAAAAAAATAGTTACCAATACCATGGTCACATATAAATGCATATTCATGTAGTTGGGAGATCCTCTATTGCTGCCAAGTGGTAGATTTTGCATTACCTTTGCTGGTACAGGGGAAGTGGGCTATGGTAACTCGTGCTACATCGGTAACTCGTGCTACTGGTAACTCGTGCTACAGTTTTTAATGGGTCATTATTATGTGATGGATAGTGTTTTGTATATTAATTTCTTATTTTTACTCAAGGCACTACTAGTAGAAGGAAAATAATAAGTGGCATCAATTACATTGCCAACATTTTGAAAATACATAAAAAATGCATCTTTTCGGTAACTCGTATACGCCATATTTAGTGCTATGAAAACGCAATGAAAGAAAAAAAAATTAGTGGGGGATTATTTAAAATGTGTTGGATGTTTCTTAAAGACCATATTTCAGAGATATAAAATGTATCAAATTTAAAAGAAAAGTGCCCATGTTTAATAAAATAGGCCCACTTGGAAAATATCTAAGTTGAACAGGAGTTTTTCACTTAAAATACACTCTCCAAAGAAACTTAAAAAAAAAACCAAAATGTTAGAAAAATGCCGAAAAAAGTTTATAACTTGAACCTTACATCTGTTTGGAATAATATAAAAGTTAAAAGAAATATATATTGGCAATTTCATTTTTTTGAGTCATGTCCACTTTTGCTTGGAATTGCCCAGATGTACTATTTTTTAGCAAACACATTGTCTGTTCTATTTTTTGACCAATTTTATGCAAAAATTTCTTGTGCTCAATTTTTTTTTTTTGAATCATGAGTAGTCATGGGAATCAAGATTAAAAAGGTCAAGATGTTTAACAACTTAAACAAAGCACCTGTTGGAAGATGATTATCTTTTTTCAATCCTTGCAAATATTCTCAAAGAATCATTCATCATTCATATTTCATGAAAATTATGAATAAACCAGCAAGAGAGTGTTGCCGTAAAGAGAGTAGACGCAGTAGTCTGTGTTTACAGACTTTGTACCTACATTATCCATTAGGAGAAAAACTATTGGATACCACAAATGGCTTGTGGTTACACCACACGCTCACTCATGGCTTTGCCCCTATGTCATGCCCAAGTGGTGCTACTGCTACCCCCTCCCTCCCCCCCGTCAATATGGATTGTGTGGGTCTCTGACAGACTAAGATTGTAGGCGAGTTATAGTGTGTTTCGTCTCAAAGTTGAGAGTAACGCCATGTTGGATTTTGCAGTGACAGATTTTAATGTGCATTTCCGCTGTTATGTCGCCAGCATACAGACATATCGCCCTTCTATGCATGTGTAAATGCCCTGTGGAAATATGATAACATGCGCGATTCAAATCTGCCAAGCTGCAAAATTCAACATGTGCTACTTTCAACTTTTGATGAGACCAGCTATAGGAAAGGTGCGTAACATGTGACAGTGTCAAGAGCTTTTCTTTTTCATATCAGAAAAAGGTGATTTTTACTTTAGTATGTACTATGTAGTAAACTACATTTAATTTATATTTAAGTGCAAATGTTGGTATCATTAATGTTTAGCCCAAAATGTTCCCAAATCGCTGGTAGCTTTTAGCTGCATACCCTAGTCAGGCAATTAACCATCACAGCCAGGAATAGCCTCTGAAACATTAGTTTGTTTCACTGAATTATGCAGTTAGGAAGTCAGTTTAGGTTCCAACATGCAATCATTTGATGTTTCTGTGAATGAATGTAAGCTTGGCAAAATTGAACCCCTATGAAAGCTCATCAAATTGATTATTTTTGTAAATTAAATCTAAATCTGGAACTAAAACGTGTAACTCACTTTGCTACGTTGCGTCCGAAAGCATCAGACTTCATCAAGCATCTGATTGATGATGTTGTGACATCAATATTCTCTGGCAAAGATGCTCATGAAATGGTTTTAATGAAATACATACAATTCTCCCCCAAGCCATAGATATTCTGTGTTTAGAAATGTGGTGAAAACTTTTGCGCATGAGATTTGCATCAAGCGCAACCAAATTTGAATTGGCAGAGTTCAATTTCTTTTTGAGGACCCATGGAAAGATTGCTTATGAATTTTTGCTTCCTCCATACATAATTCCATGAATCTGCCCATTTGTTATTTATTACCGGAAAAAAAAGAAGGGGCACTTATAGTGGTGAAGGGGAGCGAGATGGGTAATTTTCTGACCCCCTAATTGTACCACTGTGTAGATGATTGACACAGATAATTGAACAACGTACCAGAGCTTTACTGTTCCATGTATAGCATGTGCGTACTTGACGTTTTTTGTTTCATATTTATTTAGAATCTGGTATATATTGCATAGGCCTAGTAGACATGGTAGGATGAAGATAGGGAAATGTCACAACTGTCATCATAAATATGATTGACAAGATTTATTGGTAGAAATATATACATCAACACACATACATGTATATTTATGCATACATCTTGCTGCTAACAGTCAATAAATCTACTTCTCACCAATAATGACTGCGTACTGCTGCATAATTTGTACTGTTAAAACATTTTGTTGTAAGGGTTTTTTTTTTGGAGGGGGGAGGATATAGGCTATATACATTGCATAGCCAGCATTTCATTGAAATGTGGCCAATGTTAGGAGAAACAAGACATAACATTAAATATGGTGGTGATGAGTGAGGTGATGAGTGCAGGGCCTAAAGTAAAATTTTTAATTCTGCCGTAGTCGGGGTACACACTAGTGATAATAGATCGCGTAGAAGAGGCGAAGTCATCAAATGGTTCAAACGTCTTGTTGTCATGACCGTTGATCAGCCAATCAGCATCTACAGCATGATTGTTTATCACTTCCATGACTTCTGTGTGCACACTTGTGTATGCTCGACGCACAGCACACATTAAAGCATTGCTGGCTGATTGGTAACTTTCTTCAGTAAAAACAATACTTTCTAGCAATGAGATGATTTTAGAGTTGATAATTGTTTGCTATACATGCTGCATCCTAGGGGGGCACATGCCCTGGCCACCACCCTAAGAGGGGGCACCGAATTGACCAATTCAGCATCTATTCTGCACCCCCTCCTAGCGATGAAAGTCAAAATTTGTGCACGCTTTGCGTGTATTTCAGAACAAACTCATTTGAAAGATCAATTTAAGACCAATATTCTACTTCCTTATAACCAAAATTAATGTGTGGTATGCCCTATTTGTGCAAATTTTCAAGAATTGGGGAGGGGGCGTCATTATGTATCCTAAGCCCTGGGCACCACAACCCTAACTATGCCACTGTGTAGAACCCTTTCCCATGTTGAATATTGAAATAAAATTGGAATTTAAGTTTGTGATATGAAATGCCTTTGGTGTGCGAAATATGCTTGGAAAATTACATTGCTTTTACTGTATTCACGGCAAAATAACCTTGATGAGACTACTTTCAGTAAAGCAATGTAACATCCTTTAATTTTAATGCATTGTGTTGTTTTAGCACAATGCAGACAAGTGGGAAATTAATTAACCCACAGTGGGTCTCTATGCTAACCCTATTTGTAGTTCAGTTGGCAAGAGGCAATACTGCATCGCTTCTGGTGCCAATTCAAAAAAGAAAAAAAAAACATAAAATGGTTCCAGTATGTGTGTCTTGATTAAATTTGAGATTCTTTACATCTGGGTTTATTGCAAGCTAGGCTAATGCATATGATAATATTTAATTCCATATAGGTATGACGGGCTCGTGTCTGTCGTCTAAAAATCCCCCATCTCGCTACGTACGTACGGTAACATGGTTTAACCCTTGAGGGTGTACAGTGTTAAGCTTTGAAGTAGCAATTTATTATACATTGTTTGCTTAAATGTCAAAGGAATCGTTGACATTTATCACATGGCCCCAAACCCCCCTTTTGTTGTTAGGTTTGGTTGGTAGTACCGATGATTATTGGAGAAGGAATGGGGATATTCCAGTTGAAATCCATACACCCTCTGTGGAATATACAACCTTAATCTTTCACACAGGGAGTGTGAATTTCAAATGGAGTTACCTGAATGGGTGACTCCATTTGAAATCTACACCCCCTGTGTGAGCAATTACAGTCATGTCTTACATATGGGGTGTATGGATTTTAAGTGGAATAGCCTAATAGTTAGATCTTTTCAGGTCACTGTACTTCCGAGATGATTGAATTAATTGAGGATGGATCGAAATAATGCTTAGTACATTTATTTATCTTATTATGGTACATTTATTTAGCTATCTTATTACAGTTCTTCTCTTTTGCTGGTGCCGAAATCCGGTTTGCTTTCTGTATTTCTTTCTGCCTACCTACGTCTGATTAAGTTGGTTAGTTTGGAGACTTCAACCAGTGGAGAATTTTATAGTATTATGAAATGTATGACATGAAAGAGAACATTTTTACTTTTTAGAGAGGTTTAGATTTTAGAGTTTTAGAGTAGATTTTTATGAAGTTGGTAGTTTCCAACTGGGAAAATAATCAGCTTTAAACTGAACCGTATTTGAACTAACTAGCGCCCTGGGTGCTTAAGTCGGCCACTTTCATGAAGCGCTTAAAATAAAATTATGATATGATTACAGATGGGAATTACACACATTTACATTCAAACTACAGTAGTGGCGTAACTAGGGTGGCAAGGGGGGGGGGAATGTACCCCGGGTGCTACCACTAGGGGGGTGCCAAATCGGCCTCATTGCAATTTATTTTAATATCATAATGACGATGCCATTCCCACACCCCGCGTCTTAAGATATTCTCGGGTGGGGGGTAGGGGCGCCAATTTTGTTTCTTGCCCCGGGTGCTACCAACCCTAGTTACGCCACTGAAATACAGTGTATCTGCCTTCAATGAAAATCATTAGACATCAGATAGAATTTACTACAGGTGCTTGGGCAGATAGCTTGTAGACCCTAGATGTATCCCTCATTCCCTCCCCCTTCTGAACATGTAACAAAACCAGTAGGTAATATTTTTCATTTTTATGAACTTTGTACTGAATTGAATCCACTGTGTATGAAAACTGCATAAGAAATCCTATTTATAAATTGAGCCATAGTATCAAGTGAAGCACTATAGCACAACATGGATATGTAAAGTGGGACACAATTAATGAATTGCTGGCACGTTTCTGCATGGTTTGAATATATCATTCACTGTGTGTATGTAGACAGTGGACTAAAGGCACTGAAGCAGGGGATGTTAACTTTAACCATGGTACCTGCTTTGAGATACTTCATAAATTTATCATTTTGAATGGTTACTACAAGATTGCCCTATCTGCAATAGCTGCCAGGTGTCATATTTTGCAATGTATACAATATAGAATGCAGAAATTGTCAAATGTCTATACGGCAGCTTTTGTAGAAAGGGTCTTTTTTGCACTTAACCCATAATTTCTTGAAAACTTCCTTAACTACTTACGGTACGCTAACCTTCTGTTTGGGTATAAAAGGAGGTTTCTAGTTCCTGGACCCATTCTAATTACCTAATTACCCAATTATTTTTTCTTTCTTTCTTGAAGCGGCTAAATGACCCTAAAAAGCACAGAAAACCTGAAAAATCTGAAAATATTTTGAAAACTATTTTCCTTTTTTTATTTCTATCAAAATCAACCCACTTAGGCCAAAAAATGGCTGTTTTAATTTCATACAGCTCAAAAAACATGCAAAACACAAAATATGGGTTGGTCGGGCCAGTTAAGGCAAGTTTTTCGTTGCCTAAAGACAAAAGATTTTTTCATGATGATGGATATGAATATAAATGCTGGAAGATATCAATCAAAGTTCCTGTTGTCCTTATTTCACTGGCCCCTTTTTTCCATCGTTGCCCATAGTCAAACCTTTTTGTGGGTAAGCCTACTGCCTTTAGCTACCATAATAGATATATACAGGCTTCTATTAAGGGATCTAAAATGAGCGTTTATTATGCGTTTCGACAGTATTTTTTGTGGGACATGAGAGCATCTCAGACCTATCGATTGCATTCTGAATACTGAAGCATGTCTTTCTGATATCAAATAATTTTCATTTTTGAAAATCACAATATAATACAAATTTTATGACAAATTATAAAAATTTGATATTTTTCAAATTTTGATATATAACAGTCCTCGAAGTAAATTATATAAATCTAATGATATATTCTTAAAGTGTATGTAGCAGGGAGGAAAAGCCGACGGTCAATTGAAAATTTTGACCTTTCATATTGAAGATATGGATTTTTTCCCAAAAAGACCTAATTTTTGTTGGTGTTTTGGGAAAAAAATCCATATCTTCAATACGAAAGGTCAAGATTTTCAATTGATCGTCGGCTTTTCATCCCACCTACATACGCTTTAAGTATAAATCGTCAGATTTATAAAGTTTACTTCGAGTACTGTTAAATATCAAAAATATCAATTTTTAATGATTTGCCATAAAATGTGTATTAAATTGCGAATTTCAAAAAATCAAAATTATTTGATATCAGAAGGACATTCTTTGTATTCAGAATGCAATTCGATATGTCTGATGTGCTCTAATGTCCCAAAATAAATACTGTCCAAACGTTCATACCCCAGCCCTTAAAAGTATACGGAATAAAACAATAGCTTACAGGACAAAAGTTCACATTGCGATAAACTCGAAGACCTCGATGCTCCAAGCATGTTATTCTAGGAAAGGCCATAGCTTTGTCTGTGCAGTTATGGAATAACACCAAACGATAGTATCAGACTGATTGGTATTAATCAGACTGGCTTTGCCGTGGAGATGGTAAATGACTTGCATGGCTCTTATTATTTAATATCCAAATTGTATTGGTTCAATTACATTTCATGTCAACATTATATTGGCGTATGTTACTGTAGGGTAAATGCGACGACTGCTGGAGAATGGAGCTAGTTTCTTAGCAAGGGATCTTCTTGTATGCTGAAAGTGATGGCTGTATAATCTAGTAATACCATGTACAGTTACAGCATTACATTTCATTTTTTGGGTAAAACTGAATTTGCTCTCTTCTTCTCGTATGTACAATATAAACCAAACTGCAGAACTTTGTACTGGTTTGCAGAATTGTACAGATAAAAATCTCTACCAGGGATCACTACATGGATGCTTTTCCAATGACCCTGAGGTATGTGCAACTAACCATGGTAGGATGTCCAGCACTTATATATACCTCCACTCCCTCTGCGTGGCAGGTAGTACTGGGCTACGTCGTATCAGTAGCAACAACATGTTCTGCACCAAAATGGCAGAATACAAGTTCTTGACCTGATTTAAATTTGCTCTTTAGTCATTATGGATGAGCTGGATTCGTTATGGCAGGGGTGATCACCACAGGCTGCTTGCAAATGTGTGGAAGATTAGGAGCAAACTGGGGATCTTATCATCACCATCATTATCATCATTTTGACCTTAGTCTCCATCCAGGTAGGGAGAGCTGGTGGAATCACATCTTGGCAGTGAGTTCTCCGGGCATTTCTGTCTTTCATGAGGGTTGCTATTTCAAAGGTGTTTTCAACTCCTGTGTCTTCAAGTGCAGAAAGGTATTATGTTGTGTGCCGTGGGATCCCAGAGAACGTACATGTATTTGCAGCTTCCTCTTGATGACTATGGCCCTAGCTGCAAGTAGTCTTCACTGTGTTAGCCAGCCACACGTTCACCCGTCATTTTGGGCAGGCAGTTTGAAACAGGCAAGATTAACGCCTCTGACAGGGGCTAAATTCTAAAACTAATGCTTGAATAAGTTTTGGGAACTCAAAACAAGACCAGACAAATAAATAAAGGTTATAGCCACAGCGATTTGAACTGACTGAACCCCCAGAAGGTGCAGAGGTCTGGTTTATGTTTCAAGCTCAAATTTTGGACAGGGAGTTTTGGTGAAAAAGATGGGCACTTGTCAAATCCTAGCTGAGACCCTTCTGCTGTCCCTTATTTTCATGGATATCTTGGGATGATCTCTGTAAATTTGTTGATAGGACTTTTCTGCTTCCAGCATAAATACAAAGGGCAGTCCTTAGAAGACTCTTACAGCATACATCTAAGCTTCTTTCCTATTGCTAGGCTTAGGAGCATTTGAAGGATCGTGGAATGTTGGTCTTAACCGCTGATCATACATATCCTGTCAATATAGTGAGTGGCCTGCCTTGATAAAAGTCATGTAACCAAACCTAATTGCATATTATGCATGTACTGTAAATGTCATGAAAATATGTGTCACACATGACATAATTGTGTCACCTGTACCTATTTTAGCACTCCGGGAGCATAAGTAAGGTCACTTAGGGCCTTCAGTGATGACACTTAATACAAAATGTTAAAATAATGTCATATTTGATTATTAATATTTTGTACTATGACAGTGACATCAGTGATTTGCCAAATATCAAAAACCTCAATGCACAAAGCAACTGCAAGCAAAAGTATCCCATCCAATTGTGTTATCATACGAACACACACATGTGCACAGAAAACATGGCCAGGTTTAATTCTCTTCACGCGGGTGTCGACTGCAGACGACATGTTTCAAAAAAATTTTAAAAATTCAAAAATTTCATAAATGTAAATATTCATGACCATATTTGGAATCAGCATGAAAAATGCATTAAAATGAGTACAAACAAGCCTGGTATTGGTTCAGTAGTTCTTAAGATAGCTCTTGATATTTTGAGAAAATATTTCAAACTTAAACTTTTTCCATTGAAGCCCATGGCTAGCACGCAGAGCATAATAATATACAAATAATGAATGTTTATGAGTGCAATGGTAAGAATATTTTCATGAGTTGAAAAATGGAATGTTCCATTCAACGAAGCGAAGCTGAGTTGAATGGAACATTCCATTTTTCAACTCATGAAAATATTCTTTCCATTGCACGAATGAAAAAACATTCATTATTTGTTTTATATAACATCTAAGTAGATCTTTGTTATTTGATTGGTTGATTGTAATGGCTTTGCAGGAGTTATTGTACGAATCGTAGACAAATATGGCTTTTTTTAGCAATACATTCTTGTATCACCCCCAAAATAAGCCATTAAAAGTATTATTTCAAGGGCCCGGTCTATTATTATTAATACCAGGCATTTGCTACGCAGTAAAATAGAATTTAAGCTTACCTAGCCACCGGGCCTAACCAATGCGTATTGTAAGCTTACCTTTTCACTTTCTTGTTTTCTACTTTTTCTTTCCCCAAAGAAAAAATCGGAATATGGCTATTCGGGGCTTTACTTGTAGATTATTTCTTCAAAAAATATTCATCCAGAATTGCCGCAAATTAAGTTTGTTGTTTTAAATATCCCGTAACACGGTAGGGCCTATGTTATACTGTTCGCCGATCGGACTGAAAAAACATACAATCTAGCCATGCAATAGAACGTCACGGAATATAACATAAATGCACGGTGCATATAACTTGAAAATGCATGGCGCATATAACCAAATTCCACGGTAGTGACGTAGGCCGTAAAATAGTTTATTTATTGAATGACATGTGACCAACAATCAACCAATCAAATGACAAGGATCTACTTAGGTGTTATATAACATCAAATATTTGATGCAACAATATTCATTATTCAACCTATTTATATCCTATTTCATATCATTTTTAACTTCTAACAAATGTTTGTTGACATAAAATCTGAAATATATTTCCACCAGATATTCAACATCAAATAATGATTTTTCATCAATAAACATTTGTTAGAAGATATAAAAATGAATTGAAACAGATTGAATAATAAAAAATACTTGTTGCATCAAATATTCATCATTGAATATAAATGTATGGAGTATAAATTGGCCCTAAGACTAAAATCTAAGACTACATTTTGTCCAGAAAATGTGTAGTAGCATGATTTAATGATAATGTAAGTGGATTCATTTGTAGTTGACTTGTTTGTTTAGTGCCCTCTATTTGATAAATGCAGCTATTATAAATTGTGGCAGATAGAGGAGGATATTCTTGCTCGTAATTTACCTGATTTGTGAATTCAGCAAATATGCAGACCTAAATAAGTAACTTAGGGCGCTGGAAAATTCCTTCATAGGAAATTAAGCATTTAGATGGAAATTATGCTTTTCTCAAACAAAGAAATTGTGAGGAATTGTACGCTTTTTTTTTGTGGGAGATGAACTTTTTTATCCCCCTTATACCCGTCCGACCCACAGGCTTTAGCCATAAAGTGGGATCATGCGATGGTCTATTCCTTCTCTATGTGTGTTAATATACAATTGAGCAGATATGGCAGAATTGCTATCTGAAATAGAGCCACATGAAGTATCAGTTTGTACAGGTACATACAGGCCTGTACGCAGGATTTTTTTTGGGAGGGGGCTGATTTTGAAAAAGTGGACCTTTTTTCCAAGGGGGGGCAATTTTGTAAAAAGTGGACTTTTCCTCAAAAATTTGGACCTTTTTTGGCCAAAAAAAGCGTAAAAACACCAATTTGTTTTGCTCAATACGCTCGCATATTGTCATATTTTTTTGTATACTTTTGAACATTTGGGGTGTGTGCGACCACATCCCCCCGTGCACGGGGCCTGGGTACATATAGGTACATTGTGCAGAGAAGGTCCATTTTCCATCTCTCAGACACTGTCCCACCTCCTTGTGTATACATGAAAGTCTAATTTCACTACTTAGATAAGCTGCTAATTTATCAATTTTCTGTAGTTACTTCTCCTAGCATGCCTTGTGGATGAGCGATATGGATAGACCCTATTACTCGTCCTAATTTAAATAAAATACTGCTCTCCCTGAGGCTTCCACGGGACAATTTGCATGATAATGCAATACAACACGTGATAGGTATGAATGGTTGTGGAATCAAACTAGAGACCTGTCCCTTTGATACTTGGGAACCAACATGTCTGCCATTTCAATTGTTAAACCATTCCAGTTGAGTTTATTCTACAAGTTCTTATTTAAAAATTGAATTCTACATTTAAGAAAAAAAGGCGCATCAAAAAGGATGATCTCTTCCTGAATGTTCTTTAGCTGTTTACAGACAAAAAAAAAGGTGTCACATTTGATCACTTTGTAACATTGATCATAACTGATTGCGTGACAAAATAGCTGTTACATGTCCGCAACAATCATAGTATGCCGTATTAGGAAATCAGCTTCAATAATCACTTGCCACTCTTGGCCTCCCCTGCATGCATGCCCAAGCCATCCATACAGATAAAGTGTGAGTTGTAACAAATACATACAGTTTGCCTTAAGACATGTTTCTCGTGCATAAGTCATGCTTCCTTAAAAGATGTGCACTTTGATCCACAAGGCTCATCTTCTGTCACTTGGCAAGGTTTATATGTCACTTGAGAGATAAGATAACTTTGCTATCTTGTCACTACTCTTTTCTGTTCTCTTCTAGTTGGAATGCCCCTTTGTATGGATAATAATTATAATAATGAAGACAAATAAAGTGCTGGTATCCGTCAACTGACTACCACTCAACGCTCTTGGAAGCTGCTTTTTATGTTGCACTTATGTGCATGTAAGTTGAGTTTACATAGCGAATTAACTAACAACTGCAGTGTATTTCTTGATTTTAATAATAAGCATGGGTAAAAAGCAGTAAAGACAAAAATACAGAACAATTTGGAGTAATGAATTAAAGAGTTGACAGGAGTTATAGGAGTTAATGTTTTTTGCTGTTTCGGTGTGCACGTTCTCACCATTGATGGTTTGTTGAACTGTCATGTAACATGGATGTAAGCGTGATCCTAAAAAATGCCTTTCACGGTGACCCAAACTATTTACAAGACCTCTTCTGCATTGAGGCTGGCCTTCCCTTTTAAAGGGAATTTTTATTTCATTTTTCGTCTGCATACTTCTAAATTCTAAATGTGAGGCATTATCAGCTGGTAAAGCAGAGGCTGATTGAGTTAGCAAAATGTAAAAAATGCATAAAAATCATTCCTAAACATGTATCCATGATATCTTTCAAACGTGTCGGAAGGTGTCATATTTTGAAATTTAAGCTTATTCATGTTCATTCATTCATTCAAGCATCTTTGTAGACTTTGAATTTCTTTGAAAATGATTGTTTGAACTTATTTATAAAGGCATGAGAATTTTCAGGCTTTTGCCTGAATTCAGGCAGTTTTGTTGTCCAAATTTATGCATTTTTATTCTGTTTCAGCCTGTTTTGGCCTTTTAAGGCAGAATTCACATGTTTTTTCAGGCAGTTTTCATAAAAGTCATTCTCATGCCTGATTAATACCTTCTGTATTATCATTAAGATATGGAATCAATATCGTGTTTATGAATGGATAATAAAACTGTGTGTGTACTTTTAAATGATTAAGGTTGACCGTAATTGACCATAAGTGATTGACGCATTACTTCTGTAAATTAAATGTGTGTGTGGATTCCAAGAAATGATTCATGGTCATAAACCCATAAATGTCATGCAACTTGGTGTCATCACATTGAACTGGTTTTCAGTCCAAATGTGTGACCATTTGTGACCATCCACATATATGTGCATGTTGGCAGAGCTTGTACTGAGCTCTGGTCAAAGGATTCTCAACTCTTTTACTGATGTTTTACAACCTTTCAAACAAGCAACAGGGACAAGTAATCAGGAGTGTGAGAGACCAGATATTTATCTGTTTCCTGATTTTTATCAACTTCCAGATATTTTTCTACACTTGTTGTGTACAAAAGTATGTATGGTTTAAATAATTTCAGATTTTGTTTAAAGCTAAAAACAGATATTTTTTCAAAGATACACTCTCAGGCCTGCATATACCGTAATATATTATTGTAAAAAAACTTATTTTGAGGATGATTTCAATGTTCAATACCTCAAAAAGCTGACATTACAGCCCATTTGTGGTGGTGGACAATCAGATTTTAATATTTGTATCTCTTTCACGTTTCCAGATTGACATTTCTAACACCATTTACATTTCTTTTGTCCCAAGTTTGAAGTTTGAATTACAGCCATATTAACTTTGAAATCTTATTGGGGCTTTGATGTACTGCATGCATCATACTAGGTTGCCCCTCACCAATCTGAAAGCCTGTTTTAATCACATGGTCAGAATTAAATAGTCAAAATGATTAGATTAATAGGCTACACTGTACATACACTGTACAGTCTCATTGCAAGATCATGAGCTAAATAGTCCTTGTCATTTGAGGCACGTAAAAACATACTCATTATGATCAATGCGAATTATAGAAACGGTTCAAACAATAAAATAACTACACCTTTATCTTGACATTTCCTCATTTGCTCGCCCTATTCCTTTTTAAAGGAATTTTTATTGCAGATAATTACAACAGAGTACTCAGAATAACTAAGAAACAATCAGGATCCGCCACTTTCTATCAACAACATGTATTCAGCTATTCAATTTGAAATCCACATTATATTTTTGCACGACTTTACATAATCATGCATGGTCCTGGAACATAAGATGCTGGTATCAAATAAGGATAGTCCTCTTTCTCTCAAACAACCACATGGAATGACTGTTGTGTACACATACAGGACCAACCACGTTATGTGATTTCAAACCATAGATTTCGCACTATATATATGCTAAGCAGTGTGTGGGGATGAGAAGGAATCGTTCTACATTTATATTCTGCACTGCTTTACATTCTTGTGACATGTATGTTATTTATGTGTGGTTACAAAACTACCATAATCTTTGCACTTCAAAATTTATATATTTATATAAAAAGAAATATATATCTCATTGTAATCATCTTTCATTGGCACACTCCTTTTTAAAGGGATTTTTTTCTATTTCTTTTCACTCACATTTCTGATTGGTTACCCCTCCAGGGTGATAGCAATGTTTTTCTGATAGGAACTTGCTGCAGAGATGTCTTTGTGATGGCATACATAAAAAAGGATGGTTGGTATTAGCTGCTTGTTGTTTTATTTTGCTTTATTTTCTTTTGGTTTTGTTTGGCTTGGATTGGATTGGTTTGTTTATTTGTATTAACTTTTTTTTAAAATTTGATGCCTGCTTTCATTTGTGTTTGTTGTTTGGCTTGGTTTAACCTTAACCGTACTCAATACAGGGGCGGATCCAGGAATTTTTGATAGAGGGGGCGCCTTTTGGTCGACGACGAAAAAATGGTGTTAAGGCCCCTCGAAAACTCAACGGTTTTGGCCCATTGTTTGCTGTTCATGGCGAATTTGTTCAATTTTTTTATTTCTTTCATTTTTTTACTTCTAAGTTAGGCGGCGCCCTTTGCTAGTAAAAAAGCCCCCCCTAAATCCGCCACTGCAATACTACAAAATACTACACTACAAGGCAACTGCAAGTCCAAGCATCCCACAAGATCCGAGTGCGTAATCATCCAAAATCATATATACAGGAAATTGTTGGCCGGGCAACATTCACATTCATGGTCTGCTATCCCTGGTCTTGTCCTTAGCACACAACGCGAAGAGCAAATTATTCAAAACAGGGGCGGAAAAAACAATGTTTCTCGTCATCTTCTTCCTTCCTTCCTTCCTTCCTTCCTTCCTTCCTTCCTTCCTTTCTTTCTTTCTTTCTTTCTTTCTTTCTTTCTTTCTTTTTCTTTCTTTCTTTCTTTCTTTCTTTCTTTCTTTCTTTCTTTCTTTCTTTCTTTCTTTCTTTCTTTCTTTCTTTCTTTCTTTCTTTCTTTCTTTCTTTCTTTCTTTCTTTTCATTTCCCTCAGCCAAAAAGCACAGGGACTGTTAGGGTTAATATGGCATATGGTTTGTTTCAGGAGTTTCTGCATTGTTGAGTCTGTAAGTCTTTGTCCTAATAACCAGCGTTTTATGCTACTCGCATCGTGACTTACTTCTTTCATATTCAATTATTTGCAGTTATTTGCCTTCATGCCCAATTTTCTCAGTTTTATTTACACTAAATGCATTTTATACATTATCACTACAGTTGCTTGCTTTTTGGAAGTAGCATTGCGTGATCCTGGCTTGACCCCGTTATTTTTTTGTTGTTGCTCAGTGCCGTTCTTCTGTGGTAGCAGCTGTAAAGTGCGATGACTTCTTACCCAGGTGTAAACTATTACTAAGTCCCAAGTTCAACAAGTCTTAAGTAAACAAGATGAATAGACTGTAATAGATAATGTTGATTATAATCAATAGATTCATTCATATTAAATACAACAGAGAGTGTTGAGCACTTGATGCAGGGTTGCCAAACCCGCGATTTCGTAGCCCAATTGGGCGACTTTTGAAGATTTTTCCTGCGACTTTCGACAATTTCCTGTCCCATAGAAACCAATGGTTAAGAAAAAATTTGGGCGACTTTTCAACATTGGCTCCCGCGACTAACAATAGTTTCCTGCCCCATAGAAACTAATGGTAAAGAGAAAAATTGGGTGACTTTTCGATTATTTGACCCGCGATTCGGGCTGAAATTTTTTGGCAACCCTGACTTGATGCAGTTGTAGCGGCAAAACAAGGTTTACCCTGTTACGGAATAGTACACCTGTTGCTGTTTTTGTGTTTTTAATTTGAGGACACAAGATGAGGTAAATTAATACGGTATGTCATATTAATTGTTTTACTTATGTTCAAACAAGTGATATGCAAAGCAAGCTTTAATACTTAGGCTTAAAAGTGGATATTAGTAAGCATAAACTAGGCAACTGGTTTGGTGTACGAAGAATAGTACTTCGTACAGGTGCACCTGTATCATATTGCGACATGGAAATTGTTTTCCAAAGTGGACTTCTGGGTCATCATTCCCACGTCAAATTAAGTTTCACTTTTGGCATGCTTCTACTGAGCAAATGTAAGAGCAATTCAGCTATTATACTACACTAGATTTTGTGGTTCTCGGGTTGGGTGGTTCTTGTGACTATCTCTAATTACTCAACACCCGTTACCCATATAGGCCTACTTGCCCTGACCTTTTAAACTACTAATAGGCCTCTGCACGTGTGCCGTTTTGGAATCCGATGAGATGCACGACGTGCATCTCATCGGATTCCAAAACGGCACTTGCACGTGCCTGCACGATTAACCACACTGTAATGCTTTCCGATGCTCGCACTGCGCCCGTCGGTATACTACGCGCACTACGTGATATCGCGCACACGATACGCACCGCGAGCACGCGATAGCGACCCACCCTCACGCGATAGCGCGCGGACAGATGGACGGACGGATGGACAGACACGCCATGATTAGTATTATGATGTTCTGTACCTCATAATATCCCTATCGATGTCGGCACAAAGCGCCACTTCTCATCTTGGTGGAAGTGCCTTGGTTTGTTATGCACCTCTGCTCGCACTTACGCACTCGCAGTTTGGACGTCGCGATCCAAGGGAACTGATGAAGTTCTAGGGCAACCTTTCTAGCTGGTTTGGCTCCATTTGGGGGCACGGTGGCGCATCAGTATAGGCTATGACTCATAATCGGAAGGTTGCAGGTTCAAACCCCAGCAGTGGTGCTGTGGTGTTGTACACTTAGACAATGCATTTAACATCTATTGTCATTCACCTGGCATAAAATAGCACTGAGAAGATAAAACAGACTTGTTATGTGGGAGGAATGGTGACCCCCTCCCCAAGTTAATTCAGTGGAGTTAGGCCTAAACGCTAAGGAAAAAGAGATACTCTGGCATGACTTTCATTTGGCTGCTATCGGTTGCAGGAATCAAGACCTTGCCCCCAGATTTCTCCTGCAATTATGAATCAAGTTGTCACCCTGTTTTCAAGGAATGGACTGAACTTGAACTCGGTTGTATAATGACCATTTCTCTTTGTTGGTTTGACGGGAAATGTGGCATGACAAGTCAGATAATTTAAGGAAACTAAGTCATGGATGTTTGATTTTATTATGTAATTGGAGCAGTTAGGGAAAAACCCTTAAGATTGATGATGTCATATGAACAAAATTATACTATTATCAGCTCATAATAGGCGAGAATTATTCAGTTTTTGTTACCACGTCAATAAAGTCCCAACATACGCCTGCGTTAACTTCATTCAATAAAACGTGCGTAAGTCAAATAATACGCAAAGCAAAGTTCATGTAGGTTGTGCACCAAGCTGTTTGTACACCATCCTATATCAATCCACAATGTTATGAGTTCCGCCTATTAAAAAAAAAAAAATTTTTTTTTAAGATTTTTTTTTTTTTTTTTTTTAGATTTTTTAAAACAAAATTCTGAACTAAGATGTCATTATTTAGTGTTCAAAAGTACACAGTATGAAATTGTGGTTGACTTACACAATTGAAGTACAAACATCAATTGTTTTATACCTAAACAAACGAGTATCGAATCAAGTAACTTTTTTGAAAAAATAAAAAATGAATTTGCCGTTTCAGCTGACATGGAAGCGCTAAGAAAAACAAACGCGCGTATGGGCTTTGAGACACAACATTTTTTTTGTTTAGCCTTACAAGCTGATCAGAGAATAGTTTAGTCCGTTAGATAGAGAGGGGTTAAAAATATTGATTACGTTTTTCCTATGCCCTTAAAAAACATTGATGCAATGCGCCTGGGGTACTGGAAGTAGACCCATAAATATACCAATTTTTCAAGAAATTTGGACCCATTGATATACCAAAAGTCAAAATTTTCGGCCGAATTTACCCAAAATTGTCTTAGTTTTTACAAATTTTCCCAAAATTTTGGGAAAATTTTGAAAATTTTTTCTAGATTAAGGAAAAATTGGGCAGTTTTTTCTGAAAAAATTGAGAAAATTTTGAAAAAGGACCCATTCATATACCAAAATAGGCTTTGAAAAAGGGGTCATTGATATACCAGAAGGCTGAAAATGCTACCCATGTTTGCGTGCACGTCCCCTATGGTCATTTGTACTGAGTACCCCGGGCAATGCTTTATGGTTTAGTTACAGATGGGGAGGGAGGGTCAGCTATCGTACTATAAATAGGGGAATGTTGTGGGTATCTATCTATGTGGGTATCTATGTGGGCATGTATATAAAGGCTCCGTCAGGTTTGATCCAAATGTTGCCAAATTCATACAGGAGATTGAAGTATATACCGAGACAGTAATGCACATTATTTGGTAGAAAACGGTCAAGAATTGGCTTCAAAATCTGTAAAAAAGTGAGTTTTTCGGGGCAAATAATAGCCCCCTAGCTGTTGCTATGTACCGGCTTTGCCAACCGACGCATCTAGCAGAAAGCTCGTCGGCGCACACGCCACTTGACGCGCATGCCGCATGGGCGCATAGGCCAAGTTGTGTGCCAGATACCAGTGGATGCAATATACGAGAAAAAATAAAAAATGAAAAACGGTATGGATGTGGTTACGGTTACGGGGCCGGGTTATGGTTTAGGGTACGGATGGGATTAAGGCATTACGAAGACTACAAGACCAGAAATTAAATAAATTACATGTACGGGGAAATCACAAGCTAAGCAGGAAATATAAAAAAATGGGAACAAAATAATAGAAAAAGCAAAAAAAAAAAAAAGCAAAAAGGAAATGTAAGAAATAATGGGAACGGGTAAAATAAAAAGAAAGAAAGAAGCTTAAAATAATTAAGAAGGGACATGACATATTTAGATAAATAAAACCTTTTCAATGACCTGTTCGGAAATTCATCCTGTTTTAGTGAACACTCCCATTTACTCATCTAGTGGGGACCCGCGCGAAGCACGGGTGTCCCGCTAGTGAAGTAAAACTAGTTACATTTTATAGCTAGGACATCATGGAACTTTTGGTTTGTTCCCTTAATCCATTTATGTCATGATAACATTTTGAGTTGGCTTATACAATACAACACATCCCAGCATATATTTATGTGAAGTGAACTTGACTCAATCTTGGCTTGTCAAAAATGTGAGTCATGACTTATTTGACATTGACTTTTGAAAGGACTGGGGGAAAAAAACCACATTGTGGTATTGACCATGTTGACTGTGGTAAACCAACATATAGGGTGAGTGTCCACTACACCCACCACTGCATACAAAAAAAGGTTCAAAAATGTATATTTTATGTCCATAATAATTATGAAGTGTTATGCTATAAATACAAATAGGCCCATGTATTGTATCACTACATGTAGTTCTTAAGAAAGCTTTTGCAGAATTTGTAAGCATATTCACATCAAGTAATGAAGAAGGAAGTGGTGGCCTCTATGCTTCATCTTTGCAGGGCATAAGACAATACAAGACATAATTACTGTATTCATTTCATTAACTGCCTATGCTCCTATAAGCTCCCACCCAGTGACTTTACAACAAGCAAAATGTGATATTAACAAGCCTTGAAATAAGCGGGCGTGGGGAGCAAATTTGCTCTCGTAAAGCCACCAATTGCTCCTGGTCCCTGTAAAATTCACATGAACCAGGAGCAATTTTAAAAACAAATTGCTCCTGGTTCCAGTTTTGCACTTATGCAGTAGTGCTGGTATTGTATGCAGAAAAGGAGTACTATTTGAAAATTGCTCCTATTTCTTCAGAAATTGCTCCTGGTTCTTGTAAAGTCACAGTGAACCAGGAGCAATGTTCAAAAACAAATTGCTCCTGGTTCCAGTCTGCTCCCAATTGATGGAGGACTCAAAAGTAAAAGGAAGCAGTCAAAATGTGATGAGATCAACATCATTTTGCACTTGAATTGTTCGAAACGAACCATGTTTACAGTTCAATCCAACATTCCAAATGAACTTGTTCAAAGAAAGAGGGGCTAAATAATAGAATTTTTAGAAATGAAATATTTTTAGCAGTAAATGAATACAAACTTCTTCCCCAGGTCTTGAGAAAGCCTTTGGTGAATAGGTCAGAATCTTCACATCATACGACTTTTAGCCGTATAAATAGTGTTGGCACATGTGACAGATATAGTCGGATTGCTAATAATAGAATTTTTTTAAATATTATCAGACTTAGGGGCTGTGCAATAATTATACCCAGGTGGTGAATACTCAAAATGGTCTGTCAAAAATTGCGTGCCCCCCTTCGATATGCCAATAAAATCTTTGCTCCCTCCTTTTGACATGCCAAAAAATCTTTCCCCCCTTACACATGTCAGATTTTGAAGACCCCCAATTTAAAACTATCGAAAAGGTGCCTAAATATCTGCCTTTTTTTTTTCTGGCCTGCCAAAAACTCTTTGCTTGCCCCCCTTTTGGCTTGCCAAAAGATCTTTGCCCCTCCCCTTTTTGGCCTGTCAAAAAGTCTGTGCCCCCTCCCCATAATCTACCACCCCAGGGGTACACATTATTGCACCACCCCTTAATAATTTCACATTTTGATAGACATAACCTTGAAAATTATTTTGAAATGAGTACAAACATGTGTAGCATTGCTTCACTATATCTTAAGAAATATTTGCAAAATTAGTAATAAGACTGCTCTCATCGTACGCCTTGAGCGTCGTGTTGGCACATGTAATACATCAACTAGCTAATAATAGGAAGGAAATTGTGGTATTACAGCTAGAGCAACTGTAGCTGATCAATCATGCTGAAAATGAAATGTTTCCAGTCCAGCTCACCTCTCATAAGCCCTGTTGATCTCTTGTGGGACGTCACTTGGACATCCCCGAGCGAGGCCTTGCTTGTTTACGATCCATGGGCTCACGCACTTGCTGACTCGATAGATGTCAATGTGATGATGATATCATAGATAATAAGAGATCTGTCATCGTAGCCCCTTCCTTTGTGGAAGCTAGTAGCACTAGATTAAAAGGGCAAAGGGGATATTGTGAGGGATTTGGGGAGATAATTTTTTTAAATTTTTATTGGCAACACATTAGAATCATGATTATCAGTGAAGAATGAATGCAACAAAATTGTCAATGGCAGCACTGGGAATTTTATAGGGGGAGGGGAGGCGGTGGGGGAAGGTGAAATTAAGCCTAAAAAAATTGTTTGATTGGCGTAAACAAAATTTTAGGGTAGGTAGGTCAGGATTCTTCTTTTTTTTTTTTTTTTTTTTACTTTTAAAGCTGTAAATTTCGTTTGATAAAGGCTTTGGAACTTTTTTTCTTCTGTTTTTTTTTAAATTAATTTATTTTTATAAATTTTTATAAATTTTATTTTTTTTTTTTGCAAAAATAAAACAAAAAGTTAGGGTCAGGCCTAATTTTAGGGTAGGTCTGGTTACGCCAATCAAACAATTTTTTTTTAGGCCTTAGGGTGGGGAAAACAATGGGAATATGTTGCATCTTTTGTCCAAAATATTAGTTTTCTGTGATTTTCTTGTTCTGCCTGGGGGATGCAAAGTACAAGTTTGGGGTACCTCCACCCCTCTCCCCATTCCTCCTCCCCCTCCCCAACTACAATCGTGTTTGCAATTTACTAATCACATTCCCTTTATGTACCTCCTTTCAGGAGTGTCTAAACCATAGACTAATAGTCATAATTTTTGCCAAAATGATGTTACTTACTCTTGCAAGTTGGGTCAAAGGACATTGCTTGTCTTATGAGCAACATCAAGTTAAGGGGGTACTACACCCCTGGCCAATTTTGTGCCTATTTTTGCATTTTTCTCAAAAATTATAGCACATTGGTGACAAGTAAGATATGTATATTATTGGGGCAAGGACTTCAACTACTGTACTGAATATTCAGCAACTCAAAGTAAGTAGTTATTGATTTATTGATCAAATATTGGTTTTCCCTCATTTTTGACTGTAACTCCACAACTGTTGTCTGTGCTGAAAAAAAATTCCAGTGCAGTAGTTGCAGTCCTTGCCCCTATAATATACATATCTTACCTGTCCCCAATATGCTATAATTTTTAAGAAAAATGCAAAAATAGGCACAAAATTGGGCAGGGGTGTAGTACCCCCTTAAGTTTGTATGGCTTATAATTGGCGAAAAAAATAAGACTCTTAAAACCATGTATTGATAAAGAGTGGTGTGCATGCAGTTGGGCGCAGCACTTATGGTAGTCGTGTGTTGTGTAATGCGCGACTGGCGCATGTTTATGTGAATTTACACGAGTGTGAGTTGGGACTTTATTTTACGTGCGCAGTAACAAAAACCGAATAATTTTCGCCTAAAGCCAAGTAAACTTGTTTGCAAAAGTAGTATAAATTCATGAAACCAACACCATTTGATGTAATGTTTATAAAATGAAAATACCTCGGTAGCCATGGTAACAAATGCATTACTAGTCTGTTGTGTTAAAAGTACAAAGACACAAATTACATCGATTTTGACAAGCGATGCATCACTATTGCAAAGCTTATTGAATTTAATTCAGCTTAAAAGGGCTTAGGATCAGGGATAGGCTATGATTAGATGGCAAAGATTACGTCATTGTGGATATATATCAAAATAGGGGGAGAACATATCAGAATCGGGAGTGATCGTATCGTAAAAATCAGGAGATTATGACTGAATGATGGAAAAAGTGACATGCGACCTCCCATGGAATTGGATCGACAACCCGTAATTAATTTACCTGTATGATTGACAACTGTGTAATTAGAAGTAACAATAAGCAAATCACTTACATTACACTTCATTAGAAACGTGCAAATTTTATTGACAAAGAACACACGTCTTAAAGCTTACGGGGTCAACGGAATTTCAAATAACTTATTTCAATTAAGAAAATTGTCAGTATTGCGTTTGATTTGATTAAAAATATTAAGTCTCTTCTGTCTAATATCACATGCTGTCAGTTACAAGATTGTGATAATATCAGGAGATAAGATTATGCTAAGCTTCAAGTTGGCAAGAGTGCTACCTTCTGTCAAGAATTTCCGCTTTAAATGATAGAGTGATTTGTGAAGCTGTTTATACAATAATATGAAAGAAAGATAGATGTCATGTGGTTGGCTGTAAATTTGTGAGGCTTGAAGTTTGATGATTTATGCCTTGGGAAGCTGCATGGAGAAAAATTTTGAAGCATGCACATGACGAAGATGAAGAATGTTTTAAACGCCAAACAAAAAAACATAGATTCCTGTTACCATAGTAATAACGACAAAACAAAAATCTAGAGCTATTTTTAATACACCTTTCACTACTGTAACAAGACACTTCAAGCAATTGTAGAAATAAATGCTGTATACCCATAACAAAAGTGAATTTAAAGGAATACATTTATTACATTTTGATGCGCACTTGAGGCATAAGACCATAAGAATCTGTAAGGTGTGGCTGTGATGGTTATTGTAGTATTAGGCTGATCAGGGTGTTTGTTCATTAGGGCTACATCTCTTTATAGGTGATGCTAAAACCATGTACGTGTAAGACTACAAGTAAGGAGTACCAAGGCTTGTGAACTTCTTATGCATTATGAATCATTCAATACTTAAATCCTTGAAACAGTCTCTCTTAAACAATGTTCATAATAGTACCGTTTCTGTCTTTTTTCTCACTGCCGTTTGCAGGTTTACAGGCTGCAGGTCTAAAAAAGGGCATGTTCTTCAATCCTGATCCGTATGTCAAACTTTCCATCCAACCTGGAAGAAGAATAGCAGCAACATCAGATAGCCACCATGGACAAAACCAAAGAACCACTATAGCAGAGAACACAATTATGCCATCCTGGGAAGATCAGGTATTGCCTACCAAAGAGTTATGACCCAAAGAGTACCAACTCTGTCATGTTTGTATGTAGCTCATGGAGGGCAAAATATAATGAAAGACAGAGATAAAAAGATTGTCACTATCAATTACGATGCTTGATTGGTTTACACAGGTTAATATAATAGCGCGCATAAAAGGAAGGCCTATTTATCTGGTGCCGGTCGGAAAAAGGAATAGCAGAAAATGGCGAAAAATTACGTTCTTTTACAAGACAAAAAGCAACTTTTCTAGGCATTGTTGACATGGTGCCTTCGCGAAAGAAGTTTCCTACTATAAAGACCGAACTTTTGAGATGGTTTGTATGTTTGAAGGTGCAAAATTAACAATAAGGTGCCCAGTTATACCGCCGCGTTCAGCAAGTCATCATCACGACACTTGTAAACAAACCGTGCTCGAGTTTGATTGACAGATGACGTCAGACGCGATAAAATCTTTTTTTCTCTGTCTTTCATTATAGTGTACCATGGGTTATTTCACCATGTGGCCATCATTCTGTGTCCAAAGTGTTTGTGTCAATAATGCACACAAAATGCACACAAACTGCAAATTCACACAAACCTTTATAATGCTCAAGCTTAAAAATATAAATTATTGTTTGAATTCAGCCTTTGCAGATAGATACAAGAGGTAAACAATTTTACTCTCTGTGCCCAACAAACCAATATGGTGGATTTACCATAGCATTACACATGGGCAGGGACAAGCGATTTGCGCAGGAACTTTTTTTCCGCGCAATACCGCACAATTGGCTATTTTTTTTTTCCTATGGACAGGGATACATGATTTGCACTGAAAAAAAGTTATGTGCAATTTGCTATTTTTTTCCACGCAAATCGCCTGTCCCTGCACATGGGGCAATATTGAGTATGTAAAGACGATAGGGACGTCAAAAGTTGCGTATGTATATTTTCTTGTGTCCATGTTTCAGTGGTTTCGCTATTTAACACAGTTTCAGAGGTGCTTATTTAAGAAAGGTTTTCCACCTGTATGGGAATAGAACCAAGTTTACGCAAATGCTAAAGGGAAAAGACACTCGAGGTAAATTTCAAAGGGCATGGTATGTAACTACAATGTAGCACCACTCAATCTCCATATGCATTATTTTGATGAAAGCTTAAGGATGCAGCTGGGAGTCATTAAAAATGGTGTAGAAAGTCCAACAAACCCCAAAGTGAACAAAGTGGGGCTTACAAAAGAAAGAAAGAAAAATCTGATTTATTGCATCAGGGTATGATGGGCAGCATTCGGATTACCTTGTACAATGTATAGTTACGTCCGCCATGCAATTAATTGGGCAAGTATGACATCATTAATTGACCTAATTAAACTAACGAGCAATTAGAGAATCGTTCCAGGAAAGTCCCTTGAAAGACACAAGGACAAGGCAAATGACAATGCATTCAGTTTTTCATATGACAAAAGGTATCAGCTTTATAGGTTAAGTACAAATTTGTGATGCGATCAAGCAAAATCAGTCAGAACTCGGAAAATTTAATTTTTAGTTTCATATAGGATAGTAAAAAGTATTTGCAAAGGTCGATTTTGCAGAAAACCCCATTGAAACTGAACAACCAGTTCTTAAGATATGAGTAATTAAAGAGTTTCCAAAACAGCAGGAAACAAAAGGAAAAAGTTCCTTTGTTTGGCTATATCTTAAAATCAATATTTCCAAGTTCCGACTGATTTTGCCTGATCGCATCACATTTGATGATGATACTCCTGTACAATAATTAAAAAAGATGTTAGCAGATCTGCCAACTAGTACGTTTTCCCGTATTTCATACAGGAATTCGTTAAAAATATGGGCGTACATTTTCCAAAAAATACGGTTTTGACCATTGACCAAAAAAATACAAAAAAGAAATCTCATTTCAAAACGGCTGCGAGTGTAGACTATAAAAACACAAGCCCTGCGCCGATCTGGTAAGCTAGCGCATCCGTGATTGGTGTATATGTATGGAACAAAGACATATTAACCAATCTTAATGTTGCATATAAAAGCGCTAGGTCCTGCGAGAATCATCATGGCATTGGCAGCCATCAATATATGCATTGAGCATCGAGTGCAAGCGCAAACGATAGTTTCCATTAGTTTGAACGTGGAATTTTAAAATATGGCTTTGACTTTGTCAACTCAAAGTTCCAAAAGAGATCAAAGGTAGCAAACCAGAGTATTTGGTGAAATGGAAATTCATACAGTTGTCTCAGAAAGGAGAAAATCATGCACAATGTGCAATGTGGTAGTGTGAATTTTCAGCATTGCTCACACTTACAGTGGATGGTATATAGCATTGTATGTAAGCTCGTAAACACTTGATATTTTTTGGAAAATATAGTTTTGTGATCTCAAAGGTTGGCAGGTCTGTATTAGCATGCATTGTTATCCTTGGTAGATTCAGATTATTTACAAGCAAGCATGGTTGACCTTTTGTTACCGTCGAAGTACTATTAAGTGCAAATATCTGCTGTGCCAATTGCTTATGTATCACCAAGATCTGGTTATTGACAAAGTGATACGCAAGGGTGTATGCTTCGTACTTGGTATTGACTCATGCTAAATAAACATACATAAACAATGCAAAATAACAAACACAGCAACAGCAACCATAACAAAACACCACAGAATATAGATTTTTAAAAAGTAGAAATATTAGGCTATTGCAGTTGAAACCCAAGCACTCCCTATGGAAGATATGTTCTTAATCTTGGGTGTAGATTTCAAATTGAGTCGCCCATTCAGGTAACCCCATTTTAAATTCACGTTCCCTGTGTGGAAGATTAAGGTCATGTCTTCCATAGTGAGTTATGGACAAGGATTTTCGAGTAATAATATACTATAGGATAAGACATGTTTGCGCAAATGAAGTCAGTCACACACCCAATGCACGATCATGCATGTGTTCCTTTCTAGAGTCTATGATGTGTAGGAGTGTATAACCTGTGGAAGAGATGATGCATGTTTACGTCATCGTTTCAAAAAAAATTAAATGGCGAAAAACAACGAACAATTGGTCGTTTCTTACCATTCCTATGATATTGTGAAAAACCAAATAGCTGAGGAGTTAGCTCAACATGCTAGGAAAATATTCTCTTTGATGACCCCATGATGAGACTGGCTAAATAAGCTGTATTTTTGCCGGAAAGGGTCCGAATAATTGGCAGTCGATATGCGCCATCTTGGAAAAATTTGGTGTACCAAACTCCCCAGCAACTGTCAATCAAACTACGGATAAGTATGTTTCACTATTGAAGTAGTACGCACAACGTTGTCGTGCACACATACGTAAATTTTAGGCTAAGCGTTACTATGGCGTTACTAGGTGTACCAAACTCCTTAGCAACCGTCAATCAAACTACCGTAAAGTGACTTCACTTTTTATACAGGGATTGAATACGAGTGTCACGGCCCTGGTATGGATTTCAACTGGAATAACCCCCCGAATAACCCATTAGAAACAAGTACCATATTCAACCTAATTAGCATCTTTTCTCTAATAAGTTTCTCCGGCAGAAATTTGTTGGAATGACAACTGTCATGGCGCACCCTTTTCATTGTATGTGTACAAGCCAAATGTGGAAATAAATTGCCATCTAAACCTCCTGGCATAGGGTTATGATGATTTGACTTCAGATATTTTTTTATAGAACTAAATTGTGCTAAATGTGGAAATAAATTGCCATCTAAACCTCCTGGCATAGGGTTATGATGATTTGACTTCAGATATTTTTTATAGTTATGTGTGTTACTTCCCAATTAAGCCACGTCCCTCAAAAAACAATCCTAAATTGACAGACTCAAGCACCCAGCCGCTAATTAAGTTGAAAGCGGTAAAGCCTGTAGGCCTATATATACTCTTGTGCTGTTTGGGCATTTAGGGTTTTCCAAATGCAACCATTTTGTTCTCCACTGCAATTTGCTGGTGAAAAGAATATCATTGTTCTTTTGCACAGGGGATAAAGATGATGGGCAGAAGACAACCCTATAGACGAATCCAATTTCACACATTCCTACACCTCAATGGCAGCCAGAGCTGGGTCCCCGTCGGTTCCATCTCACCTAAAATGTGAAATGATGCGGCCTTGGAGGGTGTTTTAAACTGCATTCTATCACCCGTGTTACATGTAGACAAAAGAATGATGACAGTTTACAACACAAAAGAATCTAACATTGAAGTTTAAAGCGGCTTTAATCCGCCCAATTGGGCAGTCACAACACCAGTTAGGTGCTGCAGGGACCCAAATATGGCCAACAAAATCCTGACCATGACTTGGCTCGTTGAATTCGTCTATTGGGGAGGGGCTCAGTACTGTCAGTGCACATACCTAGTAGGTGAAGAGTAGGGGTAGTGGAAGCTTGGTTTCCCAACCTTTGTGATTTGGCTTCAATAATAATTAATATTTGGTATTGTGATGTTATGAGGAGAACTCTTTTGAGATGAGAAATATTATGTACATGCATGGAGATTTATTCTAAACAAGATATCATTTTAAAAGAGTGGCATGAAAACAAGGGATTTGTAGCATTGAATTTGATTTGTATTTGGTCAGTATATTTAATTAAAATGTGCAATATACCATACATTACAATTAAGGAACTTAAACAAAAACAAGCAAAATTATTGGCCTTGAGATCAAAAGGAAATGGATACTAAAATTATCCACTTCCATATTAATTACAAAATTCCTTGTCTTAAAACCAAAATGGCACCAAATTCTATAAAATAATTTGATGTTACTGAAATTACCACTTTCATTTCCATGTAGACGATAGCAGCTGAAGGACTTGGGCCTGTAGTAATATTCTCTCGGTTGAGATTGTTCCATCTATTGCACTTACCCACTTCTCACGTCTGTCAAAGGGGACACCCTTGCAAAATCCCTATTGGTTTGTACAGGGCCTTTTAGCTCAAGTCAATTTTTTTTAGCACAGAAAATACCAGTTTTTGGTAATTATTTAAAGTTGATTTCCCTGATAAGAAATCAAACTTTTGGAATTGTTTTATCAAAAGGTATTTATTTCATGGCATGTTTTGTGATTTCCCCCCATTGAGTGCAACAGTAAGCGTCCCCTTCGTGTCCGAGGGGGCGAGATGGAACAGCCAAATCTCAGTGGCATAAGAAAGCAATGGGGTGAAGCGATCTATGGCAAGTGACATCATGCCGACCAACAGAATCATGGCAATGCATGTCTTTAGAGCAGTTGACTGGAATCTTACAGTGGCTGCAGGTGTCTGGTACTATTCCTGTAAAAGAGGGTTTGTGCAACATGTGGATACCCATACCAAAAGCACTTTACTGAACCACAGATATCCAGACTGCAGAAAGTTTTTATCTCATCATGTTGCCAGATATTACCATTAAGGTGCTTTAATTCCACACCCAAACCATAGATTTTTTAACAGACAAAGATTCCCCTTTGGTAAGGAGTACACTGATTTACTTTAAATGAGTTCGATCTATGTGGCATTGGTCGCCTCAACTTCCTCTAATGATCTGCTAATGGTCAGAAGGAGCCTAATTGGGTGCTAAAACACCAGACCTGTTAACACTGAACAAGACATACAGGGAAATTAGTGAGACACGTGTGTAGTCACTCTGTTCTTAACTCTCTTCACGCGGGTGTCGACTGCAGACGACATGTTTCAAAAAAAAATTTTAAAATCAAAAATTTCAGAAATGTAAATTTTCATGACCATATTTCAGCATATATATCAGCATGAAAAATGCATTAAAATGAGTACAAACAAGCCTAGTATTGGTTCAGTAGTTCTTAAGATAGCTCTTGATATTTTGAGAAAATATTTCAAAACTTCAACTTTTTCCGTTGAAGTTTATGGCTTGCACGCAGAGCATTAACAATCTCAGTGATCAGGAATTGACTTATCATTATGTCATACAATGCAGTAGGAAGCTATTAATTGTTGGAGGGATCATATTTAATAGCCCCTCATGAAAAATGAATGCTAACGGAAGGCCATCAAACTGAAGGGTCTGCGCTTTAGAATCAATTGCTTTTAATAAGATATATGGTTAATTGGTCTAATTAAGAAATAATTGTTAACATTGCACAATAGTCAACATAATAACATAATTGATTTGTGCATCCTGCTAATTAGTGACTGATTTTTTAGCCAAGTTTTGGTGGGAAAAAAGAATGTAGTCAAGCTGATCCCTAAGGCTGACAGTTATAAATTACAGTTCCTGTGAAGTCAAAAATTGCCAAATTTTGTGTCGTCCGCCTGTCATCTGATGGCATATTAGTTGGACACATAAAACATGTGTATGTATATGGGCTGACCAGGCTTAACAAGGTAGATCCTAGTTCAGCTAAAGTGGACAGTCTGTATTGTCCAGTCAGAGTGTCCAGTCTGCTGGACCACAACGGATTGTATATATATGGAGCGGGTTGGAACCGATTTGGACAGCATCGAGTTGCTGAATTTCTTAACTGTTGAATTCTTCACCCTTGGTTGGTTGGTTTGCTTTGGACATTGTACCTATAGAATTCTGCAGACTTGGTTTGTGTACCTGCGTCATTTGGGATATAGTAATTATTGGAATTGGCTAGCTGTAGGCAGGTAGCCTCAGTTGATATAGGTGTATTGTGTTGTATACATGTTGGTAGCTGGTGGTGAGTAGCTGGTAAAAATTTGTCTGCATGAGTTCAAGTTTTTATTGATGTTGCAAATACACTACATTGGTTGTAGCAGGGTGTGAGTCATTGGATGCAGAGGGGAAGTAAGAGAACCAATATGTTTGGTTTCTTAATGCTTAGGCCTGGTGTCACATGCAACATTTGCGCAATGCAGGAGGTGTATGAGGGGGATATGCCCCTGAGAAGTTGACAAATTGTCCAAAATGAAGCCCAAATTTGCATTTTCAAATTGCAAGTTTAATACACTATTTACAGGCAAGTTTGTGTGATGAGTAGGCCTTTTTTAGGGGTGAGACTGGGATCTATGTCTTGCCGCCCCTGGTTACAGGCCTACCAATGGTGCCGCTTGAAACCTGTATTGAATATGTTTGATAGCCTAATAGTAAGTTTTAAGAACCCAATGGTAACCCTGAATGTTAGTTGTCTTAATGGTACAAATTTGATTTCCTGTTTTATGTAGGTGTTCATTGATTACTTTTGTCTGTGTATAACACACAAGGACATATTCATTCAGACAATGCATACAATGGCCAGGTAGTAAGAAATCACTACAGAACCAGGCAATAGAGATCACATGATAATCACGATAATAACTAACTAATAACTAAACAGGAATAGTGAAATTGCGGTTGTTGGATCATAAAGATGAACATATTTGGAGCTAACATATAGGGTGTTTATACAAAATTATGTTACACATGTATCCTGCTTTAAAATGTAAGTGAGTTTTACTATCAGAAATTGGTTGTTTTAAGCTTACCTTGAGTAGTGTGCAATGTGTTAGTTCTTTGAAGAGTTTTAAAATTTTTGAAGATAGCTCAAATCATGTCCTTGCATGCATGGTGAAGAATAACCTGCCACCACAACTGAGTTAAGCTAAATAATTCAGAATTATGTACATCAATAAGGTTCCAAGCTACACATAGAACTCGCTTAAATTTAGAAAAAAGCACAGGCTAATCACACACACTCAAATCACATTTAACATATAGGGGTTGTCTGAAGCCTATAGGCCTATATATTGTGTCATTAGCGTCTCCTGTAGGTATTTTAAATAATTCTTGGCCAAGGTGGAACATACCTGTTGCGTATATGTAGCGTACTAAGCGTGTACGCTGTGCAAAGTGCGTGCATGCAATCTTGTGGACCTCCATGTTTGTTTGTTTTGTTTTATTTCTTCTTTTGCCGAGGCTGGGTTACTCATTCAGTGGATGTTTTAAGGTATACTCTGTTCTTCCATGAGGCTTTCCTTATTGCATATTATACACCAGTGTGTTTATCGTGTAGCTACAACCGTGTTGAGTATTCCACCTCGGCCAAGTATTTAATATTTAAAATATCTATACGGCAGCACATAGTTTGAAATCTTCCAAGTTCATCTCAAAACCTCAAATCTCTATTATTTCTGTCATTTCTCTGAGCAGCTGAATAGAGAAAATAATTTATGATATTCTGATTAGACTATTAACAAAATGTCTGTCTGATGTGAGATTAATATTCTGTATCTCAATAAGCATCATTCCAAGTAGTGACAAAATATGTGACCATCCACCACGAACACTGTGAAAAATCGCCAGTGCTCATTCGAGTGATATGAATCATTCTTAAACACTTGAGAACGTTCCTGCAATCTTAATGGTTCTTACCCAGCTTTACCCGTGTGATATGACACGATATCACACAGGTCAGCGATTCGCGTACTCGCTATTTGGACCAATCGGAGGCGCACAACAACAACGGGACTGATCGATTTTAAAGCCCTAGGTAATTCCTTGCAAAATGTAGGATTTAATTTGATTAAAATTTGTATGATATTTTTATTTGAATTGAAGTGTTTAAGAATGAGAATAAAGGTATTGTTTTTTAGCAGCTATCGTGCATCTATCGTCTCATATAACACGGGCGACATCATTATTTTTGGCGTAAAACAACTCGGCCACCTCGTTGTTTTACTTAAAATAATGATGTCGCCTATGTTATATGAGACGATAGATGCACTCCAGCTGCTAAAAACAATACCTTTATTCTCTAAACAGAAATCAGTTGAAAACAAAGACATTTTTGAGCACTTATTTCCTGAGCAATTATGCCGCCAAGTGATGTATCTTTTTAAAGCTTGTTTTATGGAGATTTCAATTGTTTAATAATCTAAGCTACTGAAAATTGGGACTTTACACTGCGTTTGTTGTGGATGGTGACATAACAGACATCAGTGACTTGGGCACAGCCCCTATACCAATTAAGTGAGCATTGAATATAAGCGTGAGTGGCTCATGTTTTTGTGAATATAAGCGAGCTTAGCTTTGGACTTGCATATTTTGAATAATTTGGCTCAACTCAATTATGGTCACAGGCTATTCTTCAACATGCATGACTTTTATAGACATCAGTGTGCCAGATACATATTGAATTTGAAGGATTAGTACAAGAAGTGTAATAGCTGCCCTATAGACATACAACAATTTCTCCATTCTAAAGTGTACATATCTGAAGATATGACACCTAGCAGCTATTGCAGATGGGCCATCTTGCACTTACATGGCGTATCAAAAAGATTGGTGCCTATCAGTTTTGTTGTCTTATCCTTATCCTAACACTATATCCTCTTGAAATGTCAAGATGACTACATTATAGTTTTAAGACCTTTTGTAACATAAATCTGCAAATAAAGTGGATTGACTGCATTTGAATGTGTCAGTCTTGGCCAAACTCACTGGACATTGATCGGTACCAATCATTTTGATACACCCTGTACCTCTTGATATGTAGAACATAAAAGCTAACACCACTGTCATAATTCCATATTATTTTCCTTACCATTGCAGTTATTTCAGTTTGTGGCAGCACCAACAGATGTATTAGAAATAGAGCTCAAAGACAAGTTTGCCAAAAGTCGGCCAATTATCAGCAGGTTTCTAGGAAGGCTGGCTATACCTGTACAAAGACTAGTAGAGAAAGCAGCATTAGGGTAAGTGACAGGGAAAGATATTTATTACTACGGGTTAGAAATAGAAATCTTAGAAATGTTTTCCAAGAGTTGACCAATTATCAGCAGGTTGGCTTTCCTTAAGGCAGTAAGGTCAGTACTTGGTTGCAGTTACTTTGTGCTTGTACAAATCCACCATCTCTGATCGCACGCATGTACACACAACAGTTCTTTGACTCAACACATACAATTTAATACTGCACCCACTTGAGAAAGCACTGATGTCCACTGCCTAAAGGAAGCCAAATGGACAATATGAAGGCTGACTATACCTCTAAAAAGACAAACAGAGAAAGCAGCATTCAGGGTAAGTTGCAGGCAGTGTACAAATTAAGAAAAAAAATCAGGTTATCCGGCGGATGACCAGGTCATGAAATCTGGTCATCCGCCAGAGTTTTTGGAAGTTTTTGGCTGATGTCAAAGCCTCATCATCATCACAGGCGCCGCTATTGCGCCCACAAAGCCACAGTACTAGTTTGGACTGAAAGAAGGCCACACAGCGCACACTCGAGCCCTAACTAATTATGTGGGGATGTGGTGCCTGGGATGTGGTGGTTTGAAACTTCAAAGCTTTGAGGAGTACGAAGACTAGACAGAACTGGAAAGCAATGTGATTTTTCGTAAGCTTAATAAAATATCGGGACTAAATCATTTTTATACTGCATGAAGGTGAAAAAAGTGTGGGTGTCCGATGGATAACCTGCAGTGAATTTCTGCAGCAAATCTGGGTGTCAGGACTACCGGATTACCACTTAATTTGTACACTGGTTGCAGGGCAAGACAAATTGTATCTCAATTTCACATTGGTGCCTTTTGTCTGGTTGGTCTCCATTGAGTTCTCCATGGGTAGGGCACTAGAAGGCAAGCTATTAGATGAGCTCCTAACAGATTCTGATATGTCAGTGGTAGTGCAATGTTCTGGTAACCAATAGAGGGTTTTCAATACTACGTCCGTAAGGTGACACGGGGCAATTCGCATGATAATGTAATAAAACAGGTGATTGGTATGAATGGTTGTGGATTCGATCTAGAGACCTGTCCCTCTGTCATCTTAAGCTATCTTAGAACTGTCCTCCAACATGGATGTCATTGATTTATTGCATACACTCTATGGTGAAGTATACACTAAGTTACCAAAAACAGGTTTATTGCATTGGTTGATGATCATGGAAAGTGAACAGATTCGGGCTATTCCATTTGAAATCCCTACACCCCCTATGGTCTATAACTTTAATCTCCCATACAGGGGGTAAGAATTTCAAATGGGATTACCTGAATGGGTGACTCCATTTGAAATCTACACCTCCCTATGTGGGAGATTAAGTTGATATCTTAAATAGGGTGTGTATGGATTTCAACTGTAATGGCCCATTATCTTGACATATTTATTCGCCGTAGAAGTGACTTACTTAAGGGTCAGTCCATATCAAAACAGACTGAGTGTACACCCACCCTCTTGGATTATGCTCTCCTTTGGCTCAGGGGTACCTTTCATAGACCCCTAGGTGAGGTCACAAGAAAAAATTCAAATTCAATTTCGTTTTTTGAATGGCGGGCCATCTAAGTTTGCGACCTTGACCAAAATTGGGAATTTAAGGTGTCCAAATGACAAAGCGCTCTCTTTGAGAGGCATTTTCTTCTTAATTAAATCAGTTGTGACCCTCTTTTTGGATGTGGTCACTCACTGGCTGTGTCTGAAATGCCTAATGCCAAAAAAGATTGATTTGAATTTTGTTGGGATTTCAGAGGGGTCAAAATCAGCACTTCATACTGTTCAATCAAATTATCTTTGATTTTGAAGGACCCATGATAATGCCACATTGCACTTATAGGTCCTAATTATGTTCAGAATGGATTAACCATGTGCCAATGTCTATGAGCAATTCAAAAAGAGAAATTTCTAGACCCCTACAGAATTTTAGGCCCCCCTAAAGTGGTTCAGCCACAAATGGCGCTTAAAATCGGCAAATTTTGACACCTAATAACTTTAGGTGTACACCAGATATGAATTTCTAGTCTTTTGCATCTGAAAGAATGTAGTCTAATGTTACTAGGAACATAAGATTTGTTTTGTATTTTTGTGTTTTGATACTTTCAAAAGGTCGTTGACCTATGAACATTTTTTCGTCATAGCGCCTCCTGAAAGGTCTGACACATAACAAACTATACATTTTTGGAATCCTCATGACCATACGAGTAATTTGATATATTACTTGACATAATTGGGAGCATTCTGAAAATTTGACCCCCATAACCTGTACTTTGCATGAGCATCGTTGCCAGGAAGTGCATTTTTGACCCCTTAAAAATCCATACAGAGGATTAGAAAGTAGTTTTTTCTTATTACTTGACTCAAGAGCAACTTGAAATATCAGGATAAATAATACAAATGGCTATAAAGTGATCAAAATATAAAAAAACATCATACTAAAATTGGCATTTTGTACCGTATCCTGTATGCATGGTATGTTAGGCAAAAATGACTATTTTTGAAAGCGTCAACTTAATACTAAAACACAAAAATACAAAACAAATCTTATGTTCCTAGTAACATTAAACTACATTCTTTCAGATGCAAAAGACTAGAAATTCATATCTGGTGTACACCTAAAGTTATTAGGGGTCAAAATTTGCCGACTTTAAGTGCCATTTGTGGCTGAACCACTTTAGGGGTGGCCTAAAATTCTGTAGGGGTCTAGAAATTTCTCTTTTTTTGAATTGCTCATAGACATTGGCATATGGTTAATCCATTCTGAACATAATTAGGACCTATAAGTGCACTGTGACATTATCATGGGTCCTTCAAAATCAAGATAATTTGATTGAACAGTACGAAGTGCTGATTTTGACCCCTCTGAAATCCCAACGAAATTCAAATCTATCTTTTTTGGCATTAGGTATTTCAGACACAGCCAGTGAGTGACCACATTCAAAAAGAGGATCACAACTGATTCAATTAAGAAGAAAGTGCCCCTCAAAGAGAGCACTTTGTCATTTGGACCCTTAAATTCACAATTTTGGTCGAGGTCGCCAAACTTTGATTGCCCGCCATTCAAGAAACGAAATGGAATTTGAATTTTTTCTTGTGACCTCACCTAGGGATCCATGAAAGGTACCCCTGAGCCAAAGGAGAGCAAAATCCAAGAGGGTGGGTGTACACTCAATCTGTTTCGACATGGACTGACCCTTAATCGGATTAACTACCATAGCAATAGAGGAAAACAGTTTTGAATAGATCACCCTGCACTACAAGCAGGTTGTACTCATCACCTGTGTATGTCTGTAATCATAGATTGAATACAATACCCCTTTTTTCAAAGATACTTATCTTACATGTGCAAGCATAATAGAATCCCTGGTACAAGTGATCAGCATTTCTTTGACATCTTTGACATAGGTACAGCGTAAACGTTGTAGTGCAGGGCGATCTATTCAAAAATTGTTTTCCTCTTGCTATGGTAGTTAATCCGATTATGACGTCACTTCTACGACAAATAGGACTTGTGGGTTAATGTTATTTTTGGTCTGTATTCCTTTCTCCAGTTCGTAATGTAATAGTAAGCTCATGCAAATAGAACTGACAAGTTTACCCTCAGTGTAAGCAATGATAATAAGTTATCGGGAAGCTTTTGACACAGTGATGTATACATAAGTAATTGTAGCCATGTAATACTAAGCTCTGATATCCTTAACCCGTATTAGTCAGGGAAAGTGCCAGGATAGTGCTTTCAAGTGCAATAATAGAAGAGTCAATAGGTTATTCCAGTTGAAAGCCATACACCCCCTATGGAAGACATGACCTTAATCACCCGCACAGGGGGTGTGGATTTCAAATGGAATTACCCATTCAGGTAATCCCGTGTGATATTCACACCCGCTATGTGGGAGATGAAGGTCATGTCTTCCATAGGGGTGTATGGATTACTAAAGAAATAGCCCAATGATTTCACATTGAAAATGAAACATTGGTGTGCGCAAAGTGAGTTGTTGGACATTTGGTGTGTTTTTGTAAGTGTCTATCGTTTAACTTGCTCAGACACTTGATGCGTGTTAGAGTAATGGCACTTGTGTTACAAGAAAGCTCCTGTATCCTGGACTCAACATGACTCAGTTGATATTTTGGATGATCTATTGCACAGAATTGTGCAAAACATCTCACCATTATCATTATGAAATCAATTTTATGTGGCACATGAGACAAAATTTGCCCAAATTGGTTTTGTAAAATTAATTGTCTACAGTAAAACAAAACCAAAAACTTCAAGACTTTACAAGACCTTTTTATGTATTCTCTTGGATAAGCCAACTTCACACAAAGGTGGAAAGCCCCAAATTATCAGTGTGCCCATGTGCTGCATATCCCTTTTGTTGAGCTGGATACTATTGATCCCCTGCTCTTTACGATAAGGCCTGCAACTTTTAAATGTCTAGATATTGCTCGTCTAATGTACGGGGACCACCATTATACACGATTCTAAACCGTTGCACGCCATGCACCAACTGTGGTGTCTGTACATTTAGGGCCACAGCGAGTGGGATAGAGGAGAAATGAGAAAGCTCATGATCTTACACCCTTCTGACGAATAGCCTACCACACCAAACTATACGACCACACTATACCTCTATGCAAATCGCTGAAAATCGCTGACTCTACTGTCTACGGCACTTACAGTTACCAATCATTATGGTGTTACCAGATTGGCAGTAATGAAGTAAATGGTCTGGTTAACCAATAAATTCCAAGAAAATCAAAGCACCCAACCTAACTCAAATAAACATAACTAGGATGTGTGCAAATCTGTCCATCTGGTTCTCCCACAATTTCCTGAGGATGTTTTAAACTATTACCCATATGTCAGTTGATGCAGTGTGTACATGAACTATGTGCACATCTCACCTAAGTGAAGCCATTGAGATGGGCAGGCAGAAACTAATATGCTTGGAAATGTCCAAGTCTTTATTGGCCACAAGTATACTAGTCATGTAATACGTGCAGGATATCCATGTTTAGATGCACATCATGGGTTACAAGATTATAGCCCTACCCATGATTTACACAGACTTGCAATGTTTAGTAAACACAGAAGCGAATTTAAGCGACCAAAATGATCATAAATTTGCAAACTCTACTGTACAGGATATCATCATGTATCAAGTTATCAAGTTTATCGTTCTTAACAATGTATCATAAAAAGCACACAAACCAATCATAAGTGACCAAAATTATTAGAAGGTACAGAAGCAGCTGTACAGGATATCTATGTGCCCAGTAAACACAAATATGTTTTTAAAATGTTAAAAACATGTTTTGGTTTTGGTCAAAATGTTTGAATAATATTTAAATGGCAGGTTATATAGAGGTCATGAAAATATTTTTTTAAATGTTTTATATGAAAAAACACTACAACAACATGTTAAAACGTGGTCAAAATGTTATTGTAAAATATTTATTTGCACCAGCAAGTTTTAAAAAATGTTATTAAAATGTTTTATATAATTTATATTCTTTTTATATAACCTGACATTTAAACATTTTTTCGGTTCAAACATTTTGCGTTTGCTGGTTGTGGAAATACATCATAAAGTTATCATTATTTTGTATTTTTAACTGAGAATAACTTCTCCTCAACTGAACATATATTGAAAGTGCCACAAATCAATCTTAAATGATCACAATGATCTTAAATATGCAAATACATCAGTCCAGATAATATCCATGTATAGAGCAATTATACAAGAAGGCATCAATTTGATCTTTCAGTTAGCAGAAAGTGCACAAACCAATTATAAATCGCCAAAACGATAAAGTTTGCAATGGCAGTTCAAAAGTTTACAATATCTATGTTTGGAAGTACATCAGCACCTTTTACGATGCTTGTGGACTAACAATTATTCTCACAAGCATTGCTGGCATTTGCTGCTTCTCTGATATGTTTCCGTAAACCTCCTATAATCTCAAGAAATAATGTCTTGATAAAGTGAAAGAAAAATTCTGTTCAGTATCATAATGTATGATATCTGTTCAATGATCTGCATGTTCATTCATAAAGTCATTTATATAGAAGGTATATGCACATTGTACACAGTACATAGGCCTGTATTACAATAACGTCATACGCCCCAACAAAGACTGCTATAAATTCTCACTTTATCCACGGACAATACCAAAATGGAACTCGCTGCCATCTACCACCAAAACAGCTCCTGATGTGGCCTCTTTCAAGAACTTGATCGGCGGTGAAATGAAATTGAAATCGAGAAGAAAATTTAAGTTATCAAGCGAATCGATGCATGATCTGTACGCTGATAGCCACACCAGGCGTTTTGTGCAGTAGCAGACAAGACAAGACAAGAATGACTTTACATACAACGTAATCTAAGCAGATGAAAACAAAAATCTACAAAAGTGATGGTGTAGCAGCGTGCAGAATTTGAACACTTGAGCAAGGAGGAATCTTTTATAATCAGCTGATAGCTTGTGGCATGTGAAGAGATATCCTGGGCAGGTGATTACCTGATCCTTCACACGGCATAATACAGTATTGGCCCATTGTTATCATGCCACTTGTCAAACTTAGGTATGCTCCAATCTGTCATTATGGTTGAACATCACAGAAATACAAGAGGTTGCCAGGATTTAGGTTTCGGAGCATGAATTCTAGTCACACGTGCATCTATCAACTGTAGGAAAAATCACAGGAAAGACAGGGACTGCAAATTGTAAGAAAACATTTTTTGAACCGTTGTTGATCTGCCATCAACTACTGCCTATGCTCTATAACAGGAGTAGACATATTGATGTATGTTGAAATAATTGTACTTGTGTATTTCAAAGCTCAAATATCCTGCAAGTTAACATGAGTCACTGACAGCCAGGATGGGAGCATCTCTTAGAATTAAGAGAAAATAACATGATTATTTTTGGTGACGAAAGCAATAATGCCAATTGTCATGTGAAAGAAATCTCATCCTCAATCCTGGGAGCTACATATTTTAAGAACCACAAAGCCCCTGTAATGGCAACTTTCAAATATTCATTGTAAAATTCAAGTATATCAGGCAACAGGTATGGTCAATTCCAATGCACATGTGCCTGTCGAAGAGGCTTTTGGTTGTGTCGGTAAAAGAGACTAATTTTATTTTATTTTTATTTAAAAAAAAGCAACATTTATTCTTTGATTTGAGGATTAAAAACTAGTACAGAATAAATAGCAACCCTTATCCTAATAAACAGATCAAAGAAACTATCGCCAATTAATGCAATCATGGTGTAATCTACTATTATGGTCGCCTAATATATCTCAAATATATTGAGGGTTGAGAGCCAGAAAGCCTTAACTGAGTTACGGCTTTCTGGTTCTCAACCCTTGATATATCTAATAACCCATATCCCTTTCCCGTCATATTCGGTTGGCATCTCTTTAATTTAGTAGCTTCTGAGCACTATTGGGCTTTGCCTGGCTTCGGCCAAATGTTATAAATAATATTTTTGTTAATAAACTGATTGGAAAATCAGAGAACCATGACATTTGAGTGTCATGTTGCAAGGAAATGATTCAGCTGACAAGTTGTTGCATCATGATGCAAACAAATATAATTTCACCCATGTACTTGTAAACATCAATATCCCTTTTGTAATATGAATTCCCAATGGTCCAAAGCAAGAATTAGGTGCCGCTGTTGTGAAAGGGATCACCAAAATACAATTTAATTTCAATGGACATTTTTACTCTCCTCTCCTATAACAGGAAAGTGATTCAGTTGGCATTTCGTTAAATTGTGTATGAGAGGATTTAAAACTGATCTGATGACAAGTAATTGCTCCCATGTACTTTGTATACTTGGATATCCCTTCAGGATTAAACAAGAATTGGTGCTGCTGTTGTGAAAGGGATCACCAAAATATAATTTGATTTCAATGGACATTTTTCTTCCTCTCTTATCACTCAACACTAAAGTGATACAGTTTACAATTGGTTAGATTATTTATAAAAGGATATAAAACTGTGATTTGAGAACAAATAATGGCACCCATGTACTTTGTAAACCTGGATATCCTTCAGGATTGCTTATTCCCTGGTGTATTTAGACACAATAAAGGGCTTCATAAAGAAAATCAGAGCTCGTTCACATGCTTTAAGATCTTGATGTGTCTGAGCATAATTGCACCCATGTAATATCAAAGCTGTGGATTTCCACCTGTATAGTGCAATACAGTCTATGACATTAGATGAGAGGAAGAAGGCTGGGTCTCTGTATAAAAGCACAAAGTCAGTCTATGGGAAGTTTGTTTGAACATATAGGAGTTGTGTCAGTACTCTTGTGTGGTGATTTCCCAATTTATATGTGAGAAAGTTGCAAGACATAAGTTGCAAGAAAAAAGGGTATAAAAGCGCCAAAGTCAGCCTTTCATATGAAGTTTCTTTGCGCATAGCGGTTGTACTCTTGTGTGGTGATCTCCCAAGTTATATGTGAGAAAGTTGCATGACATAAGATGAAAGAGATAAAGGGTATAAAAGCACCAAAGTCAGCCTTTCATGGGAAGTTTCTTTGCACATAGGGGTTGTGTACTCTTGTGTGGTGATCTCCCAAGTTATATGTGAGAAAGTTGCATGACATAAGATGACAGAAAGAAGGGTATAAAAGCACCAAAGTCGGCCTTTCATGGGAAGTTTCTTTGCCCATAGGGGTTGTATACTCTTGTGTGGTGATCTCCCAAGTTATATGTGAGAAAGTTGCATGACATAAGATGAAAGAGATAAAGGGTATAAAAGCACCAAAGTCAGCCTTTCATGGGAAGTTTCTTTGCACATAGGGGCTGTGTATTCTTGTGTGGTGACCTCCCAAGTTATATGTGAGAAAGTTGCAAGACATAAGATGACAGGAAAAAGGGTATAAAAACACCAAAGTCAGGCTTTCATGGGAAGTTTCTTTGCACATAGGGGTTGTGTACTCTTGTGTGGTGATCTCCCAAGTTATATGTGAGAAAGTTGCATGACATAAGATGACAGAAAAAAGGGTATAAAAGCACCAAAGTCAGCCTTTCATGGGAAGTTTCTTTGCACATAGGGGTTGTATACTCTTGTGTGGTGATCTCCCAAGTTATATGTGAGAAAGTTGCATGACATAAGATGACAGAAAAAAGGGTATAAAAGCACCAAAGTTGGCCTTTCATGGGAAGTTTCTTTGCACATAGGGGTTGTATACTCTTGTGTGGTGATCTCCCAAGTTATATGTGAGAAAATGTGTAGGGTGATTGTGCAGTCTTAGAACAATATGGGAAGTACGACATGTGACCTTGGCTGTACAGAAGCGTGTAGTGATCTGGGAAACTGTGCAAATCAAGAATTCACATTGATTTCAGAAAGGCAACAGCCCATGTGTCAACAGCCATTATAATTTGCATTGATACATAAACATACAGATACCTGTCAATAGAAAACAACATGCAAAAAGAAAAAATGTAATATTACTCCTTGTCGCAATTGGCATTTACATGAGTTGGATTGCCAGAACAATGCCAAATATGGGAAGTAAGACCTGTGACCTTGACTGTATACAGACGCATTGATTTCAGAAAGGCAACAGCCCATGTGACAACAGCCATTATAATCTGGATTGGTACGTAAACATACAAATACAGATACCTGTCAATATAAAACAACATGCAAAAAGAAAAATGTAATATTACTCCTTGTTGCAATTGCCATTAATACGAGTTGGATTGCCAGACAGATTGCAAATCAAATGTTAAGCTATAGGCTTTTCTATGGTCTTTGCTTGAGTCATTACATGAGATGTCAACAGTTATGGTTTGGGACTTGAGCCAAACTGATGATTTGTGTAATAACAATCAAGAGGTCAGAAGAGTCCAAATCTTCTGTACATTTCCATCATCTCAGCCGACATCAAAGTCATTAATTTATCTTCACCAGAATAAACATAAAAAAAGAGACATTCTGACAATATTTCCTTTTCAATTATAATCTCTGTTGATGAATTAAGCGCATTAATCAATTCCGTATATGTAGTGTAAGCGGGTAAGCGCTCTGCATACATGCAGTGGGTGACTCAAAGTGACAGAGTCGAGTGAGTGTTAATTAGCGATGTGTCTTAAGGACATGCAAGCAAATTGATAATTTCCATTTCAAACTGAGTGAAGCCAGTTGTATGGTAATGTGATGTTGATCATGCAAGGTGTGAGCATACCTCTAGGGCAGGGGTCCGCAAATAGCGGCGCGTGCGCCACATGTGGTGTGCCGTGGCTTCCCGAGTGGCGCGTGGCGACGTTTAGATTTTTAAAAAAAATTTAAAAATTTTTTTTTTAAATGAAACCCTTTGATCAAACTTTACCAGGAATATCTCCAATATTCTATATTTCAACATTAAACAATGCGATTCCCATGTTATCCTTATAAAGACAGGCTAAAATAGTACAAAATGTTGCACCAAATGAGTGGCGCTTTGCAGTTTTCTATTATTTCATGTGGCGCTTCAACAAATCTATTTGAGGAAGTCTGCTCTAGGGTAACTCAGTGCAGATGAGGTGAATCATTAAACTGACTGTGATGTCCTTATTAACAATGTCCTTTTGAACAATGTACTTGTGACGGTGGTCGATGTCTTTAACAGTACCCTAAAGTACAACCCTTGTCCTTATACCTTACTTAAACGGAGTTTGGTAAACATGAGTGTGATTAAATCTTTCCCTAGAGAAGTCCTTTTCAGAAGACTGAGCTTTCAGAACTCCAGCGAGTGCCATCTTCAGAAAATGGCACTCGCTCTGAAGGCTCTGAAGATGGCACTCGCTAGCGTTCCGAAAGCTCAGCCTTCTGAAAAAGGACTTCTCCAGGGAAAGATTAAATCTCACTCATCTTATCCTAAGATTGATGACCACTAATGTAGTGAGGAACGCCTCATCATCGGTGTGTTTATCATTGAGCTCTCCACAGCCAAAGTTCTGTTGGTGCAAAATGTGTACACGCTAATCGAATGGACCACTGCTGACAACAAGCTAGCTTCACCATGTTATGCTCCATTGCCCTGCTAATGTAATTGAATATGCTCGTATAACAATGGCAACAAGGGAAATTCAGGATAAAAATTCAAGTAATACCAATGTCATAGACTTTTCTACATTTTGTCCAATTTTCTTGGTTGAAAGCAATTTACATGTAAAATTTCTAACCAGATGGTATTATTGTGACACTTTTAGAATAGCCTACTTCAGGCCTAAAATGTGTAGGGGTGTGCTGACAGTGATACAAAGTGTGGTGTGCACAACTACCCTAACCCTAAACTTTAATCCTAATTGATGAATCTGCACATCTTAGGTTGTGAAAGAAATTGATGTTGAAATTATGTATGACAATCAAATTCCCATGGAAACGATGTAGTATACATTACACGGTGTACTGAGTTTGTATTCATTTGAAAATGTAGACATAAATTGCATATTGTTTTAATCAAATAGAAGATGATTGTTTGTTGTGTAGTTCAGTGACCTGTCCTATAATTACTCCCAGGTGTTACATGTATCAAATGAATGGCAAGTGTTATATCATCAGCCAAAAAAACTCACAAAAAAGGACAGCGTCTTTGTGATTGAAGAGTCATCGCTACATTTTGTGTTAGCATCATGGAAGTCAGAGCTACTTTACATAATTGGTTTACTATCATAGGAGAGCTCAACCACGGGAGTGTCATAGTTGTATACTGCGGTCGGTCCAAAAGAAGTATAACCTTGTGAATTGATATGCAATAGCAGCTAGGGCTGTAAAGCCAATGTAATAGATGCCATGTGGGCAGGATGAGTAAGATGCACTTGTATTCTTTGATGCGTAGTAAAACCGCTAAACGCATCAAACATGTTACTTGACTGGTCACAAATACACCCCTTTTTACTCTTTTTTTTTTTGTACAGTGTTTTTCTTGAGTAGCCCCTTCTCGAGAATGAAGGCTATACATTCCCAACATACTGACAGATAAACATGTATATATAACAGATGAAATAACTTATTTGTCTTTTTGTTTTTTGTCATTGTTTTACAGAGAACATCAAGTATCATATAATTTAGGAAAGCGCCACCCGTCAGACCATGTCAATGGTTTCCTATCATTCGTAGTCGACATCCAACATCAAGAAAGCCCTGCTGAAAGTAAGTCTATGCTATACTTATTATATCTTCAAGAGGCAACTGTATGTAACTGTACTGGGTTTTTTTGCTTTGGATTGAATATAACAAAACTTCTGGTATGTCTTTAGCAAAGAAAATACTATTAATGCAAGATTTGGTGCACCGCACTAGTTTGAAAATTGCCAGCACTAGAGGATGTCACAGCGTGCCATAATATATTAATGATGAGCAGAAGTGACATTTGCATTTATTCTTGTAATTTCAATAATTAGACTTTAAGGGATCTGGAATGAGCATTTTGAGCATTTCAACAGTATTTATTGTGGGACATTAGAGCACATCAGACATATCGAATTGCATTCTGAATATGAAGAATGTCTTTCTGATATCAAATAATTTTCATTTTTTGAAATTCACAATATAATACAAATTTTATGACAAATCTGGTATTTTTCACATTTTTGATATATTACAGTCCTCGAAGTAAATTTTATAAATCTAATGACATATTCTTAAAGTGTATGTAGCTGGGAGGAAAAGCCGATGATCAATTGAAAATTTTGACCTTTCTATATTGAAGATATGGATTTTTTTTGTGTTTTGGGAAAAAAATCCATATCTTCAATAATGAAAGGTCAAAATGTTCAATTGATCGTCGGCTTTTCATCCCACCTACATACACTTTAAGTATAAATCATTAGATTTATAAAGTTTACTTCGAGTACTGTTAAATATAAAAAATATCAATTTTTAATCATTTGCCATAAAATTTGTATTATATCGTGAATTTCAAAAAATGAAAATTATTCGTATTCAGAATGCAATTTGATATGTCTGATGTGCTTTCATGTCCCACAAAAAATTCTGTCGAAACGCTCAAAACGCTCATTCCAGCCCTTAAAGTGACTAATATAGGTTTGGATATTGCTGATTTGACAATTTTGGCAGTGTTGTTGAACATAATTTTGCAGCAGTTGATTAATGTAACTCCTGAAATGACAAGGTTGATTTCATAACATTGCATCATACAAGCATTATGCTAAGGAACATGATAGGATTGAAAATGTGGGTGGTGGTTAAAAATAGCGCTGTCGAAAAAAAAGGGTTTCTCTGTATACCTCCTAATTGTATGATTCATATACGACTTTGTGCAACAACCCGAATATGCCACAAATTCTGTTCACAGATTGTGTACGCATTTTCCAAAAATATTTCAAAAGGGATCTTTTGAAATAAACGAAATGCATTCATAATATGTTTACTGTAGCTCCATCATTATAACCTACTTTCACCACACTATAGTCAATTCACTATAAGATGGCACATGACCTTTGGAAAAGTACACAGGTCCCCAGGGGAGACAAAGATCAAATGGTGTTCAAAACATTTGAAAAATGTGTGGCAGCTTTAATGAATGTTGCCAGAACTTGAAAATGTCCTTTTCTGAAACAAAATTATAACATTTAAGTGAAAAGAGAACTGGGTCATGTGTCATCTTATACTGAATAGACTATAATAACTTTCCTGGTAAGGCTTGTTTGAGGAAGAAGGACAAACAAAACATTGGTCCTGACCCAGTCCATGGATATATTTTGTGTAACACAACTTCTAAAAAAAAGACAATTTTAGTCCTTTCACATTAAAATGGAGATTTAAAACTAATGGATTTCAAAGTAATGGAAATTGACACGTGTATGGAAATCAGTTTTTTTTTTATCTTTGGGTTGTTTGTGTTAGTGGCGTATCTCATAAATTCAACATAATGCTTTCTTTTCTATCCATTACAGCTTCTTCAGATCTACCTAATGGCGATGTATCATTTTCAGGGGATATAAACGATGGGATGCCAAGATCCGCTTCATATCCAAGCATGTTGTCAATTCCAGATGGAACGACAGATGTAGCGCAGACAGCCACAAGACCTCGTACCACGACGGAGCCAGCGTATCTTGACCCTCATGATAGAGCTCACCGCACTGTATCTGATCCAGTGGCTCACATCACAAGTGAGCCTGCTGAATCTGTAGCTCAGCAGCAGCAAGGAAGTGCAAGAAGTACATCGCCAACAACGCCAACCGACACGATGAGCGCCCCCATCACACGAGAACAGTTGTCTGAAGCAACTCATCAAGTTAGGCCAAGGTCGTTAGCTGATGTGCAGAGTATAGAATGTTTGTATTCTATAGAGGAAGTTGTCACCCCAGGAAGTGAGGCTCAAGAGGGGGCTAGCGGGGGTGAGCAATCAGTGAACAGACCCACTCATCTCAAGCTAGCTATACCACAACAGCAGCCGGGAGGCTCCTCTCAGGGTGCCGCAGCACTGAACAATTGTGAAATATCTACTCAAACTTCTCCTGCTGTGATTACAGAACAGCAGAGCGATATCAATGTTGAGGAGTCCGAATCACAAGTTGATTCGCCCGTCATAACAGTCACTACAGACACTGATCCAAATGCTTATCTAGCCATTGCAGCCGGCGGAGATCAAAGTGAAAGTATTAGCCAAACGTCTAGTGCAGAAGACTCTGCGGGTAATGCGGAGCAAGATGATGGCGATAAATGGTCTGTTCAAACAGACAGGACCTCACAATCGCCATCACGGTCTCCGGAAACCCGACGTCGTGCTTTAAGCGACATCCAGTTGAAACAGGAGATTGCGGAAGAGGTGGAAAGGCTACGTGGCGAACTATTAGCTCTGGAAATACCTCCCTTGCTGAAGACGATGACGATAATGTGCAATCTGAAAGTGGTGATGCATCAAGCAACACTATGCAAAATACAACTCCAAGAACCACAAACAGTAAAGAAGAGAATAAGCCAGTACAAGTGAGTGTAAATTCTGCCATAGACAGTGCGTCTTCGTCTTCCCCTAGACTAAACCCGCAAGAAGGAGCCAGACAAAAGGTTCCCTCGCATAGACCTCTGTCTCGTGCAAGTGCGCCATCCAGTAAATCCTCTGCAGGACAGAGGAATAACAACAACAGTCTAGCTCAACCTGGTGGAGACAGGACATCTGGGGAGCAACAGGCCCAACAGGTAGCTTCAGAAGACAATGTAATAATGGACGAGCAGCCAGAGAGTCTTGCTACAAGCTCTGTGAGCATCAGTGAGGATAATAGTGAACCTGTGTCGTCTGCTAGAGGTGAACCTGTGTCGTCTGCTAGAGGTCAACCAGTGAGCTTAGAGGCAGCAGGTGGGACACCTAGTGTGCCAGAAGAAAGTAGTGAGCAGGAGGATTCACCAGGGCAGGCTTCTGGTGGAAGAGACAGGCATAGTGAGGCTGGGTCTAGACGAGACGATGCAGTCTGGCAGAGGCGAAGGAGGGTGAGATCGGCAGCGCCAAGTTTAAGAGGTATTGTTTACTTATAAATACTAATATAAAAATAGTATGATAGGTTTAAATATCTTAATTTAAAAAACAAATAATAACAAGAGAGCAATGAGTAAATCTTTTGATGGAAACAATATTGTTTACTTAACACCAGTAACAAATGGCATATGAAATGCTATATTGATTCCCATGAAGTTGATATTTATACATATTATGTGTTAAAAGATTATATATAAATGGCACTATTCCAGTTAAAATCCATGCACCCCCTGCGGAAGACATGACCTTTTAAGGTCCTTGTGTGGATGATTAAAATCATCCACACAAGGCCTGTGAATTTCAAATGGGGTTACATGAATGGGTGACTCCATTTGAAATCTACACCCCTGTGTGGGAGATTAAGGTCATGTCTTCCACAGGGTTGTATAGATTTCAACCAGAATAGGCCATTTGAGGTGTTAACAGATTAGATATTAATTTAGAACATGAGATCCTTTCTCAAGGCATTGCAATCATGCTTGTAAGTCAAGGAGAACTGCTTATATCCTCGGTTATTTTGTCATAGGAAACAATCTATGAAAAATTAAAATTTGACTGCCCCAAGTTGTTCTAATATCCTAAACAGTAACCAAGTCACCGCTAATGTTGGCACAGATTACACGCACATATGTCAGCCAGATAGACTGCCTGCATGACTGATTCACCACATGTAAATAAACACTGATCAATATGGTCATCCCACTGACAGCTCGGCCAAAATCGGAAACTACAAGAGGAAGGAAACTTTCTCTTAATCATTTGTCAGATGCCTTCATCACTCTGCCTAATCGGAGGTATTTCCTGGACAATTTTGTTTTAAGTGTGTGTTGTTGTTGGGAGTTACAAGCAATGAATCTAGATTTGCATCATCGTCAGTTGAGCAAGACGCAATTGGGATTTTGTAACGTGTGAGTGAAAGCAAAGCGGTGTGCTTGTTGCAAGTTTCACGCCTGCCTGCTTGTTGCGATTGACAGCTTGGGGATTGTCAAAAATCAAATTGGTGACAGTTGGGTTCTCTTTGAGAGATAACAGCTTCAAGGGATGGATATGTCCACATTTTATTTCGGAGGTTGGTGATAACTAAATTTTTGTTCAGTTTGGAGGTTACTTTGTGACTTTTCATGTAGAGAAATTGATGGTTATTTGAGGTTTAAGATATGAAATCATAATTGACAAGCTATTCTTGTTGATTTTGAATTGTCAAAAGATTATTGAACACCAACATATTTTACTTTTTGTTGAATAATGAGAATGATTTAAACGCAATATTTCTCTACTTAAATTTGCAAAGTAAACTTCCAAACTGTGAATTACGCATGTATGTCTTGTAAGCATGATATTTGGTTTGATTTTTGTATGATAGTCAACATAGCTGGTGTGACATCCGAGACTTCCGACACAGACTTGACGCCTACAACTCCAGTCTTGACCCCACAAAGGGTGACATATCAGAGATATGAGCTACCAGATGATGAAGAACCACTACCTGGAAGTGAGTCATTCAAATATACAATCCAACCTCTCTTATCCGGACCTCTTTTATATTGATCTCTCTGTTATCCGGCTGAGAAATCTTCACAGGAAAACATGTTTTTGATGATTTTAACACATTACTATTTCCATGCTCTGAATGCTTAGAATGATATATCTATGTTGCATAAAGCACTCTAAAGTTATCTTTTAGTGTTATTACCCCATGTTGATACAATCTTTTGTTGTCCCAATTTCAGTACTTGGGACAGTCAATACAAAATTACATGTAATTCACTTATCCGGATTTTTCACTTATCCGGACAGTGCTTGGTCCCATCATGGCTGGATAAAAGAGTTGGACTGTACACTTTGTTTTCAAATCAAGTTTGTAGTGTTTTCAAATCAAGTTTGTAGTGATGTCTGTACTTTGCGAGATTGCAACGCATGCATGCCAACAAACCGCCCTTGTTCGCGAGTTTATGTGTTCTGCAGGATGAGGCTAGTACTAGATGCATACATCACTACCAAATTGAGATGACACAAACGACACTATAGTTTTCGGGGTTCCCAATCTGTAACAAGCAAGCTAAAATCTTGACTTGGCAAGCTCAAATCTTGGTGTTCTCACGCTCAGAGTGATCATGACGTTGCAAGCTCAAATTTTGGACCTGCAAGCTCAAATTTTGTCAAGGACAGATGTTAGCATTGCAAGCTACAATCTTGGCTTCACAGGCTCAAATCATTGTGCCGCAAGGCAAGCTCAAATCTTGGGGACATGCAGAGGTGCATTGATAATAGAGAGCAAAACAAATCTCTGACATGGAGATGCAGAGGAGGCTTAAAGGCATTCCTACAATGCACTATGATTGGGAAATTTGATCAATATAACCTAATTTTAAAGGCAAAGTCCCCATTGCCACACACACAAAATGGTATTAAATTTTAAAACTGCAGCCAACGAGCTAATAGTTGAGACTTATAACTTATATTTGAATTTCTTACAGGAAAGATTCATATTGTCCCACTGCATTAATTTTATTCATAAGTCTCAATGTTTTAAATGTTAAATAAAAGGATGAATACACCAGATATTTGCACACAATCCCAATGCAAAGTATGGTCTCCTGGCTACATGTTTCCAAAAGCCAGTCATACCAAGGTCAGAAACCCCATTGGGTTATGGGAATGCCTTTAAACATCCTCTGATGGAGATGCAAGTGATGTGAACAGAAAATATTGGGAACCCCTCATCTTGTGTGTATTAATGATGGAAATTGAAACACATATTTTTATTTCTGCAAGGCAATAGAAACATAATAGTTTGATCTTTCGATCGAGCATCGATGCTTAGTCGATCCTTATTAATTATGAAATCAATTAATTTACTATGGTTAATTGTGATAAAATAGTAATTTGCGACTGTAGTGATATTGAACAATATAAATTTGGAATTAATTTGTTGATAGTTCATTAATAATAAGCATCGAAGCGGCATCTATGGTCAATCCAAAGATCGAACAAATTTGTTTCAGGTGCCTAAAAAGTCTTCAAATATAACAAGAAGTGTAAAATAATTCAATAGATCATGTATTTGAGTAAGATATTACAATGTACTCTGTGTGATAAGGGGTACCGTAGAATGGTCATGTTACGTACATTTCGGGGGAGGGGGGCATGTGCATTCAGCCGGATTTGAACCGACAATTTCTCCAGATCTCACAGTTGTTTGATTATTCACAGTTTTAGTTTGCTTAAAGTTTGCATGGCTAAATTTTGGATTCCTTCATAAGTTTATCACTTTTTAACAATCATTTCTACATTTAAACATCAGTTACCTCTTGGGCAGGTGGCATTGTGTGGTGTATTTGGACGAGATATTTAGGGCCAAGTTTTGGTATGTGAAGGAGATAGTTAATCTGCAAGCATATAGGATGATAGTACCATATTTCCACCTTGTCTTTGACCAAGATTATTTGAACATCTCCAAGGGATAAAACTTTTATATTTTTGAACATGAATTGAGTTTTATCGGCTTAAAAGTCAATTCTCTCATTTTGTGTGTGCCATTTAGTAGATTGGTTTTTTTTGTGATGCTGTCAAACGGAAATGGTATTGAGTTTATGTGTGAGTGCTTAACAAAATATACCGGTATACAAAACATCCAGAAATATGTTTTTGCTGTGTTGGAAAAGAAATATATTGAATACAATGTTGGACTGCTGTGTGCGCTTATGCATGTAAAAAGGATTTGCGCACCCAATAATAGTAATTCATTATTGCAAAATGGGAAAATAACTAGGGTTTGCGCACAATATATATAAACATTAATAGTTATATATTCACAGTATAGAATCATGAAAGTTGGACATATTGGTTGAACAAGCATTTAAACTTGTAACACAGTCATGTAATTTACTGGGTGCTTTGAGAATGATAATCCCATGGGTAGATTGGGAAAGATTTGGTTTAACTTCATGGGCTCTGTAACATTTTAAAATTTTTAGAAATTAAGCCTGATCAATGATTTGATTCTGTTGAACCGACCACTGTGTGAGCATAGTTGTCATTTCATATTTGTCCCTACATTGTCCCCAGGAATTTTATGTGCTTCAACCTGTATCAAAAATTGGAGCTCATCCCATGACTATGTTGTATCAGGCCAAAAAAAAAAGGTTTGTTTGTCCATAGAGGCTTATGAAACAGTTGGGTCGGTAGGTCGGATTTTTTTTTTTTTTTTTACAGATATTGCACTTGAAACTGACAATTTGAAGACTGGTAAATAAGTAAAAACACACAGCACTTTACTGGTTTAACTCTTGAGATGGTTCTGCATGTTATACTGTTCATTTTCTTTACATTTTCTTTCTTTAAATTTATACTAACCACTGTTTTACTAACACATTCAACGCAAATAAAAAAAAATAAATAAAAAAAAAGTCACGGTCGGGACCAGGGTACACGGTCGGTCGGATGTGGACAAACAAACAATTTTTTTTTTGGCCTCATTTTGGCATTGGGTTCTATATAATATCACCAGGAACATGGTCCTATGGATAATCTGAGTGTGTTAAAAATTGATACATTATGTACCTTTTAATCTTGGAACATCCTGGAAAACAATCCAATTCTAGCTAAATAAGGATATGATATTTCCGAGTATTATTTTTAGTCCATAAATGACATCATGACTAAGACAGGTGTTCAGCTGAAACAGGTGTATATGATGAAAATCAACCTTACCCTGTTGGTGAACTTCCCTGCTGGTGTCATAGGCAAGGTAAAACATATCGATTGCTCAGTGCCAGAAGTGGGTAAGTGCAATGACTGCTATGTGTAGATGCCATGTGTAGATGAGTACAATATACTGTGTGTAAATTGCCAAACGTTCACAGGGCAGCTATTGTATTTACCCGCTTCTGGCACTGAGCAGTCGATATTACAATTTGGATGTTCAAATGCATGTGAGGGATTTAAAAGCGCTTCTTTTTGATGGTCCCAGCAGCATATCATTAGACGGAGGTGATGTATATAACGTTAGCTTTGGACATTTAATTATTTTATTGATTTTGTTCAGTTCTTGACTTACTTAAAGTTGTACAGTTTGCCAAAATAAAACTACAGGAGGGAAAGTAATTTGATTTTACACTAGACATTCTTATTGATTAAATTAATTGAAGGCCCATTTAGATTTTTGCTCTGCGTGCTAAGTTTAGAAAATTCTGACAGCTAAATTTGGAAACTGGCGTAATATTTTTCCTGCATTTGAATCCCAAGGGACAAGTGAAACTTCTTTTTTTTTCAATGACAAGTGGGTAAATTTATGTAACTGTGAAATGCAGGCTACCTCTGCAGGTGTACCGTGTGTCCCAGACATGTGCTTTGCATTCACGTGTATGGTGGATATCAGTACATGTATGCATAACCATCGTGATCATGACAGTGACATTTGTTCGCTAAAAAGTATTTTGATTTCAACCTTTCGGGAGTGAACTGATCTTGATTGATGTCTTTGGCAACATAAAGACTTGTTCAAGTATGCTTGTATTATCATCAAATGTTGCGGTTCTTATGTGCCAATTTTAATGATTCACTACAGGGGAGGCACCCAAGCTGTAGTAATTTGTAATGTATGGTGATGTTAGGGTTACATTTCTAAATGTTTTGAATCATCAAATCATAAAATGGACAAAATGTGAATCAAACTTGTGGACAAGAATTTGTCCAGAATATTTATTCACATGTTGTCCAACTTCACAATTAGTTACTGGGGGGAGGTTATTCATATTGGACAGGAACGGAATGTTATCAAATCCAATGGACACCCTTGGAAAGTGGAAGTGGAAATATTTGCGGAAACAAATGATTGCACTTGAAGCTCAACACAGATACTGCGAAAATAAAAACACTGGAATATGTTCTGCCCTGCATAGGTCTAAATATGAAAACTCAATGTAAATTTGGCAAGCAAAGTAATTCAAATCAGCAAATCGCGAAAAATTACGTACCCACTAAAAATTGCACTTCTACAGTACTGCATAGATTGGTATTTAAAATCTGTCACAAACGTTTTGCTGCATCATCAACACTTGTTGTGTAGGTTCACACATGTACATTCAAAATCATGAGATTAACATGATTGATTATTGACAGATAGATAAGAGTCATTTGGGGGAATGTTTCCTGGTACAACATTGACCGAATGAACCAGTATGATTTATCTCAATGACAGTGGAATAAACCATTACATAAGTGTGTTTAGTTTGTTGCCAAAAATTGTTTATGACACTAATAATAATTCAAAAATAACAGTCATTGGGGGAAATGTTTCCTGGCTTAAGGGCTGGGGTATGAACGTTTGGACAGTATTTATTTTGGGACATTAGAGCACATCAGACATATCGAATTGCATTCTGAATACGAAGAAAGTCATTCTGATATCAAATAATTTTGATTTTTGAAATTAGCAATTTAATACATTTTATGGCAAATCATTAAAATTGATATTTTGATATTTAACAGTACTTGAAGTAAACTTTATAAATCTGATGATTTATACTTAATGTGTATGTAGGTGGGATGAAAAGCCGACGATCAATTGAAAATTTTGACCTTTCGTATTGAAGATATGGATTTTTTTCCTAAAACACCAAAAAAATTAGGTCTTTTGGGAAAAAAATCCATATCTTCAATATGAAAGGTCAAAATTTTCAATTGACCGTCGGCATTTCCTCCTGCTACATACACTTTAAGAATATATCATTAGATTTATATAATTTACTTCGAGGACTGTTATATATCAAAAATTTGAAAAATATCAATTTTTATAATTTGTCATAAAATTTGTATTATATTGTGATTTTCAAAAATGAAAATTATTTGATATCAGAAAGACATGCTTCAGTATTCAGAATGCAATTCGATAGGTCTGAGGTGCTCGTATGTCCCACAAAAATACTGTCGAAACACAATAAACGCTCATTTTAGATCCCTTAACATGGACTGAATAAAACAGTATGATTTATCCCAGTCTGAGTGACAGTGGAATTAAACATTATCCTTAGAAATAGAAAACCAATATAAGGACAACAAAGGTTGCAAAGTTTTGTTTGTTAATCATGTTGGCAATCAAACTAGACATGGACTGAATAAAACAGTATGATTTATCCCAGTCTGAGTGACAGTGGAATTAAACATTATCCTTAGAAATAGAAAACCAATATAAGGACAACAAAGGTTGCAAAGTTTTGTTTGTTAATCATGTTGGCAATCAAACTAGACATTGACTGAATAAAACGGTATGATTTATCCCAGTCTGAGTGACAGTGGAATTAAACATTATCCTTAGAAATAGAAAACTAATATAAGGACAACAAAGGTTGCAAAGTTTTGTTTGTTAATCATGTTGGCAATCAAACTAGACATTGACTGAATAAAACGGTATGATTTATCCCAGTCTGAGTGACAGTGGAATTAAACATTATCCTTAGAAATAGAAAACCAATATAAGGACAACAAAGGTTGCAAAGTTTTGTTTGTTAATCATGTTGGCAATCAAACTAGACATTGACTGAATAAAACGGTATGATTTATCCCAGTCTGAGTGACAGTGGAATTAAACATTATCCTTAGAAATAGAAAACCAATATAAGGACAACAAAGGTTGCAAAGTTTTGTTTGTTAATCATGTTGGCAATCAAACTAGACATTGACTGAATAAAACGGTATGATTTATCCCAGTCTGAGTGACAGTGGAATTAAACATTATCCTTAGAAATAGAAAACTAATATAAGGACAACAAAGGTTGCAAAGTTTTGTTTGTTAATCATGTTGGCAATCAAACTAGACATTGACTGAATAAAAGCGGTATGATTTATCCCAGTCTGAGTGACAGTGGAATTAAACATTATCCTTAGAAATAGAAAACCAATATAAGGACAACAAAGGTTGCAAAGTTTTGTTTGTTAATCATGTTGGCAATCAAACTAGACATTGACTGAATAAAATAGTTTCATACACTCCTAGATAGTGAGAACCAATCAGAGCAAATGTGAGTAAAATACTACGAGGTGTGCATAAATATTGTATAATTGCACAGGCACACACTCTGTGTAGTATGCGCAGTGCTTTCGGACGCCTTGCAATTTCCAACATTTTTAGTGATAATTTTGTAATAAAGACAGCAAGAATCACAATTTTTTTTTTGCTTGTGTATGAAATGCACTCCCCCTGCGTGGCTTAGACGCATAAACATCTAAGTATGCTTGCATTATTTTGTACAATTTCTCTCCCAACAAGTGATACACATTTATTAACCATATAATGTAAATGATTTATCCCAGTGACAGTGGAATTAACCATTACCACTAGATAGAGAAAACAAAACATAAAAAATGCCAAGTTTTGTTAATCATGTTGGCAATCAAACAAGACATTGACTGAATCAAACAGTATGATTTATCCCAGTGACAGTGGGATAAACCATTACATTTATAAGTGGGTCTGTTTCCAACTATTATAAACACAGCACAAGAAATAAGTCCCCTTTTCAACATTTCGTCATAACATTGTAAGGTTTCGATTTGTACCAATAAAACTAACTTTGAAATAACTATATGACTGTTTACTAAGTGTTGTGTGAAAATGAGAGATTTCCATGACTTCAGGGCTGAATGAGCCTAAATTGAAGGCAAAAACTGCCCTTTTCAAAAGTCACAAAGTAGGCCTATGCTTGTCACAAAAGTGGATTCATGGCTTGTTACTAATGGAAAAACCCATGTGGTTGAGTGCAGTTTAAAATCCTCACCAAGTGAACATTTACTCTAATGTGTATCGATTCTTGATCATTCAGCCATGCAAATCCCCTTGCATAGAGTTCAGCACAGTGACTTGTAAGATGGCCAGTTCCATTCCTTGTCCCAATACGCCTTGCAGTTAACAAGCATAGGCCTACTTTGTGACTTTTGGAAAGGGCAGTTTTTGTCTTCAATTTGGGCTCATTCAGCCATGAAGTCATGGACATCTTTTATTTTCACACAACACTTAGTAAACAATCATATAATTATTTCTAAGTAAGTGTTATTGGTACAAAGTTTTACTTTATGATGTTATGACGAAATTTGAGGGGGACTTATTTCTTGTGATGTGTTTATAAAGCATGTTATACCTCACTGATCCGTTCAGCAAAATGACATCACAAGTTAAAAATAGCACGGGTGTCAAACTATTTCCTGGGAAATTAGCAAATAAAATGTACAAATATGGAGCGATTACTGCGTTGATGGTAATCTTTTCCTAGGGTGACAATATATTTTGTAGGTAATAGCTCCCAAATGGATTGCAATGTGGAGGTAATTATTGGCCTCTTGAATGGTAACAGGTGTGTTTATTACTTTCCAATAACTGATTACTGTATTAAGAGAATAGAGAACTTCCGAGTTTGAGGGTTGCTTGATTGGAGGGTGAGCTATATAAAACCATGAGTTGCAAGTTTTCTTTGGAGATGAAATGAGTATGAACTCTATCCACTGAATGTCTTCTTCTTGCGTATGTATAACATACACCAAAGTGCACTTGTACTGGGTTGCAGGATTGTACAGATAAAAAAATCTGCCAGGGATAGCAAAGTGGACGCTTCTGCAATACCTGACCATGGTGGGGTACCCAGCACATAAAGAAGCATGTACCTCCACTCCCCCTACGTGGCAGGTAGTATACTGGGTTACCGGATTAAGTAGAATAGAATAGAAAAGGTGGTTCAAAGCAATGCAGATTACAAAGAAGATAAAAGCTGTCCAGATAGCAGACAGAATAAGGAACTAGTCTCTGATGCGCGGCAATTATAGGAGTTCATTTGTAAAGACACGCAAACAAGGACCTACAACTTTTTCCTATCTAATCAAGGACCTTGCACAGCTGAAACTAAGCTCCAAACTGTTGACCCATAAGAATGTTTACTAACAAACTGAGACATGGCAAACACAGGGGTGTGAGAGTTCAGATTTAAATCTGAATTTGGACTTTTTTTATTTTATTTTCAACTCTTTTTCTGCACTTGCTTTGTACAAAAGTATAGGAGTTTAACAAATTTCAGATGTTTTCAGACTTTGATATCTATTTTCAGACTTTTTTTATCCACGGTCGTCACTCACAACCCTGCAAACAAGACATTGTCTTATGCAACACGCTGGCATGTAGAGGAAACCATGGATGTTTTTCGTTGCAGGGTGTCCTCGATTGCTCTGCTATATCCCTGTGTGCTTCCTTCTTGACCAGCACACCCCATACACACAGTTTACGATCATGATTACACATCCACATAAATTGTCAGTATGATCCTAATGAGAGCATCAGGAGTGACTGTCTTTCCCCCATAAAGGAAGCGTTTAACTAGCAAGCATGTATGATTACTTGGTGTGTCATTTCTCCTGAGCTAGTCTTATCTTCCTATAAAGGTATCAGTAACAGATGGCAGTGATTATATTGATGCAAAACAACACTGTATGTGTAATTCTGGTTGATTTACTAAATGCCTTACGTAGAGTGATAAAATTGGAACTGATGGTTGATTTTAGTTGGATTTATGATCTGCTTATCTAATAAATGGCTTCCTTTTTTTGTCAGCAGTACATGGTTACTGTTGAAAGGGGGAATTGTTGTTGTGCAGAATTAAAAATGAAAAGTATTCTCGAGTGATTGGAATTTTGGCAGTTAAGAAAGAGCAAGCACTGTGATGATAAGTCACTGTATTTGACGTGAGGGATTGCCTAGCTTATTGGATTCAAACTACCCAGAGCTCATGTCGGATGTTTTTAATAACCAATTAACCAATTAAAACGCTTGTAAATGCCTGGATTATGCTATGTTTAGGGAAAACTATTATGGAAAGAAATAGTGATTTCTTTTAGTTTTGTCAATAGTAGTTAAAGGGCACATATCTGATAGCGAAAAAGTAACATTTTGTTGAAAATAATTAAACAAAAATTTCAGAAAGCTTAATTACAATATATCTACAATGACAAGTTGGTCATTTTGATCACACACATTTTCATGAAATTTTGGAAAATTTCTGTGATTAGGCAAATATTTGCTGGAAATAAATTTGAAGGCGTGGGAGATAAGATAAAAAACAACCAGAGGTCCTCCAAGATTAATTTGAAACTTGGTGTAAATAACCATGAGGACAAGGAAAATAGTCGGTGACTTACATTGCTTATGTTAAGGTGGGACAGGTGTAATTGACACTTTTTTGTGTGGAAAGCTTATAGAAACTCTTTACATGATTCATTGTAACAGGTATAGAATTAAATGTAGAAAAACAGGTTCAATTCAAATTTTATGCATATTAATTAGCTAATTTGCATATTTAATTACCGAATATTAGCCGTTTAAAAAAAAAGTAGCTCCACTATACAATGTCCTATTGAGACACTTGAGGTGTCAAAATAAAGCTCTTGCAAAGATCTAGTGCATGAGCCTATTTCCAGTAACATCAGAGGAAGTAGGAGGTGTAGCACCTATGATTTTGAGATAAAATGACATCTTGTGTGTACAAATTTTGGCATATTTGGTCATCTGATTTGATCAATATCCAAGAAACATTTCAAATTAGGTTCTTGCACTAGATAATGGTCTAAAGAACATAAATGCCAACTTTCAAGTCTATAGGGGGTATACTTTAGGAGCTGCATTTTTTCAAATGTCGATTTTTGGTGAAAAAATGAAATGCATGAAAAACGTCATGCAACTGGTTCGTAAACAAAGAAAATAATAAGATTTTTGTTGTAATTAGCACGCTTTTTATACAATTTGCATAATTTTTCCAGATTTTTTTTTTATGTTATGAAAACTACATATATTAATGTGTCTAAAAATGACAAAAACTAATTTTTGATGAAATGATGATTTGGGCTTATACGCAACAAAATCTCTCTTTATATTGCAAAAACATGTGGCAACATGAATAAGACCAACAGACGGACCATAAATAGTCTAGCTTATGGGTCATTTATGACTGCCTGGGTATTGGTATTTATCACAGAATTAAAACCAGAGAACCAGGACTCTCTATACCAACATGTGGTCATTTTTTGGGGAAAACATTGGGGGTATTCGGGTCCTTGCCGATTCTGCTTGATATAATCATGCTACATGTATAACGCATTGCATCCCTCCTTTGATGCAGTCAATACGTTGCATCATGAAGCGTGTCTAGTGCTGCGCACAAGTTCTGATTAGTTTCGGATGCATTTCTAGCAAAACAAGACTACCCCCAAATTTTGCCCCATGTGTGTATCAAGATGGCGGTCAAGCCCTGGTTCTCTGTGGTAATTATAGAAAATGTACATCTGAAGCAACCAGTAGCTTCATAGCTGAGCAAAATGCATTTGATTAGCTGCCATTTACATAGTAAAGTATAGGAGGCTGTATTTTGTGGTATAAGTCCATAATACTTTTTGTATGATCAGGATACAGTGTAACAAATTTTAAGCATGTATAACATCAAATATGTAACTTATAATATTTTTTTCCTTGAAACAAACAAGTTTTCATCAGTTTGAGAGTGACTCAAAGCTTACATAATTCTATGGATATAATTAGGTTTATTGCATCTTGTGTTAATTACAAATAGATGTATTTGTCATTTTATCAACCCATATTTGTCATTGGGCTGTTCCAGTTGAATCCATACCCCTAGGCCCCGGCAAAAAACACAATTTTTTGAAGTAAAAAACGAGATCCAAAGTATTGAAAAGCGAGAAAAGCAAGATTTCCCCCGGAAAATGGCACAAGAAGCTTTAAAAACGCCCGAAAATACTGAAAATCCGAAAATAAAAATATATAAATACTGTGGCCTGCCCTCTGTTGTTCATATTCGGTCAATGTCACCAGAACTGAAGTGCGAGGATGTCCTTCCTTTACCGCCTTTTTACCTTTACCTTTTTTTTTTTTTTTGGCCTAAACTTGAACTAATTTGCAATGAAATGACATTTTTTATTAAGTAAAGCATGGCTTTTGCACATAGCAATGTGGTCAATGCTGTTGAATTCTGCACTCTTTTCCTATGTTAAAGTTCATTTCGTGGAATTCAACAAACTTTTATGGCATAAAGCAACGTTTTTATAGTAAGTATACTGCTTGGGAACTTTCTTTAAAAGCGAGATAATTGGTTAATAGCGAGAATCACGGCGTAAAAAGCGAGATCTTGTTTTTTGCCGGGCCTTATGCCCCCTATGGAAGACATGACCTTTACTTCCCACACAGGGGGTAAAGATTTCAAATGGAGTCATCCAACATGGGGTAAAATTTCAAATGAAGTCACCCATTCAGGTAACCCCATTTGAAATTCACACTCCCTGTGTGGAAGATTAAGGTCATCAGGGGGTGTATGGATTTGAGTTGGAATATCCCATTTGATGGTAACTTTCACTTTAATTGATATTATCCAACTCAACGAGTTTGACATTATTTATTTGTAGGCCAATCATGAATCATACATCATTTGTTATAATGTGTATTTAATTGATAAGGTTGAAATCTTGATCAAATTATTGATTTTGTATGATAAGCTTAACAAGAATTTAATAGTACAGGGCATGTGAACAAATAATCTGATGTGTGTAGCTAGTGTAAGCCAGAAATTGCATTTTGTAAATACCATAATTGTTGTGTAAACATTCAATCTGCTTCCCTAAAGTTACAACAAGTGGGATCCTTTTTGTGGCTAATTAATTTAATCTAATGATGCCATTATTAATTACTACTACAGATTGGGAGGCTAGGATAGACCAATATGGCCGCGTCTTCTTCATCGATCATTCTAACAGAACTACAACATGGTCTAAGCCCACATCAAATCCGGCCAGTAGGAGACAGAGGGAGGAGAGGGACTCGGAGCAGAGTCGACAACAGCTAGCTAGAAGGTAAGAAAGAAAGTGTTGCCAAACATATTTGTGAAAGACATTGACCCGTTGCATGGCCATCTTAAAATGAGTTTCCAACTCCCCCCAAGTGTGTGTTGTGTGTATATTTAATTATCACCTATACTTCGCAAACGCCTTCTGATGAGTTGCTAGAAAATTGTGAAAAAAACAAAAAAGTCAATTTTTGCACATGCGTTAGCAGGAAGAACGGTTTGGGAGTAAGATGGCGGATCTATGCAAAGGGTCAATTTCTAGTGATTTCCATGAAAGCATAAAAATATTTGAAATTTGTTTAATGTAGAAAAAATTATAGAGTAAAGAAAAAATATTAAGTAAGTCCCATGACTAGTTGGTCTAATTGGTCCTACATGTATATAAGCCTTGCTCTAGCCACATTCCGATAAACTAACCCCAAATAGTGCTATTAAGACAGCTATCTGTATCCTAGATGGGAAAATGGAATCTGTTTTGCAGTTTCAATGTTGCACGCTTTGTTCTGCGTGAAAGTCATACACATGTCAGGAGCAAGTTGTGGTTTTTATGTCCTCATGTTTTGCCTGACACATATCCCATATCCCATGAACCACAAGATATGTGAGGACAACATACTGTAAAGCAGGATATATTCCACGGCATTAAATTTCGTGTTTTGGGGAGAACCAATATTTCTGCTACAGGATATTTTCGCGAACTTGTACATTTCCTTCAAGGCCTATAGGAAGAAAAAATGTGTGTGAAAATTTCACAAATCAACTGCACTCGCGAAAATTTGTGACATTTTCATGCACATGAACATTACATGCTTTACAGTGTTTGAATACCTTGACCGATTCCAATAACCTGGGCCAATAACACGGCATTGTTTATAAACAATCTGTCCTTTTCGTGGAACATGTCAAGTTATTGTCAAATAGCCAGAACTGTCAGATGAATATGCCCATAGCCATAAATCAGGCACTGTACCTGGAATGCTATCTTCTCTAGAGAAACATATATCAGCAAGTTTACTTGGAAGTGAAAGTTTACTGGAAGAACTGTCTCACACTGGCATTTTTATCTCACACTGGCATTTTTATATGAACAGTTACTCGGAAGTCAGTGACTTTAGTGTGACCTATGTCCAATGAAAACGTTTCATCGGTGCTGCATGTAACATGTTGTTCACACATGCAATGCAAAGGTCTGATGTGGCACGATCATCTCAGCATTTTTATATTGTCCTAGCAGTGGTATCAGTTATCACACAGTACCAAATGATGCGTGACATACAGCACGTCTGTACAGCATTATCTTGGTATGTATGGGGCATGGCTTGAACTATATGTCTAGTGTTAGTCACAGATGATAACAGATGGGGATACCACATACATTGTGCAATATTTGTGTGTATTGCTACACACTGCATGGTTTGGTTTGGTTTTGTCACAATACAAGCTACTAGCATGATTGGTGTGTGCTTACTTTGGAATTAGTGGATACAAATCAAGGTGCAAATATGCCTCCAAATCAAGGTGCAAATATGCCTCCTTTTTGCAGGTAAGGTCAGGTAGAATATTTATTGTTTAAAATCACAATTAAATACAACTTAAGGGATCTAATAGCAACGTTTGCACAGTATTTTTTGTGGGACATACGAGCACATCAGACACACCAAATTGCATTCTGAATATGGGGAATGTATCAAATAATTTAGATTTTTTGAAATTTGCGGGTACAAATTTTATGGCAAATTATTAAAAATTGATATTTTTGACATTTAACAGTCCTAGAAGTAAACTTTATAAATCTAATGATATGTGCTTAAAGTATATGTAACTGGGAGAAAATTTTGAAAATCATTTGAAAATTTTGACCTTTCGTATTAAAAATATACTTTTTTTTCCCCCAAAGACCAAAAAAATTTGATAAGCCTTTTTAGGGCTGTAAATCTTTTGTCCAGAAATTTCTGGAATTCTAGAAATCAGTCCATTAAAAAATACCAGAAATGTAAAAATATTTTTTTTTTTTGGAATGTTTTGTGTTTTTTTTTTACATTTCATTTTCTGGAATTGATGATGGTAGGTTTTTGTTTGTTTGTTTGTTTGCTTGTTTGTTTGTTTGTTAATGGTGATACCTCTTCAACCTCTGCTGTAGCTTATTCCCCAGACAAGTCCCCATAAATGTTCAATGCTGCAGCATCTGCATACAAGCCCTTGGTCACCTGGCCAAGGACCAGATGGATTGTCAGGAAATGGATCTGTTACCTATTGACATCCTAGGCTCTCAAATTGACCTGATACACATTATTTATTGTTTGATTGTTTCCTGTGTTTTCCATAGAGGTTATCCATGTTCTATAAGCTGCATATCCTATCAGCGACTGCTATACCTTGTTTAGGACTTTCAAAAGAAGAACCTGCATGTGCAACCATGACTATTTCAATAGCCCGCCAAAGTCATGCAGGTAACTCCAAGGTCATGCATTGCATTGGTTTGAAATGAATGAGGAATACTACGAGAACCAGCGCCTTTTGTTAGAAGTCACACATGAGTAAAGTGGATAACCTCTATTGCTACTTAAGGATGCAAGTCTTGGGCTATGACCAAGAATGACAGGAAAAGAGTTGTTGCTTTTGAGTTGGTGGTGTTACAGGAGGCTTCTGCAAGTGACATGAAAAGAAAGCAGAAAAAATTCCTGGATCCTAGACAAGATAGGTACACGTTTAACCATCAGAAATGGCATAATGGAGAGAAAGCTGAAGTACTTTCTGCCATATTGTCAGGAAACATGGAGATGTAAAACAATTTTACAATGGGCTTTGGAAGGCCGATGAGGAAGGGGATGTCCACCAACATCTTGAACCGGTTTCTAACCAAGGAATGCATGGTGCAACGCACTTGGCTTTAGATCAAGGGAGATGGCGTACTCTTGCAAAGACCACAGCAGCGCTACAGAGGGCCACCTGAAAGAGAGAGAGAGAGAGAGAGAAAGATAGTTTCCTTTATTGTGCATACAAGTGACAAGTTAGTCAACTGGGCCAGTTGAATCGCTGGATGAATTAATTGCATTTCTGCAGAGCTGCACTTTTCTTAGACTCTACCCTCTCCCCATGAAAATGTATGTCAATGAATTTCAATGAGGCTTGGACACAAGCATACCTTGGATGCAATGACATGTGTGCTGTCAACAAAATTAGATTAGATTACTGTGTCTGTTGTTATGAATGTCAGATGATTGAATCTGCCAATCAGAACCCCACTTCTGTGTTTACGCTGTGCATGCTCTCAAAATGTAAACAGCTGGCAAAAACATCAACATTCATAAAGATAGCTTTCAACTTTTTTCAAAATTATATTGATTTCAAGATTGGAAGAAGACAGGAGGTATATATATTTTATAGATATCAAATTCAAATATGTTGCAAATACTTTAAGTGTTCGATCGTAATTTTCTGTTCTCTTATGGCAAATATACACAGAAGTTGAAAATCACAAGACGTGAAGGTCTGCAGGAGTGATCAAATCAGTAGACCCTATGCAATCAATAATATGTCATCAAAACTCTGCCTCATCAGATGGATGCCAGAGAACAATACAACAGACTGGATTCAGTTATTATGAAATACTTGTAGCCCAAGCCTCAACTTCCCTGCCATTTCAGTTTTTACTACAGTTTTGGTTGCCCTATTGCATACGGTCTATTATGACTGATCAGTTTGTCGGCCAAATGGAATTGCTAACCCAGCTATATGTTGTGTATCACTGGCTTAGTATGTGAAGTATTTCTGAATAGAAAATGAGATTTGAACTTTCATTTAGTATTACCCATTTTGCTCAATGATTGTTATCTTATTTGTGTGTTTATATAGGTACCAAAGCATACGAAGAGCAGTTCAAGTTGATGATCATAGAGAAGATCGTGAAACAAACAGAGCTCCTGGTAAGTGGTTATCTGCAGCATAGGTGTAAATCCTGGGGGGGGGGGAGGATAAATCCTTCCAATATATAATGAGGGAGGACGGTCAATGCAGTGACCCTCCCCCCCACACACACACACACAATATTTGACTTGAAAAGGAATCACAGAAAATGGCAAAAAGCAACTTTTCTAGGCATTGTTGACATGGTGTCTTATGGAAAGAAAGTTTCCTGTTACTAAGATCCAACATTTGAGGTTTGTATATTTGAAGGTGCAAAATTAACCATAAGGCATTTGCTTTACCACCGCATACAGAAACTCAACCATCATGACACTCGCAAACAAACCATGCCCGTGTTTGATTGACAGATGACGTCAGATGCAAACTCTTCTTTTAAATTCTGTCTTTGATTATAATTTGTTTCATTAAAACAATATTCTGTTTAGCCAGATTTAATATAGCTTATTTGTTAATCTTATGGTTTGACAGAGTAGGGAATGATGGTGAAAAATCCATATTCAATTAATATGTAGAAAAAGGGAGAGACATTTTGTGGCTTTCTTTGCATACTTGAACAATCAAGCCCATTAGCCCAATTTCAGTATGTATATTCTGATTTCTTTTAAATAGTTTCCTTTTCTGTTTAATAAAAATTAACACAAAAGCATGAAATTAAAGAGCAGTATTTACCACATACTGAACAATTCATTGTATTGCTATAATTTAAAAACAAAAACAAATAATGGGTTTTACCACTTTTGTCATCTTTAACATTGAACAACAAATATTTTAATTATCATTTATAGGTAGGTTAAAAGGATAAGGATTGACCAATGTGTCATCTGGCAGAACAGAATAATATTTCAAAGTAAAAAAAAAGAGTATTTTCTGAGTACAAGTCAAAACAGCTTGGATGCCTAAGGCTGTATTTGTAATGAACACTTAAGTGCAAATCTTCCCTGAAGTAGGGATTTCCTTTTTCCTTAAGTATAACATCAAGTGAAATCCATAATGGTGGCATAATATTTACTCTAACAAAGTACATCACTAAAGTGTGTGTCTTGCGTTATTTTAGGCTTTCTAAACATTGTCCACTTTGCTGCATGGCTTTTTTATTTATAGAATCCAGATTTATGGTAATTTGTGATCTCTCAATCACACATCCAGTTAAAACCTCTGCAGGGAGTATTTGGAGGTATAGCATCCAAGAATGTTATTTATTTCTCACTAATAAATCTAGGAGTATAGAGTAGATATGAAAATTAGAAGTGTTGGAAAATTAAAGATTTTTTGTTTGTTTGTTTTAGCCTAATTATGTAAGAATGACTAAAATCTTGTAATTTTTGCATATATCTTGTAATTATCAATTGTGAGCCCCTATAAATAATATTTATATAAGTATATTTCAATAGAAAGGAAATGTATGTTGCATGTTTCCTTTGCAGGCAAGTGTTGGTACAGTAAAGATGTGTCAATGCCACATTAAAAAAAACCACTGAAATGTTAGTAATCTTGTCAGAAACCTCTGAATGTGTATTTTTATTTTGCTCAACAGGGGCCAGAAGCTTCTACATGTTAATCTTATTCCATATTCAATATTTTGAGTGTTTAAGTCAAGAAAGCTCCATCTGCAATAGCTGCCAGGTGTCATATATATTCAAATGCATACAATATAGAATACAGAAATAGTCACATGGCCATAGGGCAGCTATTGCAGATAGGGTGTTCTTGTACTAGAACCCCAAATTTCCTAATCATTTGTTTTCCTTTCAAATCCTATAAATACTATTTGCCTCTTGTGGTATTTCCGACCTGTAGGTAGCTCATCCGACCAAATATCTCAGATACAGACACCCACAGGCAGCAGATCAGTGCTAGAGTCCCCCGCAGTCAAGTTTGTAACCAGGGCGGACTTCTTTAATTTCCTCCATTCCAATGCTGTAAGTTGATTTCTCAATTTAAATAATTGGCAAGGCTGGATTTTGGTACTTCTCTTTTAACCGGCATGATACGGAACTGTTTAAATTCTTAAATTCTTAAGTTTTAAATTTTTAAGTTACTATTACATTATTATTGTTATTATTAATTGTTGAATAACTTAGTTATATTGTTTTCTAGATTGTTTCAATCATCATAGTGAAAGTGTAATTGCTGTTCAAGAAAAAGAAGATGAAAATTTAATTTTTCCTTCTATATGGATGGTGTGGTAAAATGCATTTTTGATTCACCCAACAGGAAGCCATGGCAACCTTCAAACGCAACTCATCCGTCAAACACATGGTCAACCGCATACGACGAGATCCAGAAAAGTTTGTTGATTACCAGCACAATCGTGATCTGGTAGCAGCACTTATCAATCTGTTTGTGGATCCGCAGATGGAGCTGCCTAGAGGATGGGAATCAAAGAAAGACAAAGGAGGCAAGGTGAGTACAAGCATTTATGAACAGCACACACAAACCTTTCATACAGAGCCTGTGATTGGTCAATTACATGATATAGTCATCTGAGTAACCAAACAAAATAGAGCTTTGAGATTTGTCAGCATTTTAAAGCTTTTAAGCCCTGCTGACTATTCTTACCACATCTCTGATTGGGCCAAAAACATGATATAGCCCTCTTTGTAACCAATCAAATTAGTTCTTTATAATAGGCAGATAATTTGACTGGTAGTGCCCGGAATTGCATCATCCATTACATTCATCATCAATAATGGCATCTTTTTAATAGCAGCACCCTGTTAACACAGTGCTGATATTTCATAACCAGAGATAGCCAATGAGGACCCAGCTTCTTTATTTGCAAGTCTACATCTGTGGGCAGGCTATATTGATGATGGAATAATGTAAAAGAACATAGACATTGATAATAGTATAAATGCACTGTGAGTAAATAGCAGCTTGGGTGAAAATGGGATTTTTAAAAAGAATAAATAACAAGGCAATTTCCAAGTTGTTTCTCCCATAATATGGGCAAGACATTACTTTTTTTTATCAATCCGGCCATTTTCAAAAGATAATATCATCAAAAATTATACTCCTGAGTCAAATGTTAAGTGTTGCACTACATTACTTCATAACCATCAGTGTTATCAGATTTTTACCCACTTGTCTGGTCGTGGTGTGTATGTATGTGTTATAGGTATCCTTTACTGATGAGCGACTATTGGGTTTTCTTGGCTTTGGCCAATTGGCCAAATGTCATAACAAAAACTTTTGAGATTAGTGCATTAAAGGGAAAATATTGTTTTTGAGATGCGAACATGATAAATGTCTCAAAAGAAAAAGATCAAGAGCATACCAATGTATGCTCAAGGCACATTCAAATTACTGTTTCCGCATGTAATTATTGAAGTAAAATTGATAATTGATAAAATCCTTCAGAAACCGCTGGAGAGAAATCGGATACCTATAAATAAAATATGAAGCAAGAATTGTCAATTAGTAACTGGAAGTGCATATTAAAAGTTTTATTTCAATTGTATGAATATTTAATTACATAATTTGGCATGTGATTGATTTAGGAATGTGATGACAAAATTTGTTAATTTGCTGGATTTCCAATTCTAAGCAGGAAGGTTAAGGTGTCCAATGATGATGATGTATAAGGAGGCTAACTTTGGGGTTTCTATACAGGCATTAAAGTAAATTTTCTAATGGTTCAGATTATGTGTCCTGCATCAATGAGCGTGAATGCAGAAATGATAAACAGTCACACTGATTGGTTGATCAACAACTGTGACAACGAGGGGTTGACCCATTGGTCATTGAGTGCTTAAATAAAATTTAAAAAACATTATATAACGATATTTCCAGAGAATTCAAAGTGCTGTAATTTTGTTGCCACCGGTGAATCATCAGAATCTGATTGCATCGACTTGGTTGATTGCTGCCGAACGATGCAAACCTATCCACACTTAGATTGTAACATCCACCAATTATCTGTGGAGTTCTCTAAATTCTATGAGGAAAAGAAGTTTTTGATAACCAAACAACTAATCACCGATTTTGAAAGCAGAAGGAAACTGGAGATCCTAGAGAAAACCTGTGAGAGCAAATGGATCGGGATAAACAAAGTGCACATACAGTCCTTGGGCATGGCTGGGGCTTGAACCCGGGACGGCAGTGGTGCAAGGCGAGGGAACAGCCCCAGCACCAACTTGCTTAAAAGTGGTGGAGACTTTGCCTCTTCTACACAATTGATGATCACCATCGCGTACACAGAACTCAACTATGCTCATCTGCCAGGGCACAATTCATTAATCCCAATATGATGGTGCACTCTCATAATGACCTTTGAATTTGTTGGGTACAAAAACTCACACAACTCCATGTCAAGTTTTTTGTTATATGCCATTAAGACCAATTTCACTCATGGTGAGGGTAGAGCTGGCCCCAAAATTCATCATTCCCATCATCTTTGTTGGGCACGAAAAACCTCCCATGTGCCATTGGCCCCTGAACATGTTTAAAGCAAAATCTCCTTTTGGCAGTTTTGTTTTAAACATATTCAAAGGCTACAAGCACATAAAAGGTTTTTTCTGCCTAACAACAATGTGCCATTAGCCGTTTCGAAGTATGGCGTACGCAAAAAGGAGGGCAGACTTCAATCTGGGTAAAACCTTGCAAATTCAAAAGACTTTACATGTACCCACTTATTTATTCCAGACTCATGTTTTCTTTTTTGCTTTTTAATTTGTTACAGGCCTTTTTCATAGATCACAACACGCGTACAACAACATTTATTGACCCCCGTCTTCCAGTAGAGATTCTTGATCCAACAGCGAGCCTGTTACAGGTGCCACGAGGGCTACATGAGGAGTAGAAGCGAAGGTGAAGAAGATATTAGAAATGGATATCCCTTGGTAAGTATTATATCAAATGTGGGGGAGGGGGTGGGTGTGCGTTTACGTAGCCAGGCAAATGAGGACACACACAAGGATACACACATGTCAAATGAGGACACCCGGTGACCGTGGACGTCCTCTGTGTTTTAAATATATCCAAGACATCGCAAATAACATAAAAATGCATTTAAAATGGGTCCACCTATGGGTGGTATAGGACGGGCCACGGTTGGATAGTAAGTGTTCTGGTGTGTGTGAGTGAGGACCACGGTATGGCGATTAAGAACGGATGTGTGAGTCCTCGGTTAGTATGTTTTAAATCAAGTGGAAAATGAGGTCTGCCTACGCGAGGGGTGGGTGTGTGTTTGGGTGTGTGATTTAATGTACACACTTCACCATAAGGTACAAGCACACTTACAACAATTTATTCCAATATGTCAGAATTATTTGCTTCAACAAGGGTACAACGATATCACAGCTCCTCTCACCACTTAGATTGTAATTATATCATAATATCTCCCCTGGTTGAGTGAGGTAAAATGCCTCAATACCTAGACTGCTGCCCTCATTTGTCAACTTCCAAACTTATATTTCTCAGTCAAGTTAGCTCAATGGATAAGGCGTTCGACTATGGTGTGAGAGGTTGAGGGTTTGAACCCTGGCGATGCCTAGTACGCTCTTGTGTAAAAATTGAGTTAGCTTGAAATTCCCCTGGGCAAGGAACTTACTGCTAATTTGTCTCGTTGTAACCTGTACGAAACTCGGGGAGTTGATCCTGGTTGCGAAGGTTATTTGTGGAATGTTTAGGGTGTGCGCTCTTGAAGCAACAAAGTCCCTGAATTGTTGTTTAATGGTTTATGGAATGATGTGGGCCGTAGTGGTCAGCGACAACCTGTAAAGTGTGCTGAGGCTTGTGGATCAACATCTAGACGTTGTGCCTGTGCGTAGCGCACTATAAATCACTGCACACTTTTTTTTTATGTGAAAAAGAAGTGTCAGATTCTGGTTGCACTGAGACTGTGCAGTTGTGTCCAAATTGACCTTGTAACCAAGTTTGTTCTTTAGAGTGTGCTTTTGTAACAACAGTAGTACCACGCGGATAGTCGGTTGCACTACAGCACACGACCAAAGTCCCGCGAGAATATTTTCATGAGTCCGACACAATACGAGCAGTAAGTTATTCAGTCATCACTACAAGCATAACACAAATTCATATGCAGTGTAGACGACTGATGGATTCAGTCTACCTCAATATCTGCTACTGTTTGTATGAACAGTATTGTGCACCATTATTACCGGATAATTTATTTAACATTTGTTTGACTACAGAGTTCCAGTGGTTCTTCACGTCAATCCGGCCCTCCAGTAACACCTAGACCTGCTGAGACATTATCAAGGGATTCAGGAAGACGGGAAGAAGTACCTTTGGGTAAGTTCACACTTCTCTCTGTCCCAAAGTTTAATTTTTGTAGCATTATTTTTTATAATAAGTTTCACATGACAATTTTTTTGAAATTTTATTCATTAGGCATCGAGAAAGCACTGTCACTGAAAGGCGCAGTGCCCCTACTCAGCAAACCTCAAAATAAAAACAAAGTTTACACAATATATATTCATGATAAGTTTTTTATTTTTTTATTTCAAGCATGTCAAAACAACATAAAGCACCCAGCTTAAGAGGTATATTTTCAAAGCTGCATATTCAGTGGCAAATGTTGTCTTGGATCTATATAGAGTGTTATCTATACACAGTCAGTTTTGGGAAAGAGTAGGGTGAACACATGATTGTCCCAATCCATATGCAAAGTAATGATTTGGCACTGATTAACAGTCAGCTTAACTACAAAGTACAGTGATTTTAAATCATACATTCTCTCTTTGTGAAGACATCTATTCATTTCAATCTATTTTATCTTATTGTTTCCACAGCCTACAATGAGAAAGTGGTGGCATTTTTACGACAGCCCAACATCATGGACATCCTTCGAGAAAGACAAACACAATTGGCACAAAATTCAAGACTAAGGTAGGACTGAATTTGTTATGTTTTGAAACAAGCATTGTGCAAGAATTGAACATCAAGTGTTGATATGTCCAGATCTGATTAAGGCTACTTTACTTCCTGATCTAGAACACCCTTGGTTAGAGTGGAATTGGGATTTATGGACAAAATGCAAGGGGATAAATGGAAAATACTATTTTACTAGAAGAACATTTTCTGAATAAATCCTGTGATTATATTAGGTTTGTATGGCAGCGTCATATAAGAGTCTTGGTTATTTGATACACGCAAAAAACAGACATGTCCCAGTGATGAGCTCGAAAAGACTCCATCCTGCAGAGGATTGGTTGTGTAATTTGAATAAATACTGTAAACAAGTAGTGGCTGCGTAGGTTTGAAAAATGATCAATAATAAAGTCCAGGAGAAATAGTTGGTGTCAAACCACATAATATTAATTTATTGAATAAATACTGAATACTTGTGTTTGTGATGCTTGAGGAGTACAGACTGCATAGGTACACCACCAGAATCCTGTTGCGACGACCTGCACAGGTGCACCATGCCAAGGTACTTGATTGGTACTCTGCAATACAAGGGGACTACCAGTGTATTACAAGTGCAGTACCAATGCTGGTTTGTCATGTGCAATAACAACATTGATACTGTCTTGGTACACTGTGTGTGTATACCAATTGGGCACCTTGGCGGTGGTGTACATTAGTAGGCACCAGCAATAGGAATCTTGCAGTGTACAATAATTTTAAGAATTCACTTGTGTTGCTGTGGAAGAAATTATAAAATAAGATTTTATTTTTATTGCCCTTTTTCTTTGCAGAGAAAAAGTAGCAGCTGTGCGGCAGGATGGTTTAGACGCACTAGAAAGACTATCCAATGATGTGGAGCTTATTATATTACTAAGGTTAGTATTTCATGTAAGACAAGAATGACAAAATAAGATCATATTTCAATTTCCAAACAGTCAAAATTTGATTCTTCATGTGATTCTTATTCAATACTTTAATGCAATTCAATACAATTTGAACTGGAAAGTAGACAAACAAAACCCTAACAGACAAAAAGTTGGTTGACTTTTTGTGGTTGACTTTTGTCTATTAGGTTTTGTTTGTCTACTATGTGCACAGTGATTATCATCACTCTAGTGTACTTTTGTACTGTTTTCCTGACACTTCTGTGGGTTCTGGAATTGGCAATTTTTGGCCATCAAACTTTGCCTGTTTTTAGGCCTACATTGGTTGTTTGGTTTTTCATGTCTGCTTATGTGCACAATAATTTTCATCACTTGTTCTAGTGCACTTTTTACTTCTAATGCCTATTTTGTCCCCCACTACGTACTGTCTAGTCTGTATTTTACTTGTTCCCCCACGTCAAGTTGGTGTACCTTGCTTTTTTTCTTTCCAGTTGTTCATATATTCAAGATATCCTCTTGTATCATTTATTGATCCTTGATGTGTTTTGTGTCCTCTTCCGTTGGATTCACCATTACCCACTTTTTACAATCTGGAACCTTTTTAATGTGTTTGTATGCTTATGTGAATGTGCAAATTGGAATATTGTGATGTTAACAGAGCCAGTTGAATATTACTGTATAAGAGGTGATTTTCACAAGGGTTTTATTTCACTAATTTTCACAAATAGAGGTTAGGCCGTGAATTAAACAACAAGCGAATATTGACTTTTTTCATGTCATAATATTGTTAATGGTTGAAAAAAATGTACTGGCAAAAATACCAACATGCAGAAATGTACCCTTTCATGAAAAATTCTGTGTGATTTTACATGAAGCTTTGAAAAAGTTTTGAAAACTCAGTGCATCGTATGTGGTGTGATCAAGCAAAATCAGTCTGAAGTCGGTCATATTCAATTTTCAGTTTCTTATTGGATTGTAACAGGCATTTACAAAGCTACATTTTGCAGAAAACCTCATTGAAATTGGACAACCAGTTCAAAAGATATGAGCAGTTAAAGAGTTTCCAAAACAGCAGGAAACAAAAGGAATTATTTGCTTTGTTTGGCTATATCTTAAAATAAATATTTCAGACTGCCGACTGATTTTGCTTGATCACATCACATATCACAGTATTATAAGAAAAGAAACACAATTGCAGCTAGTAAATTAATGTATTTGTGTGTATTCTTATTTCAGTTTGTTTGAGGAGGATATTATGAGTTATATGCCAAATCAAGCAGTACAACAACAGTTTAGATCAACACTTGCCACTAATATTACACCAAATGACTCGCCACAACAGTCGCCACACTCATCACCGGGTAAGCTTAGGCCAAAACAAAAAAGGTTTGTCTCAAAGCTTGCTGCAGCGTTTGTAAATGGCGATTTGAAAAAAAAAAAAAGAAATCCGAAATGTTTTTATTTCAAATTTTTTTTTTTAAAATTTTTCCGGAAAAGTTCGGAAAAAATCAGATTTTTTTTCTAAAAATACCATAAGAATAAAAAGAAAAAAAAAAAAAATCGCATTTCGCATTTGTTTTCAAACCGCTCGTGAGCTTTGAGACAAACTTTTTTTTTTTTACCTTATATATTTTTGTCGTCTGATGTTAAAGTCAAATGTAATGTATTTGTTCATTCTTGGTCCACTGTGTCTGATCAATAGATGCATACATTTTCAGTTCTGCTCTGGGATTTTCCACTAAAATAATTAACTTTGTTTGGGGGGGGGGGGGGGTTTGCTCATCTTGAAGTTTTGGTATTGAAATTTTTACAGCATGTAGAATGTTGAACTCTAAGCTGGCCGTAAAGCAGTTATGAAAATAGAAAAACTGGGTAATATTTGCATGATTTTGACAAACCTTCCTTTATTTTATACAAGAAAAAAATCAAAATAATAAATGATTATGTATTCAAATATTGTGAGAGGAGATATTGGTCACAAGGATCAACCCTCTCTTACAAGAAGTGATCTTTCTTCCTCTTTTACAAAAAGCAATCTTTCTTCCCTCTGTTACAAGAAACAATCTTTCGCCCTTTGACAAGAAGCGATATTTCTTCCCTCATATACAAGAAACAATCTTTTAAAATAAATAAAAATGTAGATATTTATATAGCGCTTTATGCCGTAAACAGCCTCAAAGCGCTTTACATTTATTCCGCCGTCATTAGAATATGTCGGAACCACGTTTGCAGCCTACAAGTGGCGCAGGGTCCATCAGTACAACGACTGTGACTACCCCTAACAGCTTCCCATTGCACCTGGTTGGGTTGAGGCAAGCGAGACAAAGCGCCTTGCCCAAGGGCGCAACACGGTGGTGGGACGGGGAATCGAACCCACGCACGCCGAGCAAGCTCTCAGATTATGAGTCCAAGGCCGTAACCACTGAGCCACCGTGCCTTTTTCTCCTTGCTTACAAGAAACAACCTGTCTCCTCCTTTTATAAAAAGCAATCTTTCTCCCTTTACCAGAAACAATTTTTCTTCCCTCTGTTTATGGTTTCATGGTAGGTGATGTCCAAATTAACCAAACTTTGTTATTATTTCTTGTAGTTGTTGGTCGAGCAAACCACAGAGCTCCAGCACCCTACAGGAGAGATTTTGATGCCAAACTTAGAAGTTTCTACAGAAAACTAGATGTAAAGGTATTCGGACAAGGGCCTACCAAATTAAAGTAAGTTGAAATCAAGACATTGAATTATTTAAATTAGGGGTGTTAGAATAAGCTTTTAAGATAATTTCTTTTCTTTTTTTCAGCTTTGTTTTGTACTTTTGCTCTGTACCTGTTTGACTTAAGCTATGGAAAATTGTTGAGAAAAAAGTAAATTTTATAAGCCAAATGAGACTGCAGTACTTTATCATTTTAAAGAGCTAGTGTATATAGGACTTATGAAAATCACTTACAAGGAATATACAATAGATAAACATTGAATTTAAAAAAAAAGTTGCATGTATAAATCAAATTTGTATTATTTATGTATTTTAATCTACAGATTAACAATAAGAAGAGACCATCTATTAGAAGATGCCTTTGGTAAAATTATGGCAATTAGTAGAAAAGACATCCAAAAATGCAAACTATTCATCTGTTTTGCAGGAGAGGAAGGGTAAGTCAGACTACATCTACATGTTTTATATTGCTCTCAGGTTTTCCAGTTTACACATTGAGAGTACTATATTTTAAACCTGCCCATACTCCAATAGCAGGTAATTTTTGGTTGGTAAAATTCTGAAGTCCCTCACCATCTGACAGTAATTCAAAATAACATATAAAAATCATTACAGTTCTGTCTGCTATGACAAAAGAAAATATAAGGGTCACACTTTTTTTTTATGCAAGTGGTTTTTGTTGTTGATAGAATGAATCTTACAAATATATTTTTGCTTTATATCTCAAAACACAAAACTGCCCTTCCTTTTTTTTGTGATAAGGCAGTTATAAATGAAATAAAGTTGTTCATGCCCATGTGTTAAGATGACATTGAAAGAACAGTTATCTATGAATATGTCAATGTCAAAAGAGGTTATACCATCTGATTTAGGACAAAAATGTTGGACAGAATTTGACCAATTTGTTGCTTGACCACCACCAAGTTAATAATGTACTTAAGTTTTATTTTTTATTTATCTTTCCTCAGATTGGATTATGGTGGTCCATCTCGTGAATTCTTCTTTCTGTTATCCAGAGAACTGTTCAACCCATACTATGGTTTATTTGAATATTCTGCTATTGATACTTACACTGTACAAATTAGTCCTATGTCTGCCTTTGTTGACAACTATTTAGATTGGTAAGTAGCTATTAAAATCTGGAAAGAAAAGGTTAATTTACCTAACAGCAAAAAAAAAAAAAAAGTGACACACAAGAGGAATAATTTGGGTCCTGTAAAGGAGATCCCAGGCTTGATATCAGGGATGTTGTCATTTCCACCCCATATGCTTGATTTTCTTGGGAGGGAGGAAATGCCCAAAACTTTTGTTTTGAAATATTGGCTTTAACTCAAGAACTTTATTTTGTTGTCTTCTGTACTTCAAGGAGAATGATGAGTACATTGCGATCTAATAAATTTGCATTGCAATGTGCTTTTAATCACTTTTTGTACTGAGAAAATTGAAATGGGATTGATGAATCAGCTCTCCACAGTGGCGGCACCAGGAATTTTTTTTCGGGAGGGGGGGTGAATTTCAGGGGGGGGCAAAATCGACAAATTTTGTGCAAAAAAGCAAAAAAAAGTGGAAATTTATGTTATTTTGGGTTTTTTTCCTCAAAAGTGAGGGGGCAAACTGGGGGCAAGAAAAATATTTGGGGTGGGGGCAAATTCCTTGCGCCCTCCCCCTTGTAGCGCCGCCACTGGCTCTCCATTCATCATCTTCATATTTTTCATGAAGCAGGTGGTCAGTGATCAATCAGGATAGTTGTGTATGTTTTACATCTCATCTATTCATTAGAAACAGGTGTCTTTTAGTTTCCAAACATTGCAATTAATATAGCAAATGTAGACAAAAATTTAGTGCCAAATATTTAGTGCAGGCAAAAATATCATGACGACTCATTTCTTTGTTTTCAGGTTCCGTTTTTGTGGTCGTGTAGTAGGTCTAGCCATCATCCACCATTTCTTACTCGATGCCTTCTTCACACGGCCATTCTATAAAGCGTTACTGCGCCAACCGTGCACCTTGAGTGATCTGGAATCATTGGATAGCGAGTTCTATCAGAGTCTGTTATGGATGAAGGATAATGACATCACAGATGCATTGGATCTGGTGTTTACTGTGGATGAAGAGATGTTTGGACAGGTTAGTGTATGGGATGTTATGCATATGTTAACCCCATGGGTGTAAGAGCTAATTTGATTGGTTATAGGGTTATAAAGAGGGCTATGTCATATATTGAGCCAATCAGAGATGTGATAAGAGAATCAAAGAATGATGAAGCCTTATAAACTAGTTTTGTTAGCTTGACCCTCTCTCCCCAGCTGGTGCAAATTACATTGATATATGGAAGAAAAATAATCAATATTTGTTACCCTGCCTCCCTAACAAAACCAGGTTCCCCCAATGTGTTCATCCACATTAACTATTTGTACACATAATTATTTGGAAATCTGTGGTAAATAGGTAGCTGAATCAGACCATTATAAATATAGGATGGGAACAAATGCTGAAGAGCAAAGCTGGCAAACTTTTTGGAAAATCTTTGCTGGGTTTTTTTTAATGAAAAGTTTGTAGATTCTTAAAAAAAACTTGAAAGAATTTTCTGAAATTGTGTGAGCCAGAGGCTGATAATGCTACCCTTCTTCTCAGAACTATAGCCATGTGCCAACCTCTCCACCAATAACCACCCTGTCCCACTTGAATTCAACTGTATGCATGTAGATATAAGAAGTAACCACAAAGTACAATTGTTATTGAATTTTTGCAGCTTGTTGAGAGAGAACTTAAACCAAATGGCAAGACTATCGCAGTAACAGAGAAAAATAAGAAGGAATATATTGAGAAGATGGTGAAATGGAGAATAGAGAGGGGTGTATCAGAGCAGACAGACAGTCTGGTCAAGGGTTTCTATGAGGTAAGTACTCATGGTTGTTTGATGTATATGGAATTGGCTTCATTATTAACTAAATGCAAACTATAGATGGCGCTATTTATCCTAAATCATACTTCTTTATTTGCAAGGGGTAGGTGATTAATACTGCCATTAAAACAGCTGGAATATGTGAAACAAGCAACAAGGAAATTTTATAAACATATTTTATCAAACAATAAAAGGAATTATTTGTATAAAAGCTTGAAAGAGTAATTTCCAGTAACTAAATAGCGCCACCAACTTTGTCATTAAAAGATTTATTTTATATCCGAAAAAGCTTTAAAAAATGCTATAAATGTGAATAATTTTGTAAAAAAGAGGGAAAATTAAAGTTGAGAATGACCCAAAAGCATCTTTATACATTAGCATAATATCACTTTTAGCTGTTTAAGCCTAAAATTTGGTTGTACCTGATGTTTTGTTTAAAAAACTAATAAATGATCCCATCAAACAACCGTGTATGTATGGGGAATAAGCATAATAAGAATTGACAGTCAGTCCCTCAAAATAGTCCAACTGTGTGTATGTTACCATCTTGTTGCTGCGCTGCCATGCTATATATACATACTTTCTTTTGCACTGTGATGTTGCCTAGTTGGCATCCTGATTTACGTCACTGGGCGGAAAATTCAGTATGTACTTTTGCCCTTGAACATGGATGAAGCAAACCATTCAATATAAAGTCTACACCTACAAGGCTTTATCCATGTTCAAGGGCCAAAAGTGAGGTTTTACCTGCCCAGTGACGATTTGGGGTTTAGCATGTATTAGCGGCTTGCGTGCAGTGTCAAGTTCGCAATATATGTACCATGTCATATGGGCTCTAACATTCTCTGATATGGTGTTACCAATATATTATTTTATGATCATTTCAACATATTTATGGCAGCAGTGTGATCTTTTATTAAGGCCCTTCAGTGATAAATACAAACAAACATCCTAAAATTTGTGAAATGCATGTAGTTTTCCGTAAGGTTACCAAAAACAAAAACCTGTCCTACAGGTATGACCAACCTAGATTTTGCCTTTGGGTTTTTTAAAAAGAAAACATTTTAGTTGTATGCAAGTAAAAACAGCCTTTTTAGACCAAAGTGGATTGCTTTTGACTGAAATATTTTGAAAAGAGATTCAAATGTTTGTAAAAGAAATTCAGATTTGCAAGCTTTCTGTGATTTTTAGGGTCTCTTCCAAATAAAATGAAAAAAAATCCAGACTGACCGACCCTACTTGGAAAGTTCACCCACCCCCCTGTAGAACAGGGTTTTTTTATCTGTCGCTTAATCACCCTGCTTTTGTTTTTGTTTGAACAGGTGGTAGATTCCAGGCTGGTATCAGTATTTGATGCAAGAGAGCTAGAGTTGGTTATTGCTGGCACAGCTGAGATTGATGTAGCAGACTGGAGGAAACACACAGAGTATAGGGGAGGTGCGTATGTCATAATCATTGCACTCAAAATGTAGTTATTGGCAAAAAAAAAAGGTGCTCAAATTCTATTGTTTCGGATTATTTTCAGTAACTGATAAAGTGTCTATAACTTGGCAACCAAAAATTTAATTGCATCAAGATTATAGTTTCCCGCAAGGTTCCCTCAGCAGTCTGTCGATTTGGTGCTGTTTTACAGCATAAACACAGAAGTGGGTTTCTGATTGGCTAATTGAATCACGTCATCATCACATCTGCACCTCATTTGCAGATCAAGCTGCATAGTGTGACCTAGATCTTTTCACAGTCGAACACTGCTGAAGGACTTTGCTGAACACTATAGCAATGTGAAGGGCTAGTAATCGATGTATAAAACTTGAAACTTAATATTTTCAACAAGGTCTTGAGTGATGATAGAAGGTTACTCATACATCAAGAGAAGAAGTTGGAAAAACAGAAAAGGAGAACCGGAACTCGACCACCATCTTGATACAGGCATGGAGCAAAAATTGGGGGATTCGGTTTGCCTCGGAATGCGATCAAGGCATCTGTTGTTTATGCAAGCGCGACATGAGATGATGGGCACACTTGATGCAACCTGCGCGCAAGTTCCAAGACGCTTCAGATGAGATGCAGAATTGTTTTCGTTCGTCTCCACGCACCATCGACAAGTTCCCAAATACCCCAAATTTTCTCCCCATAGCTGACTGCGTGATTGTATGTGTTGGTATAGGGAGTCCCAGTTCTCCTTCTCTAATTCTGTGGATGTAACCCACAGAACCGGAGATTAAATATTTTGGCTTATCTGAATTTGAATAATCAAAATCCAAATATTCTAATCTTTTTTTTTTTTGAAGGTTACCATGACAAACACCATGTGGTCAACTGGTTTTGGAACGCCGTGGAGAGGTTTGACAATGAGCGTCGTCTTCGGCTACTACAGTTTGTCACAGGAACATCCAGTATACCATACGAGGGATTCGCAGCGTTAAGGGGAAGCAACGGGCCTCGCAAATTCTGTATTGAAAAGTGGGGCAAGATCACAAGTCTTCCAAGGTGAGCTATTAACAAATTATGATTAAATTTTTTTGTTAACATGAAGATGTGACATAAAGCTATGTAAATTAATTTATCAATTGTTTCTGTTGGCAGCATGTTTTTCACTGGAACATACTCATTCATACGAAAACATGCACCTTACACAGTTTGCATACAGGCACCCCCACCCTAATTATTGTGTGAGAACCTGGTATATGTACATGTAGGTTCTGTGTGTTATTATTTGCACAAGTGGGAAAAAATGGTTGTCTCACTTACACATACACAAACTTAGAAACAAGTATTATTGACCAAATGACTGAAGTTGATGTGTGTGACCCCTGTATCATTGTCCTTGGTTAGAAAAATTTATTTTTAGAGTATTTGGGTATTGGGGGCAGAGTGGATGATAGAAACACAAGTAGTCATCAGAAGCGGATGTTTACGAACCCACCCCCACAAACATACATACATGGGCATTCTTGCTAGGACTTTCATGAAGACAAACTTTGTAGAATTAGTCATGAGAATTTTTGTTCCAGCCTGTTTTATACTGTCACATCTTTATAAATGCCAACACATGCACACATACTGGGCACACACACATTTACATAGTACATTGTGCACTCATATAATCAGTTACATTAATTTCAAAATAACATTTGCATTGTTTTCTATCTTCCTTCAGGGCTCATACATGTTTCAACAGGCTTGATCTTCCCCCATACACATCCTATGCTCAGTTATTGGAAAAACTTGTGATAGCTGTGGAAGAGACTAGCACATTTGGTATAGACTAAATCCATGGCAGGCAAAAGGACAAGGACATTTACTACTGCATGCTTGAAGACTGCCAAGCAGACTATCGTACTGTGTGTAAGAAGATGTGTGTAAGAGGTTACATCCATTCCATGTCGAAGCATCTAAAGCATCTAAAGACTGCTCTGAAGACCGGCATGATAAATAAAGTCAAGAAGATGTAGACGGAAGCATTTTCATGACCAGCAACATGCACAGATGCTGTGTAAGAGACTGACCTCACTTCTGTATCAGAGTGTAATATTGATTACTATTAATGCAGACATTTTTGTCATTGTTTTGTTACTTTCCCCATTTATCCCATTTTCACAGAAATAGGAGTCATTTTTTTCTTTTTATATTACTATCATATTTAGTTCCCATTCATCTGATAGCCATTCAGTGAAAGGAGAAGTACATTGTAAACATTTCTACTGCCTTTGCTCTAGTGTAGCCAGTGATTTCACCTCATCAGGTAGCTTTTTTCATGCACACCTTATTTGGTCTCTTTAAACGTGTGTGTACATGCCATTGATTTGAGAGCACCATTGCTAGTGAGAGTTTGGCTCAGTTAGAATTCTTGCTTCTGTTAGAATTCTTGCTTTTGGTGCATGAGGTCCGAGGTTCGATTCCTGGTAGTGGAAAACTAAGATATTGACCTGGAAAAATAAAAGCTGAATTTAATTGGTAATGTTTGTGCATTTAGAGACGGAAATATGAACCATGAGAGAATCCTGTCCTGTGGAGGGGACGTTAAGCTGTCTGTCTCATGTACAAAAGAGCCATACTTGTACATGTAGCTTGCAGTCAGTTTCAAGAAGAGTTGGGGTTAACTCCTGACTGTTCCCAACCCGCCCCAGTGTTCAAATGAACCCCAATGGAATAAGCTTCATGAAAGGCTTTCTTGGGTAATCCGGGTTGTCAAGCCCAACCAAATCAAAATTTTGAAGCTATGCCCAATGAAATAACGCACTGACTGCACCAGAGAAAAAGCAATAGGATTGGGATGACTGGTGGTAACATATATGTACATCACTGTATATTTTAGGGTATGGTATGCATCCATTTTTCATGATGGCATTAAGTTATTTGAATCCTTTATGTTCATATTGTTGTGGGTTCTTCAAGCATTCAGAGACTTACTGGACCAGAATAGTTTTTATTTCATCAATATTTAGATATTTGCATTTTTGGAGCAAGCAATAAAAGTAGTCTGATGAAGACAAAATCAGACACCAAAATGAAGATAGAATAAAAGTACATACTTGGGCGCTTCTGTGCGGACATTGTTTGGAAGACGGATTAATCACTATAAACTGTGTTCCAACAATTTGTACTTAGGTTAGAGATCTGTGGGGCCCGAGCTGGGGGGGTCATAGTTGTTTAGTTTGACTGTGTAAAGGAAACCACAACAATATACACGCTTAAAATCAGATGCTATTTGGCACTGAATTATCAGCTATTTTGATTGGTTAGAAAGAGAGCTTTATCATGTATTGAGCCAATCAGAGATATGGTCAGAATAGGCAGTAGGGCTGAAGGAAATTGAGGTTAAAATTGCTGAGAGATATAAAAGCTCTATTTTGATTGGTTAGAAAGAGAGCTATACCATGTGCTGAGCCAATCAGAGATATGGTAAGAATAGTCAGTAGGGCTGAAGGGAATTGAGGTTAAAATTACTGAGAGATCTAAAAGCTCCATTTTGATTGGTTACTCACATGATTATATCATGTAATTAGCCAATTAGGGGCACTGTAAGAAAGGCAGTAGTGTCATGGGGTTAATTGAGATCCTTATTCTGTACATTCATGTTGGTAACTTATTGCCATAAATGCAAAGCAACAAGGTATTTAACACACAATAAAACAAAGCCAAATGCTTGTGATTGTCAGTGTGCTTTTATGTATTATCACAATGAGGTAGAACCAAAGAGTACCAACTCTGCCATGTTTGTGTGTCACTCATGGAGAGCTAAATAGTGTACCTCCGTTTATTTTGCTCTGCGCCCGGTAAACTTAAATTAAAAGTGTGTGGTTTGTAATCTGTGTATAACGTGTTGTGCCAAAAAAGTGAGCGAAGAGCTGCATGCGTAAATCTTTGTAACGCTTTAAGGGATCTAAAATGAGCGTTTATTATGCGTTTCGACAGTATTTTTGTGGGACATGAGAGCACCTCAGACCTATCGATTGCATTCTGAATACTGAAGCATGTCTTTCTGATATCAAATAATTTTCATTTTTGAAAATCACAATATAATACAAATTTTATGACAAATTATAAAAATTTGATATTTTTCAAATTTTTGATATATAACAGTCCTCGGTAAATTATATAAATCTAATGATATATTATTAAAGTGTATGTAGCAGGGAGGAAAAGCCGACGGTCAATTGAAAATTTAGACCTTTCATATTGAAGATATGGATTTTTTTCCCAAAAAGACCTAATTTTTTTTTGTGTTTTTTTTAAAAAAAATAAATTTTCAATTGATCGTCTGCTTTTCATCCCACCTACATACACTTTAAGTATAAATCATCAGATTTATAAATTTTACTTCAAGTACTGTTAAATATCAAAAATATCAATTTTTAATGATTTGCCATAAAATGTGTATTAAATTGTGAATTTCAAAAAATCAAAATTATTTGATATCAGAATGACATTCTTCGTATTCAGAATGCAATTCGATATGTCTGATGTGCTCTAATGTTCCAAAATAAATACTGTCCAAACGTTCATACCCCAGCCCTTAAGCTTATAAACGCCAAATATCATTCTATTTTGGGCTTTAGCGGATATAGTCTGTATACCTTCCTCGAGTCAGTAATTTAGATATTGTTTTGTATTGTATCTCTAAATGTAATGATGAGAAGTATATAGAAGTATACATTTTCAGAAAGGAAATGATGCAAGGAATCCAACTAGCATAACAGATTCCTGCAAAAAGTGACAGTTTTTGAGAAGATCTCAAAATTTGATTTTACTTTACCGACTCGAGGAAGGTATATGGATTATATTTGCGTGAGGAACACTGTTTGCTCTCCATGAGCGACGAACAAATATGGCAAATAGTGTTACACAAAAGGCAGTTTTGAGTCGGTTCTCTTTGGTTATATTCCCGTTGATTATCATCATTTACTGATCAACTATGCAATGCAGCTGTTACAAGAATGCATGACAATCTTGAAATTATTTTAAAAAAGTAGGAAATGTCGTTTTGGGTTATCAGACAAATGGTATTTTGTTACCCTTTTGACCTGACTTTGATCAGCTGATTAATGCTTGACCTGAAATGAGTCAACTGAAAAAAAATAGTACAAGCAGGGTTCGAATTTGGCTGTTTCGCATAGCAGTTTGCTCCACATTTTGAAGTAACTGCCACCCAATTTTGCATTTGTATAGCACTTTTTATAGTGCTTTAGTATATGGAAGTATCCTGATTATGATGAATTAGCCAAAAACTGCTACACACAATTTTTAAACGAATTCGAACCCTGAGTACAAGTGATATAGGGACCTTGCAAAATTGAGTCGGGATGACTCTGAAATGCGCACCTCAGTTGGTCTACATAATCATTATAATGTGTTCTTAACAGGACTTGTATAAACTATGTACATGTATACCCACGTTTCTTTCAACTTTTCAATGGATTCTGATCAAATGGAAGCATATTACCTGCTCAGTTTTCTTAACCTGATTAGTGATGCTAATTATGCTAGGTTTAACCTGATTAGTGATGCTAATTATGCTAGGTTTAACCTGATTAGTGATGCTAATTATGCTAGGTTTAACCTGATTAGTGATGCTAATTATGCTAGGTTTAACCTGATTAGTGATGCTAATTATGCTAGGTTTAACCTGATTAGTGATGCTAATTATGCTAGGTTTCACCTTATGATGTTACATTGAACATATTACATGCACTGGCATATGAATGCAATTGGGCAAATAGCTCTAAAATCAATACAGTTATGAATTGAACCGGACACCTGTCATGTCGAACCACTTGATACCTCCTAAAAAAATGACAGAGGTGACGTTACGGCTGAAATGGATTAATAGTAGAAGTAATCAAACAGCTTTCTTACCTGCTATTTTGAGTTTCTTGCAATACAAAGGCTGCTTGTTTGCATGTAAGATATTAAAGCAAATACTTATTTTAAAAAAACAGGACAAAACAAAACAAACATTATATAGAATTGCAGATTCATACGTACTGGTAATAAAATGAAAGTTATTAAATTAAACTTCATCACTACTTGCTCACCAATGTCATCAAGTGTGACGTCACTTGATCAGGTTGGTCTCTAGCCATTTCCAAGAAAACATCAGAGCTATCAACATCGGCTGACGATGAGGAAGTTCCTTGAAAGCACTCCCGGTAAGCGAAATAAACAAGTAGTGTTGAAATTTAATTTAATTACTTTCATTCAAAAACATTGTTTATTTGGTGGAAAGTCCATGCAAGGTTTGCTGGTGTAACATGAATGATATGGTCATATGTGATGCGATCAAGCAAAATCAGTCGGAACTCGGAAATTTAAATTTTCAGTTTTTTATAGGATAGTAAAAAGCATTTACAAAGCTGTACATGTATTTTGAAAATAAACCATTGAAATAGAACAACCAGTTCCAAAGATATGAGCAATTAAAGAGTTTCCAAAACAACAGGAAACAAAAGGAAAAATTTCCTTTGTTTGGCTATATCTCAAAATCAATATTTTGTTTTTGATTTTGATTTTGTTTGATCGCATCACATATGAGAAGCATAATGCTTTGATTGAGAGTTTAACTGCTTGAAGGCCACCGACGTCTTTGCAGGTGTTATTGGAATTATTTCCATTGTTTTCAGTTCTCTGCATCAACTTTCCATTGTCAGGCTTAATCTTCCATTAAAGTGATATAAGCTTTGTATGAATTTCAACTGGAGAAGCCCATTTTAAAGTACCGTATTCATTCCATTAACTGCCCATGCCCATATAAGCGCCCACCCAGTGACTTTAAAGGAAATTGTGATATTATAAGTTTATTAGCTACCCATGCAAATCTGATGATGGATGAATATCTTGAGTGTTTTTAGTATTGTATAGGCTTAAACAATAAGTGCCCACCAAAAATGACTTTGTTAAGTGCCCTGGGCGGTTAATGGAACGAATACGGTAAGTTGTGAACAGACTGTACCCATTGTAACTGTACACTGGATCTGCTTAACCTTGCCAACTAGGGTTACTTAATTCATTAATTAATTATTACTTAATTAACTATTACTTAATTAAGAGGGTGTGTAGGCCTATTGGTTGTAAGTCAGTGTTTTAAAATCCTACCTTATCATTTGATAGTGCATATGTGATACAATCTGATCTAGTTAGACCAGAATCAGGAATACTGAAATTGAGATACAGTCCAACCTCTCTTATCCGGCCATGATGGGACCAAGCACTGTCCGGATAAGTGAAAAATCTGGATAAGTGAATTACATGTAATTCTGCATTGACTGGCCCAAGTACTGAAATTGTGACAACAAATATTGTTTTAACATGTGGTAATAAACACTAAAAGATGGCTTTAGAGTGCTTTATGCAACACAGATATGCCATGCTAAGCTATATATATATCTAGTGATATAAAAATCTCAACTTTTTTTTAGAAAAGTGGGGGGATGAGGCTGTGGATCACGAAATGCCCTTTTAAGGCAAAGCAAAGCTTAAAATGACATTAATTAGTCTTAAGAAGTTATGACACAAACCTGTTTTCCACTAAATCACTGAATTCCGTTTTCTTTACCGGTAAAAACGGAAAACCTTGGTCTCCACCTGCTGGGCAATAGCAACTCAATTGTCAAAATGGTTAGCTCTGGTCTAATTTGATTAAATCGTGTCACAGTTTGAGATGAAATGAAATGGTTTTGTCACAAAAATGTAATTAATCTGTAATTTATGTGAAATGCTTTTATGAAAACAGTATGGGATTAAATCAGGCGGCGAATGGCATGATCGAACTGGCAACTTGTGAAACCTCCCGGCCGTATGGCATTTTCCATATACTCGGTTAGTTTTGTGGGGTTCATTATCGAACCCCAACGGTTTTAGCATGTATTTATATTATTTATTAACATAGGCCTATTTGTTTGTGATATTTCAAGCGTTTTGAAATTTCAAAATAATCCCATTCAATTACACGGTTGACTATGAAAATTTACTGAATTTAGAGAATGCAAAGCGACCACCACCTGGGATTAAATGGCTCAAAAATGGTCATCTGTTTAATATATATATTCATGCACAACAAACCCATTCAAACTACTTTCTCTTAACTGTTAATTGTTAGCTATTGATGTAGGCCCCCAGGCTTTATCATTGATGTGTTGCCCCAGGCACGTAGCCACACTTTTGTTCATCCGGTGCAAATGAAATTTTCGTCCCGCTCACATTCATTTCTACTTCAATATACTATACTAGATAGACATATTTATATATTCGCCATCCGCATTTTATTTTTAAATTGTCCTGTAATCCTGGGACTACAATCTCCTTTGTATTTCTTGACAGAATAGAAAGTGTTCAGATATATAATCGTCGTTGGGCAGGAAAAACCTTCTATGTTCTTGTGGCCCCTGAACATGTTTAAAACAGAACTGCCAACAGGTTACATAGGAGGTTTTACTTTAAACATGTTCAGGGGCCAATGACACGACGTAATAATACATTCCAAAGTTTATAACTCATCTCCAGCAACTACTCCACCTGCAACCAATGGGCTATTCCAGTTGAAATTCATACACCCCTATGGATGACATGACCTTAATCTTCCACTCAGGGAGTGTAGATTTCAAATGGAATCACCCTTTCAGTAACCCTGTTTGAAATTCACACTGTGTGGAAGATTTAGATCATGTTTTCCATAGGGGTGTAAGCATTTAAACTGGAATAGCCATGTGCCCTTTTTCCCATCATCGTCAATGCTTCCTGTGCATAATCATCCCACTCAGGGAGTGTAGATTTCAAATGGAACCACCCTTTCAGTAACCCTGTTTGAAATTCACACTCTGTGTTGGAGATTTAGATCATGTTTTCCATAGGGGGTGTAGCATTGAAACTGGAATAGCCTTGTGCCCTTTTTCCCCATCATCGACAATGCTTCCTGTGCTGCCCATCTTAGTAACCTCATCAGTCCCACCTTGAATTCAGCGCAGCATTTCAATTGAATGCCCTCATTGTTTTGGTACAAATAATGATGAGTTATGACACGATTTATGACCACTACTGCATTTTTATTACGTTTGTTTTTTATACAATTATATCAGGGCATTGATATTTTATACACAATTTTCTGTTAATATTCAATCTGTACATAATTTTGCACATAACAACGAATGAGGATGAATATGCAACTGTTGTAGTCTGTAGTATCACAAGGTAACCTATTTATATGCAGTGGCTTGTTTTTTTGCGAGCTATGCAGCAACTTCTCTGATGAACGGTGATCTTAATTTTCATTTGTGTGGCAAAATAGCTCTAACTGTTAAAAAAAAATGGGTGTGTGTGATAATAATTGCATATAACACGGCATAATGCATGATGATTATAATGCATTATGATAACAATGTTTGGCTACGTATTGTTGAGATTTCAACATGTGATTACACAAACAATTGGCTATTCCAGTTGAATTCCACACCCCCTATGGAAGACATGATCTTAATCTTACCCACAGGGAGTGTGGATTTCAAATGGGGTTAGCTGATTGAGTGACTCCATTTGAAATCTACGCCCCCTGTGTGGATGATTAAGGTAATGTCTTCTATAGGGTGTATGGATTTCAACTGGAATAGCCTTTGTATAACACATCATACATAGCTATTCACAAGGTTAAGCTTACTATGTGCAGTGGAAGTAGATGCGGTATGTTTCTTACTTGCTTTATAACTCCAGTAACAAAGCATTCTAGACAATACAAATCATTCCTTATTTGTTTCATTTTTACATGACAAACAATTTGAGACAAGTTTCGTTTAAAATCAAAGCATTTTTTATCAGTTTTTGGCCTCTGTGGAGCCAACAATTTACTGCATCCACTTCCCCTACATGTACAGTGAGAATCTGTTGAACCACCTGACTGTGAAGTTGGGATGGTGATGGTCCCAGCGCTAGTTGCCAGTGAAGTGTAAGAGTGCATCAAATCAGATTTGTGTATAGGACTTTTTATAAAAAAATGTTGGTATCGAAAAATAGAGCAGCATTCAGAGATTTTTTAAGCAAAAAAGGTTAACATTTAATTACGACTGTCTTGACACTATAAACAGCAAAACAATTACAATAACACAGTTCATTATTTGTAAGGGTAACAGTTATATTATTTGTATATTTTATTTTGGAGATTGATTTAATTCCAGTATTAACACAAGAAAATATAGTATAACAAATATTTTTGGTAATATTCTAAGTAATTTGGATATTTCTCAACTCTAATCATGTAAATAAAGAGTCTATGAATTATATAGTATGTAAACCTGTATAAATATGGTACTTGCATAATAAGATATGATTTTATATGAACAAACTACGCATTAAGATACATATATAAGTCGCAAATTAATATATTATATTACCCATCATTGTACAAGTGATCAGTGTTTACAATAAAGTGATTAGACTTCCGAGTCTGACCTCGAAATAGCCATGTGAGTAATGCTATGGTAAATATGCCATATTGAGTTGTTATGCATGGGGTCCAAACGAGTGGATATACAAACAAGTATGAGGGCGCATCGTTTTTGCCCTTTCCAAAGCTAAAAGTACGAAATTCAAAAATGCACAAATAAGTTTCATTTAGTAAGATCTCTTGGAGGAAAGCTCAAATTAGTGAATGCAATAAAAATAATTTTAATATATTGCTTGGAGAAACAATTTTAGTGGATGTAATGCCATCTTCTTCTTTTTTTCAAAACTAGGTATAGGGCTGATAAAATTGATATAGCATCCTATTGTAGAATACTTAATGTAGTAGGTGATTTTATGGGCAAATGCGCCCGGCTCCATCATGTCTTGTAGTGGTAATGTGCAGCCAATCTGTATAGCATCCATGTAGTGTATCCATATGACGCAATTATAAACATAAGTAAAACTAGAACTTTTTTCTTTATTTTTGTCCATTTTTGTTGTTGTTTTTTGGGTGT